>NC_136417.1:157257098-157722098 GCF_052625555.1 Lactuca saligna
AAAGCAAACGAGGTTCTGCGTCTTGTAAGACATAAAAACAATAAGCATGGATAGTATTTTGGGTGCGATCATACCAGCACTAATGCACCGGATCCCATCAGAACTCCGCAGTTAAGCGTGCTTGGGCGAGAGTAGTACTAGGATGGGTGACCCCCTGGGAAGTCCTCGTGTTGCACCCCCTTTTTCGTTGCCTGTCTGCGTTTTTTTTATGTTTTAGGTGCGTTTTTTTTCTTTCTTGCTATATCCATGCTCGGGCGGCCTCCGGTTCAATGTTGATTGTTTTCTTGTTTCCCGAACCGAGCCGATCCATCACGTGGGTCCCACGCCTCGCGTCCGAAAGCAAACGAGGTTCTGCGTCTTGTAAGACATAAAAACAATAAGCATGGATAGTATTTCGGGTGCGATCATACCAGCACTAATGCACCAGATCCCATCAGAACTCCGCAGTTAAGCGTGCTTGGGCGAGAGTAGTACTAGGATGGGTGACCCCCTGGGAAGTCCTCGTGTTGCACCCCCTTTTTCGTTGCCCGTCTGCGTTTTTTTTATGTTTTAGGTGTGTTTTTTTTTTTCTTTCTTGCTATATCCATGCTCGGGCGGCCTCCGGTTCAATGTTGATTGTTTTCTTCTTTCCCGAACCGAGCCGATCCATCACGTGGGTCCCACGCCTCGCGTCCGAAAGCAAACGAGGTTCTGCGTCTTGTAAGACATAAAAACAATAAGCATGGATAGTATTTCGGGTGCGATCATACCAGCACTAATGCACCGGATCCCATCAGAACTCCGCAGTTAAGCGTGCTTGGGCGAGAGTAGTACTAGGATGGGTGACCCCCTGGGAAGTCCTCGTGTTGCACCCCCTTTTTCGTTGCCCGTCTGCGTTTTTTTATGTTTTAGGTGCGTTTTTTTTTTTTTTCTTTTTTGCTATATCCATGCTCGGGCGGCCACCGGTTCAATGTTGATTGTTTTCTTGTTTCCCGAACCGAGCCGAACCATCACGTGGGTCCCACGCCTCGCGTCCGAAAGCAAACGAGGTTCTGCGTCTTGTAAGACATAAAAACAATAAGCATGGATAGTATTTCGGGTGCGATCATACCAGCACTAATGCACCGGATCCCATCAGAACTCCGCAGTTAAGCGTGCTTGGGCGAGAGTAGTACTAGGATGGCTGACCCCCTGGGAAGTCCTCGTGTTGCACCCCCTTTTTCGTTGCCCGTCTGCGTTTTTTTTATGTTTTAGGTGCGTTTTTTTTCTTTCTTGCTATATCCATGCTCGGGCGGCCTCCGGTTCAATGTTGATTGTTTTCTTGTTTCCCGAACCGAGCCGATCCATCACGTGGGTCCCACGCCTCGCGTCCGAAAGCAAACGAGGTTCTGCGTCTTGTAAGACATAAAAACAATAAGCATGGATAGTATTTCGGGTGCGATCATACCAGCACTAATGCACCGGATCCCATCAGAACTCCGCAGTTAAGCGTGCTTGGGCGAGAGTAGTACTAGGATGGGTGACCCCCTGGGAAGTCCTCGTGTTGCACCACCTTTTTCGTTGCCCGTCTGCGTTTTTTTTATGTTTTAGGTGCGTTTTTTTTTTCTTTCTTGCTATATCCATGCTCGGGCGGCCTCCGGTTCAATGTTGATTGTTTTCTTGTTTCCCGAACCGAGCCGATCCATCACGTGGGTCCCACGCCTCGCGTCCGAAAGCAAACGAGGTTCTGCGTCTTGTAAGACATAAAAACAATAAGCATGGATAGTATTTCGGGTGCGATCATACCAGCACTAATGCACCGGATCCCATCAGAACTCCGCAGTTAAGCGTGCTTGGGCGAGAGTAGTACTAGGATGGGTGACCCCCTGGGAAGTCCTCGTGTTGCACCCCCTTTTTCGTTGCCCGTCTGCGTTTTTTTTATGTTTTAGGTGCGTTTTTTTTCTTTCTTGCTATATCCATGCTCGGGCGGCCTCCGGTTCAATGTTGATTGTTTTCTTGTTTCCCGAACCGAGCCGATCCATCACGTGGGTCCCACGCCTCGCGTCCGAAAGCAAACGAGGTTCTGCGTCTTGTAAGACATAAAAACAATAAGCATGGATAGTATTTCGGGTGCGATCATACCAGCACTAATGCACCGGATCCCATCAGAACTCCACAGTTAAGCCTGCTTGGGCGAGAGTAGTACTAGGATGGGTGACCCCCTGGGAAGTCCTCGTGTTGCACCCCCTTTTTCGTTGCCCGTCTGCGTTTTTTTTATGTTTTAGGTGCGTTTTTTTTTTCTTTCTTGCTATATCCATGCTCGGGCGGCCTCCGGTTCAATGTTGATTGTTTTCTTGTTTCCCGAACCGAGCCGATCCATCACGTGGGTCCCACGCCTCGCGTCCGAAAGCAAACGAGGTTCTGCGTCTTGTAAGACATAAAAACAATAAGCATGGATAGTATTTCGGGTGCGATCATACCAGCACTAATGCACCGGATCCCATCATAACTCCGCAGTTAAGCGTGCTTGGGCGAGAGTAGTACTAGGATGGGTGACCCCCTGGGAAGTCCTCGTGTAGCACCCCCTTTTTCGTTGCCCGTCTGCGTTTTTTTATGTTTTAGGTGCGTTTTTTTTTCTTTCTTGGTATATCAATGCTCGGGCGGCCTCCGGTTCAATGTTGATTGTTTTCTTGTTTCCCGAACCGAGCCGATCCATCACGTGGGTCCCACGCCTCGCGTCCGAAAGCAAACGAGGTTCTGCGTCTTGTAAGACATAAAAACAATAAGCATGGATAGTATTTCGGGTGCGATCATACCAACACTAATGCACCGGATCCCATCAGAACTCCACAGTTAAGCGTGCTTGGGCGAGAGTAGTACTAGGATGGGTGACCCCTTGGGAAGTCCTCGTGTTGCACCCCCTTTTTTGTTTCCCGTCTGCGTTTTTTTTATGTTTTAGGTGCGTTTTTTTTTCTTTCTTGCTATATCCATGCTCGGGCGGCCTCCGGTTCAATGTTGATTGTTTTCTTGTTTCCCGAACCGAGCCGATCCATCACGTGGGTCCCACGCCTCGCGTCCGAAAGCAAACGAGGTTCTGCGTCTTGTAAGACATAAAAACAATAAGCATGGATAGTATATCGGGTGCGATCATACCAGCACTAATGCACCGGATCCCATTAGAACTCCGCAGTTAAGCGTGCTTGGGCGAGAGTAGAACTAGGATGGGTGACCCCCTGGGAAGTCCTCGTGTTGCACCCCCTTTTTCGTTGCCCGTCTGCGTTTTTTTTATGTTTTAGGTGCGTTTTTTTTCTTACTTGCTATATCCATGCTCGGGCGGCCTCCGGTTCAATGTTGATTGTTTTCTTGTTTCCCGAACCGAGCCGATCCATCACGTGGGTCCCACGCCTCGCGTCCGAAAGCAAACGAGGTTCTGCGTCTTGTAAGACATAAAAACAATAAGCATTGATAGTATTTCGGGTGCGATCATACCAGCACTAATGCACCGGATCCCATCAGAACTCCGCAGTTAAGCGTGCTTGGGCGAGAGTAGTACTAGGATGGGTGACCCCCGGGGAAGTCCTCGTGTTGCACCCCCTTTTTCGTTGCCCGTCTGCGTTTTTTTATGTTTTAGGTGCGTTTTTTTTTTCTTTCTTGGTATATCAATGCTCGGGCGGCCTCCGGTTCAATGTTGATTGTTTTCTTGTTTCCCGAACCGAGCCGATCCATCACGTGGGTCCCACGCCTCGCGTCCGAAAGCAAACGAGGTTCTGCGTCTTGTAAGACATAAAAACAATAAGCATGGATAGTGTTTCGGTTGCGATCATACCAGCACTAATGCACCGGATCCCATCAGAACTCCGCAGTTAAGCGTGCTTGGGCGAGAGTAGTACTAGGATGGGTGACCCCCTGGGAAGTCCTCGTGTTGCACCCCCTTTTTCGTTGCCCGTCTGCGTTTTTTTTATGTTTTAGGTGTGTTTTTTTTTCTTTCTTGCTATATCCATGCTCGGGCGGCCTCCGGTTCAATGTTGATTGTTTTCTTCTTTCCCGAACCGAGCCGATCCATCACGTGGGTCCCACGCCTCGCGTCCGAAAGCAAACGAGGTTCTGCGTCTTGTAAGACATAAAAACAATAAGCATGGATAGTATTTCGGGTGCGATCATACCAGCACTAATGCACCGGATCCCATCAGAACTCCGCAGTTAAGCGTGCTTGGGCGAGAGTAGTACTAGGATG
This sequence comes from Lactuca saligna, assembly GCF_052625555.1. NCBI lineage: Eukaryota > Viridiplantae > Streptophyta > Magnoliopsida > Asterales > Asteraceae > Lactuca > Lactuca saligna. The sequence goes on from NC_136417.1 coordinate 157,261,291, forward strand.
GCTGACCCCCTGGGATGTCCTCGTGTTGCACCACCTTTTTCGTTGCCCGTCTGCGTTTTTTTATGTTTTAGGTGCGTTTTTTTTTTTTCTTTTTTGCTATATCCATGCTCGGGCGACCACCGGTTCAATGTTGATTGTTTTCTTGTTTCCCGAACCGAGCCGAACCATCACGTGGGTCCCACGCCTCGCGTCCGAAAGCAAACGAGGTTCTGCGTCTTGTAAGACATAAAAACAATAAGCATGGATAGTATTTCGGGTGCGATCATACCAGCACTAATGCACCGGATCCCATCAGAACTCCGCAGTTAAGCGTGCTTGGGCGAGAGTAGTACTAGGATGGCTGACCCCCTGGGAAGTCCTCGTGTTGCACCCCCTTTTTCGTTGCCCGTCTGCGTTTTTTTTATGTTTTAGGTGCGTTTTTTTTCTTTCTTGCTATATCCATGCTCGGGCGGCCTCCGGTTCAATGTTGATTGTTTTCTTGTTTCCCGAACCGAGCCGATCCATCACGTGGGTCCCACGCCTCGCGTCCGAAAGCAAACGAGGTTCTGCGTCTTGTAAGACATAAAAACAATAAGCATGGATAGTATTTCGGGTGCGATCATACCAGCACTAATGCACCGGATCCCATCAGAACTCCGCAGTTAAGCGTGCTTGGGCGAGAGTAGTACTAGGATGGCTGACCCCCTGGGAAGTCCTCGTGTTGCACCCCTTTTTTCGTTGCCCGTCTGCGTTTTTTTTATGTTTTAGGTGCGTTTTTTTTCTTTCTTGCTATATCCATGCTCGGGCGGCCTCCGGTTCAATGTTGATTGTTTTCTTGTTTCCCGAACCGAGCCGATCCATCACGTGGGTCCCACGCCTCGCGTCCGAAAGCAAACGAGGTTCTGCGTCTTGTAAGACATAAAAACAATAAGCATGGATAGTATTTCGGGTGCGATCATACCAGCACTAATGCACCGGATCCCATCAGAACTCCGCAGTTAAGCGTGCTTGGGCGAGAGTAGTACTAGGATGGGTGACCCCCTGGGAAGTCCTCGTGTTGCACCACCTTTTTCGTTGCCCGTCTGCGTTTTTTTTATGTTTTAGGTGCGTTTTTTTTTTCTTTCTTGCTATATCCATGCTCGGGCGGCCTCCGGTTCAATGTTGATTGTTTTCTTGTTTCCCGAACCGAGCCGATCCATCACGTGGGTCCCACGCCTCGCGTCCGAAAGCAAACGAGGTTCTGCGTCTTGTAAGACATAAAAACAATAAGCATGGATAGTATTTCGGGTGCGATCATACCAGCACTAATGCACCGGATCCCATCAGAACTCCGCAGTTAAGCGTGCTTGGGCGAGAGTAGTACTAGGATGGGTGACCCCCTGGGAAGTCCTCGTGTTGCACCCCCTTTTTCGTTGCCCGTCTGCGTTTTTTTTATGTTTTAGGTGCGTTTTTTTTCTTTCTTGCTATATCCATGCTCGGGCGGCCTCCGGTTCAATGTTGATTGTTTTCTTGTTTCCCGAACCGAGCCGATCCATCACGTGGGTCCCACGCCTCGCGTCCGAAAGCAAACGAGGTTCTGCGTCTTGTAAGACATAAAAACAATAAGCATGGATAGTATTTCGGGTGCGATCATACCAGCACTAATGCACCGGATCCCATTAGAACTCCACAGTTAAGCCTGCTTGGGCGAGAGTAGTACTAGGATGGGTGACCCCCTGGGAAGTCCTCGTGTTGCACCCCCTTTTTCGTTGCCCGTCTGCGTTTTTTTTATGTTTTAGGTGCGTTTTTTTTTTCTTTCTTGCTATATCCATGCTCGGGCGGCCTCCGGTTCAATGTTGATTGTTTTCTTGTTTCCCGAACCGAGCCGATCCATCACGTGGGTCCCACGCCTCGCGTCCGAAAGCAAACGAGGTTCTGCGTCTTGTAAGACATAAAAACAATAAGCATGGATAGTATTTCGGGTGCGATCATACCAGCACTAATGCACCGGATCCCATCATAACTCCGCAGTTAAGCGTGCTTGGGCGAGAGTAGTACTAGGATGGGTGACCCCCTGGGAAGTCCTCGTGTAGCACCCCCTTTTTCGTTGCCCGTCTGCGTTTTTTTATGTTTTAGGTGCGTTTTTTTTTCTTTCTTGGTATATCAATGCTCGGGCGGCCTCCGGTTCAATGTTGATTGTTTTCTTGTTTCCCGAACCGAGCCGATCCATCACGTGGGTCCCACGCCTCGCGTCCGAAAGCAAACGAGGTTCTGCGTCTTGTAAGACATAAAAACAATAAGCATGGATAGTATTTCGGGTGCGATCATACCAACACTAATGCACCGGATCCCATCAGAACTCCACAGTTAAGCGTGCTTGGGCGAGAGTAGTACTAGGATGGGTGACCCCTTGGGAAGTCCTCGTGTTGCACCCCCTTTTTTGTTTCCCGTCTGCGTTTTTTTTATGTTTTAGGTGCGTTTTTTTTTCTTTCTTGCTATATCCATGCTCGGGCGGCCTCCGGTTCAATGTTGATTGTTTTCTTGTTTCCCGAACCGAGCCGATCCATCACGTGGGTCCCACGCCTCGCGTCCGAAAGCAAACGAGGTTCTGCGTCTTGTAAGACATAAAAACAATAAGCATGGATAGTATATCGGGTGCGATCATACCAGCACTAATGCACCGGATCCCATTAGAACTCCGCAGTTAAGCGTGCTTGGGCGAGAGTAGAACTAGGATGGGTGACCCCCTGGGAAGTCCTCGTGTTGCACCCCCTTTTTCGTTGCCCGTCTGCGTTTTTTTTATGTTTTAGGTGCGTTTTTTTTCTTTCTTGCTATATCCATGCTCGGGCGGCCTCCGGTTCAATGTTGATTGTTTTCTTGTTTCCCGAACCGAGCCGATCCATCACGTGGGTCCCACGCCTCGCGTCCGAAAGCAAACGAGGTTCTGCGTCTTGTAAGACATAAAAACAATAAGCATTGATAGTATTTCGGGTGCGATCATACCAGCACTAATGCACCGGATCCCATCAGAACTCCGCAGTTAAGCGTGCTTGGGCGAGAGTAGTACTAGGATGGGTGACCCCCGGGGAAGTCCTCGTGTTGCACCCCCTTTTTCGTTGCCCGTCTGCGTTTTTTTATGTTTTAGGTGCGTTTTTTTTTTCTTTCTTGGTATATCAATGCTCGGGCGGCCTCCGGTTCAATGTTGATTGTTTTCTTGTTTCCCGAACCGAGCCGATCCATCACGTGGGTCCCACGCCTCGCGTCCGAAAGCAAACGAGGTTCTGCGTCTTGTAAGACATAAAAACAATAAGCATGGATAGTGTTTCGGTTGCGATCATACCAGCACTAATGCACCGGATCCCATCAGAACTCCGCAGTTAAGCGTGCTTGGGCGAGAGTAGTACTAGGATGGGTGACCCCCTGGGAAGTCCTCGTGTTGCACCCCCTTTTTCGTTGCCCGTCTGCGTTTTTTTTATGTTTTAGGTGTGTTTTTTTTTCTTTCTTGCTATATCCATGCTCGGGCGGCCTCCGGTTCAATGTTGATTGTTTTCTTCTTTCCCGAACCGAGCCGATCCATCACGTGGGTCCCACGCCTCGCGTCCGAAAGCAAACGAGGTTCTGCGTCTTGTAAGACATAAAAACAATAAGCATGGATAGTATTTCGGGTGCGATCATACCAGCACTAATGCACCGGATCCCATCAGAACTCCGCAGTTAAGCGTGCTTGGGCGAGAGTAGTACTAGGATGGCTGACCCCCTGGGATGTCCTCGTGTTGCACCACCTTTTTCGTTGCCCGTCTGCGTTTTTTTATGTTTTAGGTGCGTTTTTTTTTTTTTTCTTTTTTGCTATATCCATGCTCGGGCGGCCACCGGTTCAATGTTGATTGTTTTCTTGTTTCCCGAACCGAGCCGAACCATCACGTGGGTCCCACGCCTCGCGTCCGAAAGCAAACGAGGTTCTGCGTCTTGTAAGACATAAAAACAATAAGCATGGATAGTATTTCGGGTGCGATCATACCAGCACTAATGCACCGGATCCCATCAGAACTCCGCAGTTAAGCGTGCTTGGGCGAGAGTAGTACTAGGATGGCTGACCCCCTGGGAAGTCCTCGTGTTGCACCCCCTTTTTCGTTGCCCGTCTGCGTTTTTTTTATGTTTTAGGTGCGTTTTTTTTCTTTCTTGCTATATCCATGCTCGGGCGGCCTCCGGTTCAATGTTGATTGTTTTCTTGTTTCCCGAACCGAGCCGATCCATCACGTGGGTCCCACGCCTCGCGTCCGAAAGCAAACGAGGTTCTGCGTCTTGTAAGACATAAAAACAATAAGCATGGATAGTATTTCGGGTGCGATCATACCAGCACTAATGCACCGGATCCCATCAGAACTCCGCAGTTAAGCGTGCTTGGGCGAGAGTAGTACTAGGATGGGTGACCCCCTGGGAAGTCCTCGTGTTGCACCCCCTTTTTCGTTGCCCGTCTGCGTTTTTTTTATGTTTTAGGTGCGTTTTTTTCTTTCTTGCTATATCCATGCTCGGGCGGCCTCCGGTTCAATGTTGATTGTTTTCTTGTTTCCCGAACCGAGCCGATCCATCACGTGGGTCCCACGCCTCGCGTCCGAAAGCAAACGAGGTTCTGCGTCTTGTAAGACATAAAACCAATAAGCATGGATAGTATTTCGGGTGCGATCATACCAGCACTAATGCACCGGATCCCATCAGAACTCCGCAGTTAACCGTGCTTGGGCGAGAGTAGTACTAGGATGGGTGACCCCCTGGGAAGTCCTCGTGTTGCACCCTCTTTTTCGTTGCCCGTCTGCGTTTTTTTTATGTTTTAGGTGTGTTTTTTTTTTCTTTCTTGCTATATCCATGCTCGGGCGGCCTCCGGTTCAATGTTGATTGTTTTCTTCTTTCCCGAACCGAGCCGATCCATCACGTGGGTCCCACGCCTCGCGTCCGAAAGCAAACGAGGTTCTGCGTCTTGTAAGACATAAAAACAATAAGCATGGATAGTATTTCGGGTGCGATCATACCAGCACTAATGCACCGGATCCCATCAGAACTCCGCAGTTAAGCGTGCTTGGGCGAGAGTAGTACTAGGATGGGTGACCCCCTGGGAAGTCCACGTGTTGCACCCCCTTTTTCGTTGCCCGTCTGCGTTTTTTTATGTTTTAGGTGCGTTTTTTTTTTTTTTTCTTTTTTGCTATATCCATGCTCGGGCGGCCACCGGTTCAATGTTGATTGTTTTCTTGTTTCCCGAACCGAGCCGAACCATCACGTGGGTCCCACGCCTCGCGTCCGAAAGCAAACGAGGTTCTGCGTCTTGTAAGACATAAAAACAATAAGCATGGATAGTATTTCGGGTGCGATCATACCAGCACTAATGCACCGGATCCCATCAGAACTCCGCAGTTAACCGTGCTTGGGCGAGAGTAGTACTAGGATGGGTGACCCCCTGGGAAGTCCTCGTGTTGCACCCCCATTTTCGTTGCCCGTCTGCGTTTTTTTTATGTTTTAGGTGCGTTTTTTTTCTTTCTTGCTATATCCATGCTCGGGCGGCCTCCGGTTCAATGTTGATTGTTTTCTTGTTTCCCGAACCGAGCCGATCCATCACGTGGGTCCCACGCCTCGCGTCCGAAAGCAAACGAGGTTCTGCGTCTTGTAAGACATAAAAACAATAAGCATGGATAGTATTTCGGGTGCGATCATACCAGCACTAATGCACCGGATCCCATCAGAACTCCGCAGTTAAGCGTGCTTGGGCGAGAGTAGTACTAGGATGGGTGACCCCCTGGGAAGTCCTCGTGTTGCACCCCCTTTTTCGTTGCCCGTCTGCGTTTTTTTTATGTTTTAGGTGCGTTTTTTTTTTCTTTCTTGCTATATCCATGCTCGGGCGGCCTCCGGTTCAATGTTGATTGTTTTCTTGTTTCCCGAACCGAGCCGATCCATCACGTGGGTCCCACGCCTCGCGTCCGAAAGCAAACGAGGTTCTGCGTCTTGTAAGACATAAAAACAATAAGCATGGATAGTATTTCGGGTGCGATCATACCAGCACTAATGCACCGGATCCCATCAGAACTCCGCAGTTAAGCATGCTTGGGCGAGAGTAGTACTAGGATGGGTGACCCCCTGGGAAGTCCTCGTGTTGCACCCCCTTTTTCGTTGCCCGTCTGCGTTTTTTTTATGTTTTAGGTGCGTTTTTTTTCTTTCTTGCTATATCCATGCTCGGGCGGCCTCCGGTTCAATGTTGATTGTTTTCTTGTTTCCCGAACCGAGCCGATCCATCACGTGGGTCCCACGCCTCGCGTCCGAAAGCAAACGAGGTTCTGCGTCTTGTAAGACATAAAAACAATAAGCATGGATAGTGTTTCGGTTGCGATCATACCAGCACTAATGCACCGGATCCCATCAGAACTCTGCAGTTAAGCGTGCTTGGGCGAGAGTAGTACTAGGATGGGTGACCCCCTGGGAAGTCCTCGTGTTGCACCCCCTTTTTCGTTGCCCGTCTGCGTTTTTTTTATGTTTTAGGTGTGTTTTTTTTTCTTTCTTGCTATATCCATGCTCGGGCGGCCTCCGGTTCAATGTTGATTGTTTTCTTCTTTCCCGAACCGAGCCGATCCATCACGTGGGTCCCACGCCTCGCGTCCGAAAGCAAACGAGGTTCTGCGTCTTGTAAGACATAAAAACAATAAGCATGGATAGTATTTCGGGTGCGATCATACCAGCACTAATGCACCGGATCCCATCAGAACTCCGCAGTTAAGCGTGCTTGGGCGAGAGTAGTAATAGGATGGGTGACCCCCTGGGAAGTCCACGTGTTGCACCCCCTTTTTCGTTGCCCGTCTGCGTTTTTTTATGTTTTAGGTGCGTTTTTTTTTTTTTTTTTCTTTTTTGCTATATCCATGCTCGGGCGGCCACCGGTTCAATGTTGATTGTTTTCTTGTTTCCCGAACCGAGCCGAACCATCACGTGGGTCCCACGCCTCGCGTCCGAAAGCAAACGAGGTTCTGCGTCTTGTAAGACATAAAAACAATAAGCATGGATAGTATTTCGGGTGCGATCATACCAGCACTAATGCACCGGATCCCATCAGAACTCCGCAGTTAACCGTGCTTGGGCGAGAGTAGTACTAGGATGGGTGACCCCCTGGGAAGTCCTCGTGTTGCACCCCCTTTTTCGTTTCCCGTCTGCGTTTTTTTTATGTTTTAGGTGCGTTTTTTTTCTTTCTTGCTATATCCATGCTCGGGCGGCCTCCGGTTCAATGTTGATTGTTTTCTTGTTTCCCGAACCGAGCCGATCCATCACGTGGGTCCCACGCCTCGCGTCCGAAAGCAAACGAGGTTCTGCGTCTTGTAAGACATAAAAACAATAAGCATGGATAGTATTTCGGGTGCGATCATACCAGCACTAATGCACCGGATCCCATCAGAACTCCGCAGTTAAGCGTGCTTGGGCGAGAGTAGTACTAGGATGGGTGACCCCCTGGGAAGTCCTCGTGTTGCACCCCCTTTTTCGTTGCCCGTCTGCGTTTTTTTTATGTTTTAGGTGCGTTTTTTTTCTTTCTTGCTATATCCATGCTCGGGCGGCCTCCGGTTCAATGTTGATTGTTTTCTTGTTTCCCGAACCGAGCCGATCCATCACGTGGGTCCCACGCCTCGCGTCCGAAAGCAAACGAGGTTCTGCGTCTTGTAAGACATAAAAACAATAAGCATGGATAGTGTTTCGGTTGCGATCATACCAGCACTAATGCACCGGATCCCATCAGAACTCCGCAGTTAAGCGTGCTTGGGCGAGAGTACTACTAGGATGGGTGACCCCCTGGGAAGTCCTCGTGTTGCACCCCCTTTTTCGTTGCCCGTCTGCGTTTTTTTTATGTTTTAGGTGTGTTTTTTTTTCTTTCTTGCTATATCCATGCTCGGGCGGCCTCCGGTTCAATGTTGATTGTTTTCTTCTTTCCCGAACCGAGCCGATCCATCACGTGGGTCCCACGCCTCGCGTCCGAAAGCAAACGAGGTTCTGCGTCTTGTAAGACATAAAAACAATAAGCATGGATAGTGTTTCGGTTGCGATCATACCAGCACTAATGCACCGGATCCCATCAGAACTCCGCAGTTAAGCGTGCTTGGGCGAGAGTAGTACTAGGATGGGTGACCCCCTGGGAAGTCCTCGTGTTGCACCCCCTTTTTCGTTGCCCGTCTGCGTTTTTTTTATGTTTTAGGTGTGTTTTTTTTTCTTTCTTGCTATATCCATGCTCGGGCGGCCTCCGGTTCAATGTTGATTGTTTTCTTGTTTCCCGAACCGAGCCGATCCATCACGTGGGTCCCACGCCTCGCGTCCGAAAGCAAACGAGGTTCTGCGTCTTGTAAGACATAAAAACAATAAGCATGGATAGTATTTCGGGTGCGATCATACCAGCACTAATGCACCGGATCCCATCAGAACTCCGCAGTTAAGCGTGCTTGGGCGAGAGTAGTACTAGGATGGCTGACCCCCTGGGAAGTCCTCGTGTTGCACCCCCTTTTTCGTTGCCCGTCTGCGTTTTTTTTATGTTTTAGGTGCGTTTTTTTTCTTTCTTGCTATATCCATGCTCGGGCGGCCTCCGGTTCAATGTTGATTGTTTTCTTGTTTCCCGAACCGAGCCGATCCATCACGTGGGTCCCACGCCTCGCGTCCGAAAGCAAACGAGGTTCTGCGTCTTGTAAGACATAAAAACAATAAGCATGGATAGTATTTCGGGTGCGATCATACCAGCACTAATGCACCGGATCCCATCAGAACTCCGCAGTTAAGCGTGCTTGGGCGAGAGTAGTACTAGGATGGGTGACCCCCTGGGAAGTCCTCGTGTTGCACCCCCTTTTTCGTTGCCCGTCTGCGTTTTTTTTATGTTTTAGGTGTGTTTTTTTTTCTTTCTTGCTATATCCATGCTCGGGCGGCCTCCGGTTCAATGTTGATTGTTTTCTTCTTTCCCGAACCGAGCCGATCCATCACGTGGGTCCCACGCCTCGCGTCCGAAAGCAAACGAGGTTCTGCGTCTTGTAAGACATAAAAACAATAAGCATGGATAGTGTTTCGGTTGCGATCATACCAGCACTAATGCACCGGATCCCATCAGAACTCCGCAGTTAAGCGTGCTTGGGCGAGAGTAGTACTAGGATGGGTGACCCCCTGGGAAGTCCTCGTGTTGCACCCCCTTTTTCGTTGCCCGTCTGCGTTTTTTTTATGTTTTAGGTGTGTTTTTTTTTCTTTCTTGCTATATCCATGCTCGGGCGGCCTCCGGTTCAATGTTGATTGTTTTCTTGTTTCCCGAACCGAGCCGATCCATCACGTGGGTCCCACGCCTCGCGTCCGAAAGCAAACGAGGTTCTGCGTCTTGTAAGACATAAAAACAATAAGCATGGATAGTATTTCGGGTGCGATCATACCAGCACTAATGCACCGGATCCCATCAGAACTCCGCAGTTAAGCGTGCTTGGGCGAGAGTAGTACTAGGATGGCTGACCCCCTGGGAAGTCCTCGTGTTGCACCCCCTTTTTCGTTGCCCGTCTGCGTTTTTTTTATGTTTTAGGTGCGTTTTTTTTCTTTCTTGCTATATCCATGCTCGGGCGGCCTCCGGTTCAATGTTGATTGTTTTCTTGTTTCCCGAACCGAGCCGATCCATCACGTGGGTCCCACGCCTCGCGTCCGAAAGCAAACGAGGTTCTGCGTCTTGTAAGACATAAAAACAATAAGCATGGATAGTATTTCGGGTGCGATCATACCAGCACTAATGCACCGGATCCCATCAGAACTCCGCAGTTAAGCGTGCTTGGGCGAGAGTAGTACTAGCATGGGTGACCCCCTGGGAAGTCCTCGTGTTGCACCCCCTTTTTCGTTGCCCGTCTGCGTTTTTTTTATGTTTTAGGTGCGTTTTTTTTTTCTTTCTTGCTATATCCATGCTCGGGCGGCCTCCGGTTCAATGTTGATTGTTTTCTTGTTTCCCGAACCGAGCCGATCCATCACGTGGGTCCCACGCCTCGCGTCCGAAAGCAAACGAGGTTCTGCGTCTTGTAAGACATAAAAACAATAAGCATGGATAGTATTTCGGGTGCGATCATACCAGCACTAATGCACCGGATCCCATCAGAACTCCGCAGTTAAGCGTGCTTGGGCGAGAGTAGTACTAGGATGGGTGACCCCCTGGGAAGTCCTCGTGTTGCACCCCCTTTTTCGTTGCCCGTCTGCGTTTTTTTTATGTTTTTGGTGCGTTTTTTTTTCTTTCTTGCTATATCCATGCTCGGGCGGCCTCCGGTTCAATGTTGATTGTTTTCTTGTTTCCCGAACCGAGCCGATCCATCACGTGGGTCCCACGCCTCGCGTCCGAAAGCAAACGAGGTTCTGCGTCTTGTAAGACATAAAAACAATAAGCATGGATAGTATTTCGGGTGCGATCATACCAACACTAATGCACCGGATCCCATCAGAACTCCACAGTTAAGCGTGCTTGGGCGAGAGTAGTACTAGGATGGGTGACCCCCTGGGAAGTCCTCGTGTTGCACCCCCTTTTTCGTTGCCCGTCTGCGTTTTTTTTATGTTTTAGGTGCGTTTTTTTTTCTTTCTTGCTATATCCATGCTCGGGCGGCCTCCGGTTCAATGTTGATTGTTTTCTTGTTTCCCGAACCGAGCCGATCCATCACGTGGGTCCCACGCCTCGCGTCCAAAAGCAAACGAGGTTCTGCGTCTTGTAAGACATAAAAACAATAAGCATGGATAGTATTTCGGGTGCGATCATACCAGCACTAATGCACCGGATCCCATCAGAACTCCGCAGTTAAGCGTGCTTGGGCGAGAGTAGTACTAGGATGGGTGACCCCCTGGGAAGTCCTCGTGTTGCACCCCCTTTTTCGTTGCCCGTCTGCGTTTTTTTATGTTTTAGGTGCGTTTTTTTTTTCTTTCTTGCTATATCCACGCTCGGGCGGCCTCCGGTTCAATGTTGATTGTTTTCTTGTTTCCCGAACCGAGCCGATCCATCACGTGGGTCCCACGCCTCGCGTCCAAAAGCAAACGAGGTTCTGCGTCTTGTAAGACATAAAAACAATAAGCATGGATAGTATTTCGGGTGCGATCATACCAGCACTAATGCACCGGATCCCATCAGAACTCCGCAGTTAAGCGTGCTTGGGCGAGAGTAGTACTAGGATGGGTGACCCCCTGGGAAGTCCTCGTGTTGCACCCCCTTTTTCGTTGCCCGTCTGCGTTTTTTTTATGTTTTAGGTGCGTTTTTTTTCTTTCTTGCTATATCCATGCTCGGGCGGCCTCCGGTTCAATGTTGATTGTTTTCTTGTTTCCCGAACCGAGCCGATCCATCACGTGGGTCCCACGCCTCGCGTCCGAAAGCAAACGAGGTTCTGCGTCTTGTAAGACATAAAAACAATAAGCATGGATAGTGTTTCGGTTGCGATCATACCAGCACTAATGCACCGGATCCCATCAGAACTCCGCAGTTAAGCGTGCTTGGCCGAGAGTAGTACTAGGATGGGTGACCCCCTGGGAAGTCCTCGTGTTGCACCCCCTTTTTCGTTGCCCGTCTGCGTTTTTTTTTATGTTTTAGGTGTGTTTTTTTTTCTTTCTTGCTATATCCATGCTCGGGCGGCCTCCGGTTCAATGTTGATTGTTTTCTTCTTTCCCGAACCGAGCCGATCCATCACGTGGGTCCCACGCCTCGCGTCCGAAAGCAAACGAGGTTCTGCGTCTTGTAAGACATAAAAACAATAAGCATGGATAGTATTTCGGGTGCGATCATACCAGCACTAATGCACCGGATCCCATCAGAACTCCGCAGTTAAGCGTGCTTGGGCGAGAGTAGTACTAGGATGGCTGACCCCCTGGGATGTCCTCGTGTTGCACCCCCTTTTTCGTTACCCGTCTGCGTTTTTTTATGTTTTAGGTGCGTTTTTTTTTTTTTCTTTTTTGCTATATCCATGCTCGGGCGGCCACCGGTTCAATGTTGATTGTTTTCTTGTTTCCCGAACCGAGCCGAACCATCACGTGGGTCCCACGCCTCGCGTCCGAAAGCAAACGAGGTTCTGCGTCTTGTAAGACATAAAAACAATAAGCATGGATAGTATTTCGGGTGCGATCATACCAGCACTAATGCACCGGATCCCATCAGAACTCCGCAGTTAAGCGTGCTTGGGCGAGAGTAGTACTAGGATGGCTGACCCCCTGGGAAGTCCTCGTGTTGCACCCCCTTTTTCGTTGCCCGTCTGCGTTTTTTTTATGTTTTAGGTGCGTTTTTTTTCTTTCTTGCTATATCCATGCTCGGGCGGCCTCCGGTTCAATGTTGATTGTTTTCTTGTTTCCCGAACCGAGCCGATCCATCACGTGGGTCCCACGCCTCGCGTCCGAAAGCAAACGAGGTTCTGCGTCTTGTAAGACATAAAAACAATAAGCATGGATAGTATTTCGGGTGCGATCATACCAGCACTAATGCACCGGATCCCATCAGAACTCCGCAGTTAAGCGTGCTTGGGCGAGAGTAGTACTAGGATGGCTGACCCCCTGGGAAGTCCTCGTGTTGCACCCCCTTTTTCGTTGCCCGTCTGCGTTTTTTTTATGTTTTAGGTGCGTTTTTTTTTTCTTTCTTGCTATATCCATGCTCGGGCGGCCTCCGGTTCAATGTTGATTGTTTTCTTGTTTCCCGAACCGAGCCGATCCATCACGTGGGTCCCACGTCTCGCGTCCGAAAGCAAACGAGGTTCTGCGTCTTGTAAGACATAAAAACAATAAGCATGGATAGTATTTCGGGTGCGATCATACCAGCACTAATGCACCGGATCCCATCAGAACTCCGCAGTTAAGCGTGCTTGGGCGAGAGTAGTACTAGGATGGGTGACCCCCTGGGAAGTCCTCGTGTTGCACCCCCTTTTTCGTTGCCCGTCTGCGTTTTTTTTATGTTTTAGGTGCGTTTTTTTTCTTTCTTGCTATATCCATGCTCGGGCGGCCTCCGGTTCAATGTTGATTGTTTTCTTGTTTCCTGAACCGAGCCGATCCATCACGTGGGTCCCACGCCTCGCGTCCGAAAGCAAACGAGGTTCTGCGTCTTGTAAGACATAAAAACAATAAGCATGGATAGTATTTCGGGTGCGATCATACCAACACTAATGCACCGGATCCCATCAGAACTCCACAGTTAAGCGTGCTTGGGCGAGAGTAGTACTAGGATGGGTGACCCCCTGGGAAGTCCTCGTGTTGCACCCCCTTTTTCGTTGCCCGTCTGCGTTTTTTTTATGTTTTAGGTGCGTTTTTTTTTCTTTCTTGCTATATCCATGCTCGGGCGGCCTCCGGTTCAATGTTGATTGTTTTCTTGTTTCCCGAACCGAGCCGATCCATCACGTGGGTCCCACGCCTCGCGTCCAAAAGCAAACGAGGTTCTGCGTCTTGTAAGACATAAAAACAATAAGCATGGATAGTATTTCGGGTGCGATCATACCAGCACTAATGCACCGGATCCCATCAGAACTCCGCAGTTAAGCGTGCTTGGGCGAGAGTAGTACTAGGATGGGTGACCCCCTGGGAAGTCCTCGTGTTGCACCCCCTTTTTCGTTGCCCGTCTGCGTTTTTTTATGTTTTAGGTGCGTTTTTTTTTTCTTTCTTGCTATATCCACGCTCGGGCGGCCTCCGGTTCAATGTTGATTGTTTTCTTGTTTCCCGAACCGAGCCGATCCATCACGTGGGTCCCACGCCTCGCGTCCGAAAGCAAACGAGGTTCTGCGTCTTGTAAGACATAAAAACAATAAGCATGGATAGTATTTCGGGTGCGATCATACCAGCACTAATGCACCGGATCCCATCAGAACTCCGCAGTTAAGCGTGCTTGGGCGAGAGTAGTACTAGGATGGGTGACCCCCTGGGAAGTCCTCGTGTTGCACCCCCTTTTTCGTTGCCCGTCTGCGTTTTTTTTATGTTTTAGGTGCGTTTTTTTTTCTTTCTTGCTATATCCATGCTCGGGCGGCCTCCGGTTCAATGTTGATTGTTTTCTTGTTTCCCGAACCGAGCCGATCCATCACGTGGGTCCCACGCCTCGCGTCCGAAAGCAAACGAGGTTCTGCGTCTTGTAAGACATAAAAACAATAAGCATGGATAGTATTTCGGGTCCGATCATACCAGCACTAATGCACCGGATCACATCAGAACTCCGCAGTTAAGCGTGCTTGGGCGAGAGTAGTACTAGGATGGGTGACCCCCTGGGAAGTCCTCGTGTTGCACCCCCTTTTTCGTTGCCCGTCTGCGTTTTTTTTATGTTTTAGGTGCGTTTTTTTTTTCTTTCTTGCTATATCCACGCTCGGGCGGCCTCCGGTTCAATGTTGATTGTTTTCTTCTTTCCCGAACCGAGCCGATCCATCACGTGGGTCCCACGCCTCGCGTCCGAAAGCAAACGAGGTTCTGCGTCTTGTAAGACATAAAAACAATAAGCATGGATAGTATTTCGGGTGCGATCATACCAGCACTAATGCACCGGATCCCATTAGAACTCCACAGTTAAGCGTGCTTGGGCGAGAGTAGTACTAGGATGGGTGACCCCCTGGGAAGTCCTCGTGTTGCACCCCCTTTTTCGTTGCCCGTCTGCGTTTTTTTTATGTTTTAGGTGCGTTTTTTTTTTCTTTCTTGCTATATCAATGCTCGGGCGGCCTCCGGTTCAATGTTGATTGTTTTCTTGTTTCCCGAACCGAGCCGATCCATCACGTGGGTCCCACGCCTCGCGTCCAAAAGCAAACGAGGTTCTGCGTCTTGTAAGACATAAAAACAATAAGCATGGATAGTATTTCGGGTGCGATCATACCAGCACTAATGCACCGGATCCCATCAGAACTCCGCAGTTAAGCGTGCTTGGGCGAGAGTAGTACTAGGATGGGTGACCCCCTGGGAAGTCCTCGTGTTGCACCCCCTTTTTCGTTGCCCGTCTGCGTTTTTTTTATGTTTTAGGTGCGTTTTTTTTCTTTCTTGCTATATCCATGCTCGGGCGGCCTCCGGTTCAATGTTGATTGTTTTCTTGTTTCCCGAACCGAGCCGATCCATCACGTGGGTCCCACGCCTCGCGTCCGAAAGCAAACGAGGTTCTGCGTCTTGTAAGACATAAAAACAATAAGCATGGATAGTGTTTCGGTTGCGATCATACCAGCACTAATGCACCGGATCCCATCAGAACTCCGCAGTTAAGCGTGCTTGGCCGAGAGTAGTACTAGGATGGGTGACCCCCTGGGAAGTCCTCGTGTTGCACCCCCTTTTTCGTTGCCCGTCTGCGTTTTTTTTTATGTTTTAGGTGTGTTTTTTTTTCTTTCTTGCTATATCCATGCTCGGGCGGCCTCCGGTTCAATGTTGATTGTTTTCTTCTTTCCCGAACCGAGCCGATCCATCACGTGGGTCCCACGCCTCGCGTCCGAAAGCAAACGAGGTTCTGCGTCTTGTAAGACATAAAAACAATAAGCATGGATAGTATTTCGGGTGCGATCATACCAGCACTAATGCACCGGATCCCATCAGAACTCCGCAGTTAAGCGTGCTTGGGCGAGAGTAGTACTAGGATGGGTGACCCCCTGGGAAGTCCTCGTGTTGCACCCCCTTTTTCGTTGCCCGTCTGCGTTTTTTTTATGTTTTAGGTGCGTTTTTTTTTTCTTTCTTGCTATATCCATGCTCGGGCGGCCTCCGGTTCAATGTTGATTGTTTTCTTGTTTCCCGAACCGAGCCGATCCATCACGTGGGTCCCACGTCTCGCGTCCGAAAGCAAACGAGGTTCTGCGTCTTGTAAGACATAAAAACAATAAGCATGGATAGTATTTCGGGTGCGATCATACCAGCACTAATGCACCGGATCCCATCAGAACACCGCAGTTAAGCGTGCTTGGGCGAGAGTAGTACTAGGATGGCTGACCCCCTGGGAAGTCCTCGTGTTGCACCCCCTTTTTCGTTGCCCGTCTGCGTTTTTTTTATGTTTTAGGTGCGTTTTTTTTTTCTTTCTTGCTATATCCACGCTCGGGCGGCCTCCGGTTCAATGTTGATTGTTTTCTTCTTTCCCGAACCGAGCCGATCCATCACGTGGGTCCCACGCCTCGCGTCCGAAAGCAAACGAGGTTCTGCGTCTTGTAAGACATAAAAACAATAAGCATGGATAGTATTTCGGGTGCGATCATACCAGCACTAATGCACCGGATCCCATCAGAACACCGCAGTTAAGCGTGCTTGGGCGAGAGTAGTACTAGGATGGGTGACCCCCTGGGAAGTCCTCGTGTTGCACCCCCTTTTTCGTTGCCCGTCTGCGTTTTTTTTATGTTTTAGGTGCGTTTTTTTTTCTTTCTTGCTATATCCATGCTCGGGCGGCCTCCGGTTCAATGTTGATTGTTTTCTTGTTTCCCGAACCGAGCCGATCCATCACGTGGGTCCCACGCCTCGCGTCCGAAAGCAAACGAGGTTCTGCGTCTTGTAAGACATAAAAACAATAAGCATGGATAGTATTTCGGGTGCGATCATACCAGCACTAATGCACCGGATCCCATCAGAACTCCGCAGTTAAGCGTGCTTGGGCGAGAGTAGTACTAGGATGGGTGACCCCCTGGGAAGTCCTCGTGTTGCACCCCCTTTTTCGTTGCCCGTCTGCGTTTTTTTTATGTTTTAGGTGCGTTTTTTTTTCTTTCTTGGTATATCCATGCTCGGGCGGCCTCCGGTTCAATGTTGATTGTTTTCTTGTTTCCCGAACCGAGCCGATCCATCACGTGGGTCCCACGCCTCGCGTCCGAAAGCAAACGAGGTTCTGCGTCTTGTAAGACATAAAAACAATAAGCATGGATAGTATTTCGGGTGCGATCATACCAGCACTAATGCACCGGTTCCCATCAGAACACCGCAGTTAAGCGTGCTTGGGCGAGAGTAGTACTAGGATGGGTGACCCCCTGGGAAGTCCTCGTGTTGCACCCCCTTTTTCGTTGCCCGTCTGCGTTTTTTTTATGTTTTAGGTGCGTTTTTTTTTCTTTCTTGCTATATCCATGCTCGGGCGGCCTCCGGTTCAATGTTGATTGTTTTCTTGTTTCCCGAACCGAGCCGATCCATCACGTGGGTCCCACGCCTCGCGTCCGAAAGCAAACGAGGTTCTGCGTCTTGTAAGACATAAAAACAATAAGCATGGATAGTATTTCGGGTGCGATCATACCAGCACTAATGCACCGGATCCCATCAGAACTCCGCAGTTAAGCGTGCTTGGGCGAGAGTAGTACTAGGATGGGTGACCCCCTGGGAAGTCCTCGTGTTGCACCCCCTTTTTCGTTGCCCGTCTGCGTTTTTTTATGTTTTAGGTGCGTTTTTTTTTTCTTTCTTGCTATATCCACGCTCGGGCGGCCTCCGGTTCAATGTTGATTGTTTTCTTGTTTCCCGAACCGAGCCGATCCATCACGTGGGTCCCACGCCTCGCGTCCGAAAGCAAACGAGGTTCTGCGTATTGTAAGACATAAAAACAATAAGCATGGATAGTATTTCGGGTGCGATCATACCAGCACTAATGCACCGGATCCCATCAGAACTCCGCAGTTAAGCGTGCTTGGGCGAGAGTAGTACTAGGATGGGTGACCCCCTGGGAAGTCCTCGTGTTGCACCCCCTTTTTCGTTGCCCGTCTGCGTATTTTTTATGTTTTAGGTGCGTTTTTTTTTCTTTCTTGCTATATCAATGCTCGGGCGGCCTCCGGTTCAATGTTGATTGTTTTCTTGTTTCCCGAACCGAGCCGATCCATCACGTGGGTCCCACGCCTCGCGTCCGAAAGCAAACGAGGTTCTGCGTCTTGTAAGACATAAAAACAATAAGCATGGATAGTATTTCGGGTGCGATCATACCAGCACCAATGCATCGGATCCCATCAGAACTCCGCAGTTAAGCGTGCTTGGGCGAGAGTAGTACTAGGATGGGTGACCCCCTGGGAAGTCCTCGTGTTGCACCCCCTTTTTTCGTTGCCCGTCTGCGTTTTTTTTATGTTTTAGGTGCGTTTTTTTTTTCTTTCTTGCTATATCCATGCTCGGGCGGCCTCCGGTTCAATGTTGATTGTTTTCTTGTTTCCCGAACCGAGCCGATCCATCACGTGGGTCCCACGCCTCGCGTCCGAAAGCAAACGTGGTTCTGCGTATTGTAAGACATAAAAACAATAAGCATGGATAGTATTTCGGGTGCGATCATACCAGCACTAATGCACCGGATCCCATCAGAACTCCGCAGTCAAGCGTGCTTGGGCGAGAGTAGTACTAGGATGGGTGACCCCCTGGGAAGTCCTCGTGTTGCACCCCCTTTTTCGTTGCCCGTCTGCGTTTTTTTTATGTTTTAGGTGCGTTTTTTTTTTCTTTCTTGCTATATCAATGCTCGGGCGGCCTCCGGTTCAATGTTGATTGTTTTCTTGTTTCCCGAACCGAGCCGATCCATCACGTGGGTCCCACGCCTCGCGTCCGAAAGCAAACGAGGTTCTGCGTCTTGTAAGACATAAAAACAATAAGCATGGATAGTATTTCGGGTGCGATCATACCAGCACTAATGCACCGGATCCCATCAGAACTCCGCAGTTAAGCGTGCTTGGGCGAGAGTAGTACTAGGATGGGTGACCCCCTGGGAAGTCCTCGTGTTGCACCCCCTTTTTCGTTGCCCGTCTGCGTTTTTTTTATGTTTTAGGTGCGTTTTTTTTCTTTCTTGCTATATCCATGCTCGGGCGGCCTCCGGTTCAATGTTGATTGTTTTCTTGTTTCCCGAACCGAGCCGATCCATCACGTGGGTCCCACGCCTCGCGTCCGAAAGCAAACGAGGTTCTGCGTCTTGTAAGACATAAAAACAATAAGCATGGATAGTGTTTCGGTTGCGATCATACCAGCACTAATGCACCGGATCCCATCAGAACTCCGCAGTTAAGCGTGCTTGGGCGAGAGTAGTACTAGGATGGGTGACCCCCTGGGAAGTCCTCGTGTTGCACCCCCTTTTTCGTTGCCCGTCTGCGTTTTTTTTATGTTTTAGGTGTGTTTTTTTTTCTTTCTTGCTATATCCATGCTCGGGCGGCCTCCGGTTCAATGTTGATTGTTTTCTTCTTTCCCGAACCGAGCCGATCCATCACGTGGGTCCCACGCCTCGCGTCCGAAAGCAAACGAGGTTCTGCGTCTTGTAAGACATAAAAACAATAAGCATGGATAGTATTTCGGGTGCGATCATACCAGCACTAATGCACCGGATCCCATCAGAACTCCGCAGTTAAGCGTGCTTGGGCGAGAGTAGTACTAGGATGGCTGACCCCCTGGGATGTCCTCGTGTTGCACCCCCTTTTTCGTTGCCCGTCTGCGTTTTTTTATGTTTTAGGTGCGTTTTTTTTTTTTTTTCTTTTTTGCTATATCCATGCTCGGGCGGCCACCGGTTCAATGTTGATTGTTTTCTTGTTTCCCGAACCGAGCCGAACCATCACGTGGGTCCCACGCCTCGCGTCCGAAAGCAAACGAGGTTCTGCGTCTTGTAAGACATAAAAACAATAAGCATGGATAGTATTTCGGGTGCGATCATACCAGCACTAATGCACCGGATCCCATCAGAACTCCGCAGTTAAGCGTGCTTGGGCGAGAGTAGTACTAGGATGGCTGACCCCCTGGGAAGTCCTCGTGTTGCACCCCCTTTTTCGTTGCCCGTCTGCGTTTTTTTTATGTTTTAGGTGCGTTTTTTTTCTTTCTTGCTATATCCATGCTCGGGCGGCCTCCGGTTCAATGTTGATTGTTTTCTTGTTTCCCGAACCGAGCCGATCCATCACGTGGGTCCCACGCCTCGCGTCCGAAAGCAAACGAGGTTCTGCGTCTTGTAAGACATAAAAACAATAAGCATGGATAGTATTTCGGGTGCGATCATACCAGCACTAATGCACCGGATCCCATCAGAACTCCGCAGTTAAGCGTGCTTGGGCGAGAGTAGTACTAGGATGGCTGACCCCCTGGGAAGTCCTCGTGTTGCACCCCCTTTTTCGTTGCCCGTCTGCGTTTTTTTTATGTTTTAGGTGCGTTTTTTTTTTCTTTCTTGCTATATCCATGCTCGGGCGGCCTCCGGTTCAATGTTGATTGTTTTCTTGTTTCCCGAACCGAGCCGATCCATCACGTGGGTCCCACGTCTCGCGTCCGAAAGCAAACGAGGTTCTGCGTCTTGTAAGACATAAAAACAATAAGCATGGATAGTATTTCGGGTGCGATCATACCAGCACTAATGCACCGGATCCCATCAGAACTCCGCAGTTAAGCGTGCTTGGGCGAGAGTAGTACTAGGATGGGTGACCCCCTGGGAAGTCCTCGTGTTGCACCCCCTTTTTCGTTGCCCGTCTGCGTTTTTTTTATGTTTTAGGTGCGTTTTTTTTCTTTCTTGCTATATCCATGCTCGGGCGGCCTCCGGTTCAATGTTGATTGTTTTCTTGTTTCCTGAACCGAGCCGATCCATCACGTGGGTCCCACGCCTCGCGTCCGAAAGCAAACGAGGTTCTGCGTCTTGTAAGACATAAAAACAATAAGCATGGATAGTATTTCGGGTGCGATCATACCAACACTAATGCACCGGATCCCATCAGAACTCCACAGTTAAGCGTGCTTGGGCGAGAGTAGTACTAGGATGGGTGACCCCCTGGGAAGTCCTCGTGTTGCACCCCCTTTTTCGTTGCCCGTCTGCGTTTTTTTTATGTTTTAGGTGCGTTTTTTTTTCTTTCTTGCTATATCCATGCTCGGGCGGCCTCCGGTTCAATGTTGATTGTTTTCTTGTTTCCCGAACCGAGCCGATCCATCACGTGGGTCCCACGCCTCGCGTCCAAAAGCAAACGAGGTTCTGCGTCTTGTAAGACATAAAAACAATAAGCATGGATAGTATTTCGGGTGCGATCATACCAGCACTAATGCACCGGATCCCATCAGAACTCCGCAGTTAAGCGTGCTTGGGCGAGAGTAGTACTAGGATGGGTGACCCCCTGGGAAGTCCTCGTGTTGCACCCCCTTTTTCGTTGCCCGTCTGCGTTTTTTTATGTTTTAGGTGCGTTTTTTTTTTCTTTCTTGCTATATCCACGCTCGGGCGGCCTCCGGTTCAATGTTGATTGTTTTCTTGTTTCCCGAACCGAGCCGATCCATCACGTGGGTCCCACGCCTCGCGTCCGAAAGCAAACGAGGTTCTGCGTCTTGTAAGACATAAAAACAATAAGCATGGATAGTATTTCGGGTGCGATCATACCAGCACTAATGCACCGGATCCCATCAGAACTCCGCAGTTAAGCGTGCTTGGGCGAGAGTAGTACTAGGATGGGTGACCCCCTGGGAAGTCCTCGTGTTGCACCCCCTTTTTCGTTGCCCGTCTGCGTTTTTTTTATGTTTTAGGTGCGTTTTTTTTTTCTTTCTTGCTATATCCATGCTCGGGCGGCCTCCGGTTCAATGTTGATTGTTTTCTTGTTTCCCGAACCGAGCCGATCCATCACGTGGGTCCCACGCCTCGCGTCCGAAAGCAAACGAGGTTCTGCGTCTTGTAAGACATAAAAACAATAAGCATGGATAGTATTTCGGGTCCGATCATACCAGCACTAATGCACCGGATCCCATCAGAACTCCGCAGTTAAGCGTGCTTGGGCGAGAGTAGTACTAGGATGGGTGACCCCCTGGGAAGTCCTCGTGTTGCACCCCCTTTTTCGTTGCCCGTCTGCGTTTTTTTTATGTTTTAGGTGCGTTTTTTTTTTCTTTCTTGCTATATCCACGCTCGGGCGGCCTCCGGTTCAATGTTGATTGTTTTCTTCTTTCCCGAACCGAGCCGATCCATCACGTGGGTCCCACGCCTCGCGTCCGAAAGCAAACGAGGTTCTGCGTCTTGTAAGACATAAAAACAATAAGCATGGATAGTATTTCGAGTGCGATCATACCAGCACTAATGCACCGGATCCCATCAGAACACCGCAGTTAAGCGTGCTTGGGCGAGAGTAGTACTAGGATGGGTGACCCCCTGGGAAGTCCTCGTGTTGCACCCCCTTTTTCGTTGCCCGTCTGCGTTTTTTTTATGTTTTAGGTGCGTTTTTTTTTTCTTTCTTGCTATATCCACGCTCGGGCGGCCTCCGGTTCAATGTTGATTGTTTTTCTTCTTTCCCGAACCGAGCCGATCCATCACGTGGGTCCCACGCCTCGCGTCCGAAAGCAAACGAGGTTCTGCGTCTTGTAAGACATAAAAACAATAAGCATGGATAGTATTTCGGGTGCGATCATACCAGCACTAATGCACCGGATCCCATCAGAACACCGCAGTTAAGCGTGCTTGGGCGAGAGTAGTACTAGGATGGGTGACCCCCTGGGAAGTCCTCGTGTTGCACCCCCTTTTTCGTTGCCCGTCTGCGTTTTTTTTATGTTTTAGGTGCGTTTTTTTTTCTTTCTTGCTATATCCATGCTCGGGCGGCCTCCGGTTCAATGTTGATTGTTTTCTTGTTTCCCGAACCGAGCCGATCCATCACGTGGGTCCCACGCCTCGCGTCCGAAAGCAAACGAGGTTCTGCGTCTTGTAAGACATAAAAACAATAAGCATGGATAGTATTTCGGGTGCGATCATACCAGCACTAATGCACCGGATCCCATCAGAACTCCGCAGTTAAGCGTGCTTGGGCGAGAGTAGTACTAGGATGGGTGACCCCCTGGGAAGTCCTCGTGTTGCACCCCCTTTTTCGTTGCCCGTCTGCGTTTTTTTTATGTTTTAGGTGCGTTTTTTTTTCTTTCTTGGTATATCCATGCTCGGGCGGCCTCCGGTTCAATGTTGATTGTTTTCTTGTTTCCCGAACCGAGCCGATCCATCACGTGGGTCCCACGCCTCGCGTCCGAAAGCAAACGAGGTTCTGCGTCTTGTAAGACATAAAAACAATAAGCATGGATAGTATTTCGGGTGCGATCATACCAGCACTAATGCACCGGTTCCCATCAGAACACCGCAGTTAAGCGTGCTTGGGCGAGAGTAGTACTAGGATGGGTGACCCCCTGGGAAGTCCTCGTGTTGCACCCCCTTTTTCGTTGCCCGTCTGCGTTTTTTTTATGTTTTAGGTGCGTTTTTTTTTCTTTCTTGCTATATCCATGCTCGGGCGGCCTCCGGTTCAATGTTGATTGTTTTCTTGTTTCCCGAACCGAGCCGATCCATCACGTGGGTCCCACGCCTCGCGTCCGAAAGCAAACGAGGTTCTGCGTCTTGTAAGACATAAAAACAATAAGCATGGATAGTATTTCGGGTGCGATCATACCAGCACTAATGCACCGGATCCCATCAGAACTCCGCAGTTAAGCGTGCTTGGGCGAGAGTAGTACTAGGATGGGTGACCCCCTGGGAAGTCCTCGTGTTGCACCCCCTTTTTCGTTGCCCGTCTGCGTTTTTTTATGTTTTAGGTGCGTTTTTTTTTTCTTTCTTGCTATATCCACGCTCGGGCGGCCTCCGGTTCAATGTTGATTGTTTTCTTGTTTCCCGAACCGAGCCGATCCATCACGTGGGTCCCACGCCTCGCGTCCGAAAGCAAACGAGGTTCTGCGTATTGTAAGACATAAAAACAATAAGCATGGATAGTATTTCGGGTGCGATCATACCAGCACTAATGCACCGGATCCCATCAGAACTCCGCAGTTAAGCGTGCTTGGGCGAGAGTAGTACTAGGATGGGTGACCCCCTGGGAAGTCCTCGTGTTGCACCCCCTTTTTCGTTGCCCGTCTGCGTATTTTTTATGTTTTAGGTGCGTTTTTTTTTCTTTCTTGCTATATCAATGCTCGGGCGGCCTCCGGTTCAATGTTGATTGTTTTCTTGTTTCCCGAACCGAGCCGATCCATCACGTGGGTCCCACGCCTCGCGTCCGAAAGCAAACGAGGTTCTGCGTCTTGTAAGACATAAAAACAATAAGCATGGATAGTATTTCGGGTGCGATCATACCAGCACCAATGCATCGGATCCCATCAGAACTCCGCAGTTAAGCGTGCTTGGGCGAGAGTAGTACTAGGATGGGTGACCCCCTGGGAAGTCCTCGTGTTGCACCCCCTTTTTTCGTTGCCCGTCTGCGTTTTTTTTATGTTTTAGGTGCGTTTTTTTTTTCTTTCTTGCTATATCCATGCTCGGGCGGCCTCCGGTTCAATGTTGATTGTTTTCTTGTTTCCCGAACCGAGCCGATCCATCACGTGGGTCCCACGCCTCGCGTCCGAAAGCAAACGTGGTTCTGCGTATTGTAAGACATAAAAACAATAAGCATGGATAGTATTTCGGGTGCGATCATACCAGCACTAATGCACCGGATCCCATCAGAACTCCGCAGTCAAGCGTGCTTGGGCGAGAGTAGTACTAGGATGGGTGACCCCCTGGGAAGTCCTCGTGTTGCACCCCCTTTTTCGTTGCCCGTCTGCGTTTTTTTTATGTTTTAGGTGCGTTTTTTTTTTCTTTCTTGCTATATCAATGCTCGGGCGGCCTCCGGTTCAATGTTGATTGTTTTCTTGTTTCCCGAACCGAGCCGATCCATCACGTGGGTCCCACGCCTCGCGTCCGAAAGCAAACGAGGTTCTGCGTCTTGTAAGACATAAAAACAATAAGCATGGATAGTATTTCGGGTGCGATCATACCAGCACCAATGCATCGGATCCCATCAGAACTCCGCAGTTAAGCGTGCTTGGGCGAGAGTAGTACTAGGATGGGTGACCCCCTGGGAAGTCCTCGTGTTGCACCCCCTTTTTTCGTTGCCCGTCTGCGTTTTTTTTATGTTTTAGGTGCGTTTTTTTTTTCTTTCTTGCTATATCCATGCTCGGGCGGCCTCCGGTTCAATGTTGATTGTTTTCTTGTTTCCCGAACCGAGCCGATCCATCACGTGGGTCCCACGCCTCGCGTCCGAAAGCAAACGTGGTTCTGCGTATTGTAAGACATAAAAACAATAAGCATGGATAGTATTTCGGGTGCGATCATACCAGCACTAATGCACCGGATCCCATCAGAACTCCGCAGTCAAGCGTGCTTGGGCGAGAGTAGTACTAGGATGGGTGACCCCCTGGGAAGTCCTCGTGTTGCACCCCCTTTTTCGTTGCCCGTCTGCGTTTTTTTTATGTTTTAGGTGCGTTTTTTTTTTCTTTCTTGCTATATCAATGCTCGGGCGGCCTCCGGTTCAATGTTGATTGTTTTCTTGTTTCCCGAACCGAGCCGATCCATCACGTGGGTCCCACGCCTCGCGTCCGAAAGCAAACGAGGTTCTGCGTCTTGTAAGACATAAAAACAATAAGCATGGATAGTATTTCGGGTGCGATCATACCAGCACTAATGCACCGGATCCCATCAGAACTCCGCAGTTAAGCGTGCTTGGGCGAGAGTAGTACTAGGATGGGTGACCCCCTGGGAAGTCCTCGTGTTGCACCCCCTTTTTCGTTGCCCGTCTGCGTTTTTTTTATGTTTTAGGTGCGTTTTTTTTCTTTCTTGCTATATCCATGCTCGGGCGGCCTCCGGTTCAATGTTGATTGTTTTCTTGTTTCCCGAACCGAGCCGATCCATCACGTGGGTCCCACGCCTCGCGTCCGAAAGCAAACGAGGTTCTGCGTCTTGTAAGACATAAAAACAATAAGCATGGATAGTGTTTCGGTTGCGATCATACCAGCACTAATGCACCGGATCCCATCAGAACTCCGCAGTTAAGCGTGCTTGGGCGAGAGTAGTACTAGGATGGGTGACCCCCTGGGAAGTCCTCGTGTTGCACCCCCTTTTTCGTTGCCCGTCTGCGTTTTTTTTATGTTTTAGGTGTGTTTTTTTTTCTTTCTTGCTATATCCATGCTCGGGCGGCCTCCGGTTCAATGTTGATTGTTTTCTTCTTTCCCGAACCGAGCCGATCCATCACGTGGGTCCCACGCCTCGCGTCCGAAAGCAAACGAGGTTCTGCGTCTTGTAAGACATAAAAACAATAAGCATGGATAGTATTTCGGGTGCGATCATACCAGCACTAATGCACCGGATCCCATCAGAACTCCGCAGTTAAGCGTGCTTGGGCGAGAGTAGTACTAGGATGGCTGACCCCCTGGGATGTCCTCGTGTTGCACCCCCTTTTTCGTTGCCCGTCTGCGTTTTTTTATGTTTTAGGTGCGTTTTTTTTTTTTTTCTTTTTTGCTATATCCATGCTCGGGCGGCCACCGGTTCAATGTTGATTGTTTTCTTGTTTCCCGAACCGAGCCGAACCATCACGTGGGTCCCACGCCTCGCGTCCGAAAGCAAACGAGGTTCTGCGTCTTGTAAGACATAAAAACAATAAGCATGGATAGTATTTCGGGTGCGATCATACCAGCACTAATGCACCGGATCCCATCAGAACTCCGCAGTTAAGCGTGCTTGGGCGAGAGTAGTACTAGGATGGCTGACCCCCTGGGAAGTCCTCGTGTTGCACCCCCTTTTTCGTTGCCCGTCTGCGTTTTTTTTATGTTTTAGGTGCGTTTTTTTTCTTTCTTGCTATATCCATGCTCGGGCGGCCTCCGGTTCAATGTTGATTGTTTTCTTGTTTCCCGAACCGAGCCGATCCATCACGTGGGTCCCACGCCTCGCGTCCGAAAGCAAACGAGGTTCTGCGTCTTGTAAGACATAAAAACAATAAGCATGGATAGTATTTCGGGTGCGATCATACCAGCACTAATGCACCGGATCCCATCAGAACTCCGCAGTTAAGCGTGCTTGGGCGAGAGTAGTACTAGGATGGGTGACCCCCTGGGAAGTCCTCGTGTTGCACCCCCTTTTTCGTTGCCCGTCTGCGTTTTTTTTATGTTTTAGGTGCGTTTTTTTTTTCTTTCTTGCTATATCCATGCTCGGGCGGCCTCCGGTTCAATGTTGATTGTTTTCTTGTTTCCCGAACCGAGCCGATCCATCACGTGGGTCCCACGCCTCGCGTCCGAAAGCAAACGAGGTTCTGCGTCTTGTAAGACATAAAAACAATAAGCATGGATAGTATTTCGGGTGCGATCATACCAGCACTAATGCACCGGATCCCATCAGAACTCCGCAGTTAAGCGTGCTTGGGCGAGAGTAGTACTAGGATGGGTGACCCCCTGGGAAGTCCTCGTGTTGCACCCCCTTTTTCGTTGCCCGTCTGCGTTTTTTTTATGTTTTAGGTGCGTTTTTTTTTTCTTTCTTGCTATATCCATGCTCGGGCGGCCTCCGGTTCAATGTTGATTGTTTTCTTGTTTCCCGAACCGAGCCGATCCATCACGTGGGTCCCACGCCTCGCGTCCGAAAGCAAACGAGGTTCTGCGTCTTGTAAGACATAAAAACAATAAGCATGGATAGTATTTCGGGTCCGATCATACCAGCACTAATGCACCGGATCCCATCAGAACTCCGCAGTTAAGCGTGCTTGGGCGAGAGTAGTACTAGGATGGGTGACCCCCTGGGAAGTCCTCGTGTTGCACCCCCTTTTTCGTTGCCCGTCTGCGTTTTTTTTATGTTTTAGGTGCGTTTTTTTTTTCTTTCTTGCTATATCCACGCTCGGGCGGCCTCCGGTTCAATGTTGATTGTTTTCTTCTTTCCCGAACCGAGCCGATCCATCACGTGGGTCCCACGCCTCGCGTCCGAAAGCAAACGAGGTTCTGCGTCTTGTAAGACATAAAAACAATAAGCATGGATAGTATTTCGAGTGCGATCATACCAGCACTAATGCACCGGATCCCATCAGAACACCGCAGTTAAGCGTGCTTGGGCGAGAGTAGTACTAGGATGGGTGACCCCCTGGGAAGTCCTCGTGTTGCACCCCCTTTTTCGTTGCCCGTCTGCGTTTTTTTTATGTTTTAGGTGCGTTTTTTTTTTCTTTCTTGCTATATCCACGCTCGGGCGGCCTCCGGTTCAATGTTGATTGTTTTTCTTCTTTCCCGAACCGAGCCGATCCATCACGTGGGTCCCACGCCTCGCGTCCGAAAGCAAACGAGGTTCTGCGTCTTGTAAGACATAAAAACAATAAGCATGGATAGTATTTCGGGTGCGATCATACCAGCACTAATGCACCGGATCCCATCAGAACACCGCAGTTAAGCGTGCTTGGGCGAGAGTAGTACTAGGATGGGTGACCCCCTGGGAAGTCCTCGTGTTGCACCCCCTTTTTCGTTGCCCGTCTGCGTTTTTTTTATGTTTTAGGTGCGTTTTTTTTTCTTTCTTGCTATATCCATGCTCGGGCGGCCTCCGGTTCAATGTTGATTGTTTTCTTGTTTCCCGAACCGAGCCGATCCATCACGTGGGTCCCACGCCTCGCGTCCGAAAGCAAACGAGGTTCTGCGTCTTGTAAGACATAAAAACAATAAGCATGGATAGTATTTCGGGTGCGATCATACCAGCACTAATGCACCGGATCCCATCAGAACTCCGCAGTTAAGCGTGCTTGGGCGAGAGTAGTACTAGGATGGGTGACCCCCTGGGAAGTCCTCGTGTTGCACCCCCTTTTTCGTTGCCCGTCTGCGTTTTTTTTATGTTTTAGGTGCGTTTTTTTTTCTTTCTTGGTATATCCATGCTCGGGCGGCCTCCGGTTCAATGTTGATTGTTTTCTTGTTTCCCGAACCGAGCCGATCCATCACGTGGGTCCCACGCCTCGCGTCCGAAAGCAAACGAGGTTCTGCGTCTTGTAAGACATAAAAACAATAAGCATGGATAGTATTTCGGGTGCGATCATACCAGCACTAATGCACCGGTTCCCATCAGAACACCGCAGTTAAGCGTGCTTGGGCGAGAGTAGTACTAGGATGGGTGACCCCCTGGGAAGTCCTCGTGTTGCACCCCCTTTTTCGTTGCCCGTCTGCGTTTTTTTTATGTTTTAGGTGCGTTTTTTTTTCTTTCTTGCTATATCCATGCTCGGGCGGCCTCCGGTTCAATGTTGATTGTTTTCTTGTTTCCCGAACCGAGCCGATCCATCACGTGGGTCCCACGCCTCGCGTCCGAAAGCAAACGAGGTTCTGCGTCTTGTAAGACATAAAAACAATAAGCATGGATAGTATTTCGGGTGCGATCATACCAGCACTAATGCACCGGATCCCATCAGAACTCCGCAGTTAAGCGTGCTTGGGCGAGAGTAGTACTAGGATGGGTGACCCCCTGGGAAGTCCTCGTGTTGCACCCCCTTTTTCGTTGCCCGTCTGCGTTTTTTTATGTTTTAGGTGCGTTTTTTTTTTCTTTCTTGCTATATCCACGCTCGGGCGGCCTCCGGTTCAATGTTGATTGTTTTCTTGTTTCCCGAACCGAGCCGATCCATCACGTGGGTCCCACGCCTCGCGTCCGAAAGCAAACGAGGTTCTGCGTATTGTAAGACATAAAAACAATAAGCATGGATAGTATTTCGGGTGCGATCATACCAGCACTAATGCACCGGATCCCATCAGAACTCCGCAGTTAAGCGTGCTTGGGCGAGAGTAGTACTAGGATGGGTGACCCCCTGGGAAGTCCTCGTGTTGCACCCCCTTTTTCGTTGCCCGTCTGCGTATTTTTTATGTTTTAGGTGCGTTTTTTTTTCTTTCTTGCTATATCAATGCTCGGGCGGCCTCCGGTTCAATGTTGATTGTTTTCTTGTTTCCCGAACCGAGCCGATCCATCACGTGGGTCCCACGCCTCGCGTCCGAAAGCAAACGTGGTTCTGCGTCTTGTAAGACATAAAAACAATAAGCATGGATAGTATTTCGGGTGCGATCATACCAGCACTAATGCACCGGATCCCATCAGAACTCCGCAGTCAAGCGTGCTTGGGCGAGAGTAGTACTAGGATGGGTGACCCCCTGGGAAGTCCTCGTGTTGCACCCCCTTTTTCGTTACCCGTCTGCGTTTTTTTTATGTTTTAGGTGCTTTTTTTTTTTCTTTCTTGCTATATCCATGCTCGGGCGGCCTCCGGTTCAATGTTGATTGTTTTCTTGTTTCCCGAACCGAGCCGATCCATCACGTGGGTCCCACGCCTCGCGTCCGAAAGCAAACGAGGTTCTGCGTCTTGTAAGACATAAAAACAATAAGCATGGATAGTATTTCGGGTGCGATCATACCAGCACTAATGCACCGGATCCCATCAGAACTCCGCAGTTAAGCGTGCTTGGGCGAGAGTAGTACTAGGATGGGTGACCCCCTGGGAAGTCTTCGTGTTGCACCCCCTTTTTCGTTGCCCGTCTGCGTTTTTTTATGTTTTAGGTGCGTTTTTTTTTTCTTTCTTGGTATATCCATGCTCGGGCGGCCTCCGGTTCAATGTTGATTGTTTTCTTGTTTCCCGAACCGAGCCGATCCATCACGTGGGTCCCACGCCTCGCGTCCGAAAGCAAACGAGGTTCTGCGTCTTGTAAGACATAAAAACAATAAGCATGGATAGTATTTCGGGTGCGATCATACCAGCACTAATGCACCGGATCCCATCAGAACTCCGCAGTTAAGCGTGCTTGGGCGAGAGTACTACTAGGATTGGTGACCCCCTGGGAAGTCCTCGTGTTGCACCCCCTTTTTCGTTGCCCGTCTGCGTTTTTTTTTTATGTTTTAGGTGCGTTTTTTTTCTTTCTTGCTATATCCATGCTCGGGCGGCTTCCGGTTCAATGTTGATTGTTTTCTTGTTTTTCCGAACCGAGCCGATCCATCACGTGGGTCCCACGCCTCGCGTCCGAAAGCAAACGAGGTTCTGCGTCTTGTAAGACATAAAAACAATAAGCATGGATAGTATTTCGGGTGCGATCATACCAGCACCAATGCATCGGATCCCATCAGAACTCCGCAGTTAAGCGTGCTTGGGCGAGAGTAGTACTAGGATGGGTGACCCCCTGGGAAGTCCTCGTGTTGCACCCCCTTTTTTCGTCGCCCGTCTGCGTTTTTTTTATGTTTTAGGTGCGTTTTTTTTTTCTTTCTTGCTATATCCATGCTCGGGCGGCCTCCGGTTCAATGTTGATTGTTTTCTTGTTTCCCGAACCGAGCCGATCCATCACGTGGGTCCCACGCCTCGCGTCCGAAAGCAAACGTGGTTCTGCGTATTGTAAGACATAAAAACAATAAGCATGGATAGTATTTCGGGTGCGATCATACCAGCACTAATGCACCGGATCCCATCAGAACTCCGCAGTTAAGCGTGCTTGGGCGAGAGTAGTACTAGGATGGGTGACCCCCTGGGAAGTCCTCGTGTTGCACCCCCTTTTTCGTTGCCCGTCTGCGTTTTTTTTATGTTTTAGGTGCGTTTTTTTTTTCTTTCTTGCTATATCAATGCTCGGGCGGCCTCCGGTTCAATGTTGATTGTTTTCTTGTTTCCCGAACCGAGCCGATCCATCACGTGGGTCCCACGCCTCGCGTCCGAAAGCAAACGAGGTTCTGCGTCTTGTAAGACATAAAAACAATAAGCATGGATAGTATTTCGGGTGCGATCATACCAGCACCAATGCATCGGATCCCATCAGAACTCCGCAGTTAAGCGTGCTTGGGCGAGAGTAGTACTAGGATGGGTGACCCCCTGGGAAGTCCTCGTGTTGCACCCCATTTTTTCGTTGCCCGTCTGCGTTTTTTTTATGTTTTAGGTGCGTTTTTTTTTCTTTCTTGCTATATCCATGCTCGGGCGGCCTCCGGTTCAATGTTGATTGTTTTCTTGTTTCCCGAACCGAGCCGATCCATCACGTGGGTCCCACGCCTCGCGTCCGAAAGCAAACGTGGTTCTGCGTCTTGTAAGACATAAAAACAATAAGCATGGATAGTATTTCGGGTGCGATCATACCAGCACTAATGCACCGGATCCCATCAGAACTCCGCAGTCAAGCGTGCTTGGGCGAGAGTAGTACTAGGATGGGTGACCCCCTGGGAAGTCCTCGTGTTGCACCCCCTTTTTCGTTACCCGTCTGCGTTTTTTTTATGTTTTAGGTGCTTTTTTTTTTCTTTCTTGCTATATCCATGCTCGGGCGGCCTCCGGTTCAATGTTGATTGTTTTCTTGTTTCCCGAACCGAGCCGATCCATCACGTGGGTCCCACGCCTCGCGTCCGAAAGCAAACGTGGTTCTGCGTCTTGTAAGACATAAAAACAATAAGCATGGATAGTATTTCGGGTGCGATCATACCAGCACTAATGCACCGGATCCCATCAGAACTCCGCAGTCAAGCGTGCTTGGGCGAGAGTAGTACTAGGATGGGTGACCCCCTGGGAAGTCCTCGTGTTGCACCCCCTTTTTCGTTACCCGTCTGCGTTTTTTTTATGTTTTAGGTGCTTTTTTTTTTCTTTCTTGCTATATCCATGCTCGGGCGGCCTCCGGTTCAATGTTGATTGTTTTCTTGTTTCCCGAACCGAGCCGATCCATCACGTGGGTCCCACGCCTCGCGTCCGAAAGCAAACGAGGTTCTGCGTCTTGTAAGACATAAAAACAATAAGCATGGATAGTATTTCGGGTGCGATCATACCAGCACTAATGCACCGGATCCCATCAGAACTCCGCAGTTAAGCGTGCTTGGGCGAGAGTAGTACTAGGATGGGTGACCCCCTGGGAAGTCCTCGTGTTGCACCCCCTTTTTCGTTGCCCGTCTGCGTTTTTTTATGTTTTAGGTGCGTTTTTTTTTTCTTTCTTGGTATATCCATGCTCGGGCGGCCTCCGGTTCAATGTTGATTGTTTTCTTGTTTCCCGAACCGAGCCGATCCATCACGTGGGTCCCACGCCTCGCGTCCGAAAGCAAACGAGGTTCTGCGTCTTGTAAGACATAAAAACAATAAGCATGGATAGTATTTCGGGTGCGATCATACCAGCACTAATGCACCGGATCCCATCAGAACTCCGCAGTTAAGCGTGCTTGGGCGAGAGTACTACTAGGATTGGTGACCCCCTGGGAAGTCCTCGTGTTGCACCCCCTTTTTCGTTGCCCGTCTGCGTTTTTTTTTTATGTTTTAGGTGCGTTTTTTTTCTTTCTTGCTATATCCATGCTCGGGCGGCTTCCGGTTCAATGTTGATTGTTTTCTTGTTTTTCCGAACCGAGCCGATCCATCACGTGGGTCCCACGCCTCGCGTCCGAAAGCAAACGAGGTTCTGCGTCTTGTAAGACATAAAAACAATAAGCATGGATAGTATTTCCGGTGCGATCATACCAGCACCAATGCATCGGATCCCATCAGAACTCCGCAGTTAAGCGTGCTTGGGCGAGAGTAGTACTAGGATGGGTGACCCCCTGGGAAGTCCTCGTGTTGCACCCCCTTTTTTCGTTGCCCGTCTGCGTTTTTTTTATGTTTTAGGTGCGTTTTTTTTTTCTTTCTTGCTATATCCATGCTCGGGCGGCCTCCGGTTCAATGTTGATTGTTTTCTTGTTTCCCGAACCGAGCCGATCCATCACGTGGGTCCCACGCCTCGCGTCCGAAAGCAAACGTGGTTCTGCGTATTGTAAGACATAAAAACAATAAGCATGGATAGTATTTCGGGTGCGATCATACTAGCACTAATGCACCGGATCCCATCAGAACTCCGCAGTTAAGCGTGCTTGGGCGAGAGTAGTACTAGGATGGGTGACCCCCTGGGAAGTCCTCGTGTTGCACCCCCTTTTTCGTTGCCCGTCTGCGTTTTTTTTATGTTTTAGGTGCGTTTTTTTTTTTTCTTTCTTGCTATATCAATGCTCGGGCGGCCTCCGGTTCAATGTTGATTGTTTTCTTGTTTCCCGAACCGAGCCGATCCATCACGTGGGTCCCACGCCTCGCGTCCGAAAGCAAACGAGGTTCTGCGTCTTGTAAGACATAAAAACAATAAGCATGGATAGTATTTCGGGTGCGATCATACCAGCACCAATGCATCGGATCCCATCAGATCTCCGCAGTTAAGCGTGCTTGGGCGAGAGTAGTACTAGGATGGGTGACCCCCTGGGAAGTCCTCGTGTTGCACCCCCTTTTTTCGTTGCCCGTCTGCGTTTTTTTTATGTTTTAGGTGCGTTTTTTTTTTCTTTCTTGCTATATCCATGCTCGGGCGGCCTCCGGTTCAATGTTGATTGTTTTCTTGTTTCCCGAACCGAGCCGATCCATCACGTGGGTCCCACGCCTCGCGTCCGAAAGCAAACGTGGTTCTGCGTCTTGTAAGACATAAAAACAATAAGCATGGATAGTATTTCGGGTGCGATCATACCAGCACTAATGCACCGGATCCCATCAGAACTCCGCAGTCAAGCGTGCTTGGGCGAGAGTAGTACTAGGATGGGTGACCCCCTGGGAAGTCCTCGTGTTGCACCCCCTTTTTCGTTGCCCGTCTGCGTTTTTTTTATGTTTTAGGTGCGTTTTTTTTTTCTTTCTTGCTATATCCATGCTCGGGCGGCCTCCGGTTCAATGTTGATTGTTTTCTTGTTTCCCGAACCGAGCCGATCCATCACGTGGGTCCCACGCCTCGCGTCCGAAAGCAAACGAGGTTCTGCGTCTTGTAAGACATAAAAACAATAAGCATGGATAGTATTTCGGGTGCGATCATACCAGCACTAATGCACCGGATCCCATCAGAACTCCGCAGTTAAGCCCGCTTGGGCGAGAGTAGTACTAGGATGGGTGACCCCCTGGGAAGTCCTCGTGTTGCACCCCCTTTTTCGTTGCCCGTCTGCGTTTTTTTATGTTTTAGGTGCGTTTTTTTTTTCTTTCTTGGTATATCCATGCTCGGGCAGCCTCCGGTTCAATGTTGATTGTTTTCTTGTTTCCCGAACCGAGCCGATCCATCACGTGGGTCCCACGCCTCGCGTCCGAAAGCAAACGAGGTTCTGCGTCTTGTAAGACATAAAAACAATAAGCATGGATAGTATTTCGGGTGCGATCATACCAGCACTAATGCACCGGATCCCATCAGAACTCCGCAGTTAAGCGTGCTTGGGCGAGAGTACTACTAGGATTGGTGACCCCCTGGGAAGTCCTCGTGTTGCACCCCCTTTTTCGTTGCCCGTCTGCGTTTTTTTTTTATGTTTTAGGTGCGTTTTTTTTCTTTCTTGCTATATCCATGCTCGGGCGGCTTCCGGTTCAATGTTGATTGTTTTCTTGTTTTTCCGAACCGAGCCGATCCATCACGTGGGTCCCACGCCTCGCGTCCGAAAGCAAACGAGGTTCTGCGTCTTGTAAGACATAAAAACAATAAGCATGGATAGTATTTCGGGTGCGATCATACCAGCACTAATGCACCGGATCCCATCAGAACTCCGCAGTTAAGCGTGCTTGGGCGAGAGTAGTACTAGGATGGGTGACCCCCTGGGAAGTCCTCGTGTTGCACCCCCTTTTTCGTTGCCCGTCTGCGTTTTTTTTATGTTTTAGGTGCGTTTTTTTTTCTTTCTTGCTATATCCATGCTCGGGCGGCCTCCGGTTCAATGTTGATTGTTTTCTTGTTTCCCGAACCGAGCCGATCCATCACGTGGGTCCCACGCCTCGCGTCCGAAAGCAAACGAGGTTCTGCGTCTTGTAAGACATAAAAACAATAAGCATGGATAGTATTTCGGGTGCGATCATACCAGCACTAATGCACCGGATCCCATCAGAACTCCGCAGTTAAGCGTGCTTGGGAGAGAGTACTACTAGGATGGTGACCCCCTGGGAAGTCCTCGTGTTGCACCCCCTTTTTCGTTGCCCGTCTGCGTTTTTTTTTATGTTTTAGGTGCGTTTTTTTTCTTTCTTGCTATATCCATGCTCGGGCGGCTTCCGGTTCAATGTTGATTGTTTTCTTGTTTCCCGAACCGAGCCGATCCATCACGTGGGTCCCACGCCTCGCGTCCGAAAGCAAACGAGGTTCTGCGTCTTGTAAGACATAAAAACAATAAGCATGGATAGTATTTCGGGTGCGATCATAGCAGCACTAATGCACCGGATCCCATCAGAACTCCGCAGTTAAGCGTGCTTGGGCGAGAGTAGTACTAGGATGGGTGACCCCCTGGGAAGTCCTCGTGTTGCACCCCGTTTTTCGTTGCCCATCTGCGTTTTTTTTATGTTTTAGGTGCGTTTGTTTTTTCTTTCTTGCTATATCCATGCTCGGGCGGCCTCCGGTTCAATGTTGATTGTTTTTTCTTTTTTCCCGAACCGAGCCGATCCATCACGTGGGTCCCACGCCTCGCGTCCGAAAGCAAACGAGGTTCTGCGTCTTGTAAGACATAAAAACAATAAGCATGGATAGTATTTTGGGTGCGATCATACCAGCACTAATGCACCGGATCCCATCAGAACTCCGCAGTTAAGCGTGCTTGGGCGAGAGTAGTACTAGGATGGGTGACCCCCCGGGAAGTCCTCGTGTTGCACCACCTTTTTCGTTGCCCGTCTGCGTTTTTTTATGTTTTAGGTGCGTTTTTTTTTCTTTCTTGCTATATCCATGCTCGGGCGGCCTCCGGTTCAATGTTGATTGTTTTCTTGTTTCCCGAACCGAGCCGATCCATCACGTGGGTCCCACGCCTCGCGTCCGAAAGCAAACGAGGTTCTGCGTCTTGTAAGACATAAAAACAATAAGCATGGATAGTATTTCGGGTGCGATCATACCAGCACTAATGCACCGGATCCCATCAGAACTCCGCAGTTAAGCGTGCTTGGGCGAGAGTAGTACTAGGATGGGTGACCCCCCGGGAAATCCTCGTGTTGCACCCCCTTTTTCGTTGCCCGTCTGCGTTTTTTTTATGTTTTAGGTGCGTTTTTTTTTTTCTTTCTTGGTATATCCATGCTCGGGCGGCCTCCGGTTCAATGTTGATTGTTTTCTTGTTTCCCGAACCGAGCCGATCCATCACGTGGGTCCCACGCCTCGCGTCCGAAAGCAAACGAGGTTCTGCGTCTTGTAAGACATAAAAACAATAAGCATGGATAGTATTTCGGGTGCGATCATACCAGCACTAATGCACCGGATCCCATCAGAACTCCGCAGTTAAGCGTGCTTGGACGAGAGTAGTACTAGGATGGGTGACCCCCTGGGATGTCCTCGTGTTGCACCCCCTTTTTTGTTGCCCGTCTGCGTTTTTTTTATGTTTTAGGTGCGTTTTTTTTTTCTTTCTTGCTATATCCATGCTCGGGCGGCCTCCGGTTCAATGTTGATTGTTTTCTTGTTTCCCGAACCGAGCCGATCCATCACGTGGGTCCCACGCCTCGCGTCCGAAAGCAAACGAGGTTCTGCGTCTTGTAAGACATAAAAACAATAAGCATGGATAGTATTTCGGGTGCGATCATACCAACACTAATGCACCGGATCCCATCAGAACTCCGCAGGTAAGCGTGCTTGGGCGAGAGTAGTACTAGGATGGGTGACCCCCTGGGAAGTCCTCGTGTTGCACCACCTTTTTCGTTGCCCGTCTGCGTTTTTTTATGTTTTAGGTGCGTTTTTTTTTCTTTCTTGCTATATCCATGCTCGGGCGGCCTCCGGTTCAATGTTGATTGTTTTCTTGTTTCCCGAACCGAGCCGATCCATCACGTGGGTCCCACGCCTCGCGTCCGAAAGCAAACGAGGTTCTGCGTCTTGTAAGACATAAAAACAATAAGCATGGATAGTATTTCGGGTGCGATCATACCAGCACTAATGCACCGGATCCCATCAGAACTCCGCAGTTAAGCGTGCTTGGGCGAGAGTAGTACTAGGATGGGTGACCCCCCGGGAAGTCCTCGTGTTGCACCCCCTTTTTCGTTGCCCGTCTGCGTTTTTTTATGTTTTAGGTGCGTTTTTTTTTTCTTTCTTGGTATATCCATGCTCGGGCGGCCTCCGGTTCAATGTTGATTGTTTTCTTGTTTCCCGAACCGAGCCGATTCATCACGTGGGTCCCACGCCTCGCGTCCGAAAGCAAACGAGGTTCTGCGTCTTGTAAGACATAAAAACAATAAGCATGGATAGTATTTCGGGTGCGATCATACCAGCACTAATGCACCGGATCCCATCAGAACTCCGCAGTTAAGCGTGCTTGGGCGAGAGTAGTACTAGGATGGGTGACCCCCTGGGATGTCCTCGTGTTGCACCCCCTTTTTCGTTGCCCGTCTGCGTTTTTTTTATGTTTTAGGTGCGTTTTTTTTTTCTTTCTTGCTATATCCATGCTCGGGCGGCCTCCGGTTCAATGTTGATTGTTTTCTTGTTTCCCGAACCGAGCCGATCCATCACGTGGGTCCCACGCCTCGCGTCCGAAAGCAAACGAGGTTCTGCGTCTTGTAAGACATAAAAACAATAAGCATGGATAGTATTTCGGGTGCGATCATACCAGCACTAATGCACCGGATACCATCAGAACTCCGCAGGTAAGCGTGCTTGGGCGAGAGTAGTACTAGGATGGGTGACCCCCTGGGAAGTCCTCGTGTTGCACCCCCTTTTTCGTTGCCCGTCTGCGTTTTTTTATGTTTTAGGTGCGTTTTTTTTTTCTTTTTTGCTATATCCATGCTCGGGCGGCCACCGGTTCAATGTTGATTGTTTTCTTGTTTCCCGAACCGAGCCGATCCATCACGTGGGTCCCACGCCTCGCGTCCGAAAGCAAACGAGGTTCTGCGTCTTGTAAGACATAAAAACAATAAGCATGGATAGTATTTCGGGTGCGATCATACCAGCACTAATGCACCGGATCCCATCAGAACTCCGCAGTTAAGCGTGCTTGGGCGAGAGTAGTACTAGGATGGGTGACCCCCTGGGAAGTCCTCGTGTTGCACCCCCTTTTTCGTTGCCCGTCTGCGTTTTTTTTATGTTTTAGGTGCGTTTTTTTTTCTTTCTTGCTATATCCATGCTCGGGCGGCCTCCGGTTCAATGTTGATTGTTTTTTCTTGTTTCCCGAACCGAGCCGATCCATCACGTGGGTCCCACGCCTCGCGTCCGAAAGCAAACGAGGTTCTGCGTCTTGTAAGACATAAAAACAATAAGCATGGATAGTATTTCGGGTGCGATCATACCAGCACTAATGCACCGGATCCCATCAGAACTCCGCAGTTAAGCGTGCTTGGGCGAGAGTATTACTAGGATGGGTGACCCCCTGGGAAGTCCTCGTGTTGCACCCCCTTTTTCGTTGCCCGTCTGCGTTTTTTTTATGTTTTAGGTGCGTTTTTTTTTTCTTTCTTGCTATATCCATGCTCGGGCGGCCACCGGTTCAATGTTGATTGTTTTCTTCTTTCCCGAACCGAGCCGATCCATCATGTGGGTCCCACGCCTCGCGTCCGAAAGCAAACGAGGTTCTGCGTCTTGTAAGACATAAAAACAATAAGCATGGATAGTATTTCGGGTGCGATCATACCAGCACTAATGCACCGGATCCCATCAGAACTCCGCAGTTAAGCGTGCTTGGGCGAGAGTAGTACTAGGATGGGTGACCCCCCGGGAAGTCCTCGTGTTGCACCCCCTTTTTCGTTGCCCGTCTGCGTTTTTTTATGTTTTAGGTGCGTTTTTTTTTTCTTTCTTGGTATATCCATGCTCGGGCGGCCTCCGGTTCAATGTTGATTGTTTTCTTGTTTCCCGAACCGAGCCGATCCATCACGTGGGTCCCACGCCTCGCGTCCGAAAGCAAACGAGGTTCTGCGTCTTGTAAGACATAAAAACAATAAGCATGGATAGTATTTCGGGTGCGATCATACCAGCACTAATGCACCGGATCCCATCAGAACTCCGCAGTTAAGCGTGCTTGGGCGAGAGTAGTACTAGGATGGGTGACCCCCTGGGATGTCCTCGTGTTGCACCCCCTTTTTCGTTGCCCGTCTGCGTTTTTTTTATGTTTTAGGTGCGTTTTTTTTTTCTTTCTTGCTATATCCATGCTCGGGCGGCCTCCGGTTCAATGTTGATTGTTTTCTTGTTTCCCGAACCGAGCCGATCCATCACGTGGGTCCCACGCCTCGCGTCCGAAAGCAAACGAGGTTCTGCGTCTTGTAAGACATAAAAACAATAAGCATGGATAGTATTTCGGGTGCGATCATACCAGCACTAATGCACCGGATCCCATCAGAACTCCGCAGGTAAGCGTGCTTGGGCGAGAGTAGTACTAGGATGGGTGACCCCCTGGGAAGTCCTCGTGTTGCACCCCCTTTTTCGTTGCCCGTCTGCGTTTTTTTATGTTTTAGGTGCGTTTTTTTTTTCTTTTTTGCTATATCCATGCTCGGGCGGCCACCGGTTCAATGTTGATTGTTTTCTTGTTTCCCGAACCGAGCCGATCCATCACGTGGGTCCCACGCCTCGCGTCCGAAAGCAAACGAGGTTCTGCGTCTTGTAAGACATAAAAACAATAAGCATGGATAGTATTTCGGGTGCGATCATACCAGCACTAATGCACCGGATCCCATCAGAACTTCGCAGTTAAGCGTGCTTGGGCGAGAGTAGTACTAGGATGGGTGACCCCCTGGGAAGTCCTCGTGTTGCACCCCCTTTTTCGTTGCCCGTCTGCGTTTTTTTTATGTTTTAGGTGCGTTTTTTTTTCTTTCTTGCTATATCCATGCTCGGGCGGCCTCCGGTTCAATGTTGATTGTTTTTTCTTGTTTCCCGAACCGAGCCGATCCATCACGTGGGTCCCACGCCTCGCGTCCGAAAGCAAACGAGGTTCTGCGTCTTGTAAGACATAAAAACAATAAGCATGGATAGTATTTCGGGTGCGATCATACCAGCACTAATGCACCGGATCCCATCAGAACTCCGCAGTTAAGCGTGCTTGGGCGAGAGTATTACTAGGATGGGTGACCCCCTGGGAAGTCCTCGTGTTGCACCCCCTTTTTCGTTGCCCGTCTGCGTTTTTTTTATGTTTTAGGTGCGTTTTTTTTTTCTTTCTTGCTATATCCATGCTCGGGCGGCCACCGGTTCAATGTTGATTGTTTTCTTCTTTCCCGAACCGAGCCGATCCATCACGTGGGTCCCACGCCTCGCGTCCGAAAGCAAACGAGGTTCTGCGTCTTGTAAGACATAAAAACAATAAGCATGGATAGTATTTCGGGTGCGATCATACCAGCACTAATGCACCGGATCCCATCAGAACTCCGCAATTAAGCGTGCTTGGGCGAGAGTAGTACTAGGATGGGTGACCCCCTGGGATGTCCTCGTGTTGCACCCCCTTTTTCGTTGCCCGTCTGCGTTTTTTTTATGTTTTAGGTGCGTTTTTTTTTTCTTTCTTGCTATATCCATGCTCGGGCGGCCTCCGGTTCAATGTTGATTGTTTTTTCTTGTTTCCCGAACCGAGCCGATCCATCACGTGGGTCCCACGCCTCGCGTCCGAAAGCAAACGAGGTTCTGCGTCTTGTAAGACATAAAAACAATAAGCATGGATAGTATTTCGGGTGCGATCATACCAGCACTAATGCACCGGATCCCATCAGAACTCCGCAGTTAAGCGTGCTTGGGCGAGAGTAGTACTAGGATGGGTGACCCCCCGGGAAGTCCTCGTGTTGCACCCCCTTTTTCGTTGCCCGTCTGCGTTTTTTTATGTTTTAGGTGCGTTTTTTTTTCTTTCTTGCTATATCCATGCTCGGGCGGCCTCCGGTTCAATGTTGATTGTTTTCTTGTTTCCCGAACCGAGCCGATCCATCACGTGGGTCCCACGCCTCGCGTCCGAAAGCAAACGAGGTTCTGCGTCTTGTAAGACATAAAAACAATAAGCATGGATAGTATTTCGGGTGCGATCATACCAGCACTAATGCACCGGATCCCAACAGAACTCCGCAGTTAAGCGTGCTTGGGTGAGAGTAGTACTAGGAAGGGTGACCCCCTGGGAAGTCCTCGTGTTGCACCCCCTTTTTCGTTGCCCGTCTGCGTTTTTTTTATGTTTTAGGTGCGTTTTTTTTTCTTTCTTGCTATATCCATGCTCGGGCGGCCTCCGGTTCAATGTTGATCCATCACGTGGGTCCCACGCCTCGCGTCCGAAAGCAAACGAGGTTCTGCGTCTTGTAAGACATAAAAACAATAAGCATGGATAGTATTTCGGGTGCGATCATACCAGCACTAATGCACCGGATCCCATCAGAACTCCGCAGTTAAGCGTGCTTGGGCGAGAGTAGTACTAGGATGGGTGACCCCCTGGGAAGTCCTCGTGTTGCACCCCCTTTTTCGTTGCCCGTCTGCGTTTTTTTTATGTTTTAGGTGCGTTTTTTTTTCTTTCTTGCTATATCCATGCTCGGGCGGCCTCCGGTTCAATGTTGATTGTTTTCTTGTTTCCCGAACCGAGCCGATCCATCACGTGGGTCCCACGCCTCGCGTCCGAAAGCAAACGAGGTTCTGCGTCTTGTAAGACATAAAAACAATAAGCATGGATAGTATTTCGGGTGCGATCATACCAGCACTAATGCACCGGATCCCATCAGAACTCCGCAGTTAAGCGTGCTTGGGCGAGAGTAGTACTAGGATGGGTGACCCCCTGGGAAGTCCTCGTGTTGCACCCCCTTTTTCGTTGCCCGTCTGCGTTTTTTTTATGTTTTAGGTGCGTTTTTTTTTTCTTTCTTGCTATATCCATGCTCGGGCGGCCTCCGGTTCAATGTTGATTGTTTTCTTGTTTCCCGAACCGAGCCGATCCATCACGTGGGTCCCACGCCTCGCGTCCGAAAGCAAACGAGGTTCTGCGTCTTGTAAGACATAAAAACAATAAGCATGGATAGTATTTCGGGTGCGATCATACCAGCACTAATGCACCGGATCCCATCAGAACTCCGCAGTTAAGCGTGCTTGGGCGAGAGTAGTACTAGGATGGGTGACCCCCTGGGAAGTCCTCGTGTTGCACCCCCTTTTTCGTTGCCCGTCTGCGTTTTTTTTATGTTTTACGTGCGTTTTTTTTTTTCTTTCTTGCTATATCAATGCTCGGGCGGCCTCCGGTTCAATGTTGATTG
Organism: Lactuca saligna; assembly: GCF_052625555.1. Taxonomy (NCBI): domain Eukaryota; kingdom Viridiplantae; phylum Streptophyta; class Magnoliopsida; order Asterales; family Asteraceae; genus Lactuca; species Lactuca saligna. Next base: position 157,303,932 of record NC_136417.1, read on the forward strand.
TTTTCTTGTTTCCCGAACCGAGCCGATCCATCACGTGGGTCCCACGCCTCGCGTCCGAAAGCAAACGAGGTTCTGCGTCTTGTAAGACATAAAAACAATAAGCATGGATAGTATTTCGGGTGCGATCATACCAGCACCAATGCATCGGATCCCATCAGAACTCCGCAGTTAAGCGTGCTTGGGCGAGAGTAGTACTAGGATGGGTGACCCCCTGGGAAGTCCTCGTGTTGCACCCCCTTTTTCGTTGCCCGTCTGCGTTTTTTTTATGTTTTAGGTGCGTTTTTTTTTTCTTTCTTGCTATATCCATGCTCGGGCGGCCTCCGGTTCAATGTTGATTGTTTTCTTGTTTCCCGAACCGAGCCGATCCATCACGTGGGTCCCACGCCTCGCGTCCGAAAGCAAACGAGGTTCTGCGTCTTGTAAGACATAAAAACAATAAGCATGGATAGTATTTCCGGTGCGATCATACCAGCACTAATGCACCGGATCCCATCAGAACTCCGCAGTTAAGCGTGCTTGGGCGAGAGTAGTACTAGGATGGGTGACCCCCTGGGAAGTCCTCGTGTTGCACCCCCTTTTTCGTTGCCCGTCTGCGTTTTTTTTATGTTTTAGGTGCGTTTTTTTTTTCTTTCTTGCTATATCAATGCTCGGGCGGCCTCCGGTTCAATGTTGATTGTTTTCTTGTTTCCCGAACCGAGTCGATCCATCACGTGGGTCCCACGCCTCGCGTCCGAAAGCAAACGAGGTTCTGCGTCTTGTAAGACATAAAAACAATAAGCATGGATAGTATTTCGGGTGCGATCATACCAGCACCAATGCATCGGATCCCATCAGAACTCCGCAGTTAAGCGTGCTTGGGCGAGAGTAGTACTATGACCCCCTGGGAAGTCCTCGTGTTGCACCCCCTTTTTCGTTGCCCGTCTGCGTTTTTTTTATGTTTTAGGTGCGTTTTTTTTTTCTTTCTTGCTATATCCATGCTCGGGCGGCCTCCGGTTCAATGTTGATTGTTTTCTTGTTTCCCGAACCGAGCCGATCCATCACGTGGGTCCCACGCCTCGCGTCCGAAAGCAAACGAGGTTCTGCGTCTTGTAAGACATAAAAACAATAAGCATGGATAGTATTTCGGGTGCGATCATACCAGCACTAATGCACCGGATCCCATCAGAACTCCGCAGTTAAGCGTGCTTGGGCGAGAGTAGTACTAGGATGGGTGACCCCCTGGGAAGTCCTCGTGTTGCACCCCCTTTTTCGTTGCCCGTCTGCGTTTTTTTTATGTTTTAGGTGCGTTTTTTTTCTTTCTTGCTATATCCACGCTCGGGCGGCCTCCGGTTCAATGTTGATTGTTTTCTTGTTTCCCGAACCGAGCCGATCCATCACGTGGGTCCCACGCCTCGCGTCCGAAAGCAAACGAGGTTCTGCGTCTTGTAAGACATAAAAACAATAAGCATGGATAGTGTTTCGGTTGCGATCATACCAGCACTAATGCACCGGATCCCATCAGAACTCCGCAGTTAAGCGTGCTTGGGCGAGAGTAGTACTAGGATGGGTGACCCCCTGGGAAGTCCTCGTGTTGCACCCCCTTTTTCGTTGCCCGTCTGCGTTTTTTTTATGTTTTAGGTGTGTTTTTTTTTCTTTCTTGCTATATCCATGCTCGGGCGGCCTCCGGTTCAATGTTGATTGTTTTCTTCTTTCCCGAACCGAGCCGATCCATCACGTGGGTCCCACGCCTCGCGTCCGAAAGCAAACGAGGTTCTGCGTCTTGTAAGACATAAAAACAATAAGCATGGATAGTATTTCGGGTGCGATCATACCAGCACTAATGCACCGGATCCCATCAGAACTCCGCAGTTAAGCGTGCTTGGGCGAGAGTAGTACTAGGATGGGTGACCCCCTGGGAAGTCCTCGTGTTGCACCCCCTTTTTCGTTGCCCGTCTGCGTTTTTTTATGTTTTAGGTGCGTTTTTTTTTTTTTTTCTTTTTTGCTATATCCATGCTCGGGCGGCCACCGGTTCAATGTTGATTGTTTTCTTGTTTCCCGAACCGAGCCGAACCATCACGTGGGTCCCACGCCTCGCGTCCGAAAGCAAACGAGGTTTTGCGTCTTGTAAGACATAAAAACAATAAGCATGGATAGTATTTCGGGTGCGATCATACCAGCACTAATGCACCGGATCCCATCAGAACTCCGCAGTTAAGCGTGCTTGGGCGAGAGTAGTACTAGGATGGCTGACCCCCTGGGAAGTCCTCGTGTTGCACCCCCTTTTTCGTTGCCCGTCTGCGTTTTTTTTATGTTTTAGGTGCGTTTTTTTTCTTTCTTGCTATATCCATGCTCGGGCGGCCTCCGGTTCAATGTTGATTGTTTTCTTCTTTCCCGAACCGAGCCGATCCATCACGTGGGTCCCACGCCTCGCGTCCGAAAGCAAACGAGGTTCTGCGTCTTGTAAGACATAAAAACAATAAGCATGGATAGTATTTCGGGTGCGATCATACCAGCACTAATGCACCGGATCCCATCAGAACTCCGCAGTTAAGCGTGCTTGGGCGAGAGTAGTACTAGGATGGCTGACCCCCTGGGATGTCCTCGTGTTGCACCCCCTTTTTCGTTGCCCGTCTGCGTTTTTTTATGTTTTAGGTGCGTTTTTTTTTTTTTTTCTTTTTTGCTATATCCATGCTCGGGCGGCCACCGGTTCAATGTTGATTGTTTTCTTGTTTCCCGAACCGAGCCGAACCATCACGTGGGTCCCACGCCTCGCGTCCGAAAGCAAACGAGGTTTTGCGTCTTGTAAGACATAAAAACAATAAGCATGGATAGTATTTCGGGTGCGATCATACCAGCACTAATGCACCGGATCCCATCAGAACTCCGCAGTTAAGCGTGCTTGGGCGAGAGTAGTACTAGGATGGCTGACCCCCTGGGAAGTCCTCGTGTTGCACCCCCTTTTTCGTTGCCCGTCTGCGTTTTTTTTATGTTTTAGGTGCGTTTTTTTTCTTTCTTGCTATATCCATGCTCGGGCGGCCTCCGGTTCAATGTTGATTGTTTTCTTGTTTCCCGAACCGAGCCGATCCATCACGTGGGTCCCACGCCTCGCGTCCGAAAGCAAACGAGGTTCTGCGTCTTGTAAGACATAAAAACAATAAGCATGGATAGTATTTCGGGTGCGATCATACCAGCACTAATGCACCGGATCCCATCAGAACTCCGCAGTTAAGCGTGCTTGGGCGAGAGTAGTACTAGGATGGGTGACCCCCTGGGAAGTCCTCGTGTTGCACCCCCTTTTTCGTTGCCCGTCTGCGTTTTTTTTATGTTTTAGGTGCGTTTTTTTTTTCTTTCTTGCTATATCCACGCTCGGGCGGCCTCCGGTTCAATGTTGATTGTTTTCTTCTTTCCCGAACCGAGCCGATCCATCACGTGGGTCCCACGCCTCGCGTCCGAAAGCAAACGAGGTTCTGCGTCTTGTAAGACATAAAAACAATAAGCATGGATAGTATTTCGGGTGCGATCATACCAGCACTAATGCACCGGATCCCATCAGAACACCGCAGTTAAGCGTGCTTGGGCGAGAGTAGTACTAGGATGGGTGACCCCCTGGGAAGTCCTCGTGTTGCACCCCCTTTTTCGTTGCCCGTCTGCGTTTTTTTTTTCTTTCTTGCTATATCCACGCTCGGGCGGCCTCCGGTTCAATGTTGATTGTTTTCTTCTTTCCCGAACCGAGCCGATCCATCACGTGGGTCCCACGCCTCGCGTCCGAAAGCAAACGAGGTTCTGCGTCTTGTAAGACATAAAAACAATAAGCATGGATAGTATTTCGGGTGCGATCATACCAGCACTAATGCACCGGATCCCATCAGAACACCGCAGTTAAGCGTGCTTGGGCGAGAGTAGTACTAGGATGGGTGACCCCCTGGGAAGTCCTCGTGTTGCACCCCCTTTTTCGTTGCCCGTCTGCGTTTTTTTTATGTTTTAGGTGCGTTTTTTTTTCTTTCTTGCTATATCCATGCTCGGGCGGCCTCCGGTTCAATGTTGATTGTTTTCTTGTTTCCCGAACCGAGCCGATCCATCACGTGGGTCCCACGCCTCGCGTCCGAAAGCAAACGAGGTTCTGCGTATTGTAAGACATAAAAACAATAAGCATGGATAGTATTTCGGGTGCGATCATACCAGCACTAATGCACCGGATCCCATCAGAACTCCGCAGTTAAGCGTGCTTGGGCGAGAGTAGTACTAGGATGGGTGACCCCCTGGGAAGTCCTCGTGTTGCACCCCCTTTTTCGTTGCCCGTCTGCGTTTTTTTTTTCTTTCTTGCTATATCCACGCTCGGGCGGCCTCCGGTTCAATGTTGATTGTTTTCTTCTTTCCCGAACCGAGCCGATCCATCACGTGGGTCCCACGCCTCGCGTCCGAAAGCAAACGAGGTTCTGCGTATTGTAAGACATAAAAACAATAAGCATGGATAGTATTTCGGGTGCGATCATACCAGCACTAATGCACCGGATCCCATCAGAACTCCGCAGTTAAGCGTGCTTGGGCGAGAGTAGTACTAGGATGGGTGACCCCCTGGGAAGTCCTCGTGTTGCACCACCTTTTTCGTTGCCCGTCTGCGTTTTTTTATGTTTTAGGTGCGTTTTTTTTTTCTTTCTTGCTATATCAATGCTCGGGCGGCCTCCGGTTCAATGTTGATTGTTCTCTTGTTTCCCGAACCGAGCCGATCCATCACGTGGGTCCCACGCCTCGCGTCCGAAAGCAAACGAGGTTCTGCGTCTTGTAAGACATAAAAACAATAAGCATGGATAGTATTTCGGGTGCGATCATACCAACACTAATGCACCGGATCCCATCAGAACTCCACAGTTAAGCGTGCTTGGGCGAGAGTAGTACTAGGATGGGTGACCCCCTGGGAAGTCCTCGTGTTGCACCCCCTTTTTCGTTGCCCGTCTGCGTTTTTTTATGTTTTAGGTGCGTTTTTTTTTTCTTTCTTGCTATATCCACGCTCGGGCGGCCTCCGGTTCAATGTTGATTGTTTTCTTGTTTCCCGAACCGAGCCGATCCATCACGTGGGTCCCACGCCTCGCGTCCGAAAGCAAACGAGGTTCTGCGTATTGTAAGACATAAAAACAATAAGCATGGATAGTATTTCGGGTGCGATCATACCAGCACTAATGCACCGGATCCCATCAGAACTCCGCAGTTAAGCGTGCTTGGGCGAGAGTAGTACTAGGATGGGTGACCCCCTGGGAAGTCCTCGTGTTGCACCCCCTTTTTCGTTGCCCGTCTGCGTTTTTTTTATGTTTTAGGTGCGTTTTTTTTTTCTTTCTTGCTATATCAATGCTCGGGCGGCCTCCGGTTCAATGTTGATTGTTTTCTTGTTTCCCGAACCGAGCCGATCCATCACGTGGGTCCAACGCCTCGCGTCCGAAAGCAAACGAGGTTCTGCGTCTTGTAAGACATAAAAACAATAAGCATGGATAGTATTTCGGGTGCGATCATACCAGCACCAATGCATCGGATCCCATCAGAACTCCGCAGTTAAGCGTGCTTGGGCGAGAGTAGTACTAGGATGGGTGACCCCCTGGGAAGTCCTCGTGTTGCACCCCCTTTTTTCGTTGCCCGTCTGCGTTTTTTTATGTTTTAGGTGCGTTTTTTTTTCTTTCTTGCTATATCCATGCTCGGGCGGCCTCCGGTTCAATGTTGATTGTTTTCTTGTTTCCCGAACCGAGCCGATCCATCACGTGGGTCCCACGCCTCGCGTCCGAAAGCAAACGTGGTTCTGCGTCTTGTAAGACATAAAAACAAAAAGCATGGATAGTATTTCGGGTGCGATCATACCAGCACTAATGCACCGGATCCCATCAGAACTCCGCAGTCAAGCGTGCTTGGGCGAGAGTAGTACTAGGATGGGTGACCCCCTGGGAAGTCCTCGTGTTGCACCCCCTTTTTCGTTGCCCGTCTGCGTTTTTTTTATGTTTTAGGTGCGTTTTTTTTTTCTTTCTTGCTATATCAATGCTCGGGCGGCCTCCGGTTCAATGTTGATTGTTTTCTTGTTTCCCGAACCGAGCCGATCCATCACGTGGGTCCCACGCCTCGCGTCCGAAAGCAAACGAGGTTCTGCGTCTTGTAAGACATAAAAACAATAAGCATGGATAGTATTTCGGTTGCGATCATACCAGCACTAATGCACCGGATCCCATCAGAACTCCGCAGTTAAGCGTGCTTGGGCGAGAGTAGTACTAGGATGGGTGACCCCCCGGGAAGTCCTCGTGTTGCACCCCCTTTTTCGTTGCCCGTCTGCGTTTTTTTATGTTTTAGGTGCGTTTTTTTTTTCTTTCTTGCTATATCCACGCTCGGGCGGCCTCCGGTTCAATGTTGATTGTTTTCTTCTTTCCCGAACCGAGCCGATCCATCACGTGGGTCCCACGCCTCGCGTCCGAAAGCAAACGAGGTTCTGCGTCTTGTAAGACATAAAAACAATAAGCATGGATAGTATTTCGGGTGCGATCATACCAGCACTAATGCACCGGATCCCATCAGAACACCGCAGTTAAGCGTGCTTGGGCGAGAGTAGTACTAGGATGGGTGACCCCCTGGGAAGTCCTCGTGTTGCACCCCCTTTTTCGTTGCCCGTCTGCGTTTTTTTTATGTTTTAGGTGCGTTTTTTTTTTCTTTCTTGCTATATCCACGCTCGGGCGGCCTCCGGTTCAATGTTGATTGTTTTCTTCTTTCCCGAACCGAGCCGATCCATCACGTGGGTCCCACGCCTCGCGTCCGAAAGCAAACGAGGTTCTGCGTCTTGTAAGACATAAAAACAATAAGCATGGATAGTATTTCGGGTGCGATCATACCAGCACTAATGCACCGGATCCCATCAGAACACCGCAGTTAAGCGTGCTTGGGCGAGAGTAGTACTAGGATGGGTGACCCCCTGGGAAGTCCTCGTGTTGCACCCCCTTTTTCGTTGCCCGTCTGCGTTTTTTTTATGTTTTAGGTGCGTTTTTTTTCTTTCTTGCTATATCCATGCTCGGGCGGCCTCCGGTTCAATGTTGATTGTTTTCTTGTTTCCCGAACCGAGCCGATCCATCACGTGGGTCCCACGCCTCGCGTCCGAAAGCAAACGAGGTTCTGCGTCTTGTAAGACATAAAAACAATAAGCATGGATAGTATTTCGGGTGCGATCATACCAGCACTAATGCACCGGATCCCATCAGAACTCCGCAGTTAAGCGTGCTTGGGCGAGAGTAGTACTAGGATGGGTGACCCCCTGGGAAGTCCTCGTGTTGCACCCCCTTTTTCGTTGCCCGTCTGCGTTTTTTTTATGTTTTAGGTGCGTTTTTTTTTCTTTCTTGGTATATCCATGCTCGGGCGGCCTCCGGTTCAATGTTGATGGTTTTCTTGTTTCCCGAACCGAGCCGATCCATCACGTGGGTCCCACGCCTCGCGTCCGAAAGCAAACGAGGTTCTGCGTCTTGTAAGACATAAAAACAATAAGCATGGATAGTATTTCGGGTGCGATCATACCAGCACTAATGCACCGGTTCCCATCAGAACACCGCAGTTAAGCGTGCTTGGGCGAGAGTAGTACTAGGATGGGTGACCCCCTGGGAAGTCCTCGTGTTGCACCCCCTTTTTCGTTGCCCGTCTGCGTTTTTTTTATGTTTTAGGTGCGTTTTTTTTTCTTTCTTGCTATATCCATGCTCGGGCGGCCTCCGGTTCAATGTTGATTGTTTTCTTGTTTCCCGAACCGAGCCGATCCATCACGTGGGTCCCACGCCTCGCGTCCGAAAGCAAACGAGGTTCTGCGTCTTGTAAGACATAAAAACAATAAGCATGGATAGTATTTCGGGTGCGATCATACCAGCACTAATGCACCGGATCCCATCAGAACTCCGCAGTTAAGCGTGCTTGGGCGAGAGTAGTACTAGGATGGGTGACCCCCTGGGAAGTCCTCGTGTTGCACCCCCTTTTTCGTTGCCCGTCTGCGTTTTTTTATGTTTTAGGTGCGTTTTTTTTTTCTTTCTTGCTATATCCACGCTCGGGCGGCCTCCGGTTCAATGTTGATTGTTTTCTTGTTTCCCGAACCGAGCCGATCCATCACGTGGGTCCCACGCCTCGCGTCCGAAAGCAAACGAGGTTCTGCGTATTGTAAGACATAAAAACAATAAGCATGGATAGTATTTCGGGTGCGATCATACCAGCACTAATGCACCGGATCCCATCAGAACTCCGCAGTTAAGCGTGCTTGGGCGAGAGTAGTACTAGGATGGTGACCCCCTGGGAAGTCCTCGTGTTGCACCCCCTTTTTCGTTGCCCGTCTGCGTTTTTTTTATGTTTTAGGTGCATTTTTTTTTTCTTTCTTGCTATATCAATGCTCGGGCGGCCTCCGGTTCAATGTTGATTGTTTTCTTGTTTCCCGAACCGAGCCGATCCATCACGTGGGTCCCACGCCTCGCGTCCGAAAGCAAACGAGGTTCTGCGTCTTGTAAGACATAAAAACAATAAGCATGGATAGTATTTCGGGTGCGATCATACCAGCACCAATGCATCGGATCCCATCAGAACTCCGCAGTTAAGCGTGCTTGGGCGAGAGTAGTACTAGGATGGGTGACCCCCTGGGAAGTCCTCGTGTTGCACCCCCTTTTTTCGTTGCCCGTCTGCGTTTTTTTTATGTTTTAGGTGCGTTTTTTTTTTCTTTCTTGCTATATCCATGCTCGGGCGGCCTCCGGTTCAATGTTGATTGTTTTCTTGTTTCCCGAACCGAGCCGATCCATCACGTGGGTCCCACGCCTCGCGTCCGAAAGCAAACGTGGTTCTGCGTCTTGTAAGACATAAAAACAATAAGCATGGATAGTATTTCGGGTGCGATCATACCAGCACTAATGCACCGGATCCCATCAGAACTCCGCAGTCAAGCGTGCTTGGGCGAGAGTAGTACTAGGATGGGTGACCCCCTGGGAAGTCCTCGTGTTGCACCCCCTTTTTCGTTGCCCGTCTGCGTTTTTTTTATGTTTTAGGTGCGTTTTTTTTTCTTTCTTGCTATATCAATGCTCGGGCGGCCTCCGGTTCAATGTTGATTGTTTTCTTGTTTCCCGAACCGAGCCGATCCATCACGTGGGTCCCACGCCTCGCGTCCGAAAGCAAACGAGGTTCTGCGTCTTGTAAGACATAAAAACAATAAGCATGGATAGTATTTCGGGTGCGATCATACCAGCACTAATGCACCGGATCCCATCAGAACTCCGCAGTTAAGCGTGCTTGGGCGAGAGTAGTACTAGGATGGGTGACCCCCCGGGAAGTCCTCGTGTTGCACCCCCTTTTTCGTTGCCCATCTGCGTTTTTTTATGTTTTAGGTGCGTTTTTTTTTTCTTTCTTGGTATATCCATGCTCGGGCGGCCTCCGGTTCAATGTTGATTGTTTTCTTGTTTCCCGAACCGAGCCGATCCATCACGTGGGTCCCACGCCTCGCGTCCGAAAGCAAACGAGGTTCTGCGTCTTGTAAGACATAAAAACAATAAGCATGGATAGTATTTCGGGTGCGATCATACCAGCACTAATGCACCGGATCCCATCAGAACTCCGCAGTTAAGCGTGCTTGGGCGAGAGTACTACTAGGATTGGTGACCCCCTGGGAAGTCCTCGTGTTGCACCCCCTTTTTCGTTGCCCGTCTGCGTTTTTTTTTATGTTTTAGGTGCGTTTTTTTTCTTTCTTGCTATATCCATGCTCGGGCGGCTTCCGGTTCAATGTTGATTGTTTTCTTGTTTTTCCGAACCGAGCCGATCCATCACGTGGGTCCCACGCCTCGCGTCCGAAAGCAAACGAGGTTCTGCGTCTTGTAAGACATAAAAACAATAAGCATGGATAGTATTTCGGGTGCGATCATACCAGCACTAATGCACCGGATCCCATCAGAACTCCGCAGTTAAGCGTGCTTGGGCGAGAGTAGTACTAGGATGGGTGACCCCCTGGGAAGTCCTCGTGTTGCACCCCCTTTTTCGTTGCCCGTCTGCGTTTTTTTTATGTTTTAGGTGCGTTTTTTTTTCTTTCTTGCTATATCCATGCTCGGGCGGCCTCCGGTTCAATGTTGATTGTTTTCTTGTTTCCCGAACCGAGCCGATCCATCACGTGGGTCCCACGCCTCGCGTCCGAAAGCAAACGAGGTTCTGCGTCTTGTAAGACATAAAAACAATAAGCATGGATAGTATTTCGGGTGCGATCATACCAGCACTAATGCACCGGATCCCATCAGAACTCCGCAGTTAAGCGTGCTTGGGCGAGAGTACTACTAGGATTGGTGACCCCCTGGGAAGTCCTCGTGTTGCACCCCCTTTTTCGTTGCCCGTCTGCGTTTTTTTTTATGTTTTAGGTGCGTTTTTTTTCTTTCTTGCTATATCCATGCTCGGGCGGCTTCCGGTTCAATGTTGATTGTTTTCTTGTTTTTTCGAACCGAGCCGATCCATCACGTGGGTCCCACGCCTCGCGTCCGAAAGCAAACGAGGTTCTGCGTCTTGTAAGACATAAAAACAATAAGCATGGATAGTATTTCGGGTGCGATCATACCAGCACTAATGCACCGGATCTCATCAGAACTCCGCAGTTAAGCGTGCTTGGGCGAGAGTAGTACTAGGATGGGTGACCCCCTGGGAAGTCCTCGTGTTGCACCCCCTTTTTCGTTGCCCGTCTGCGTTTTTTTTATGTTTTAGGTGCGTTTTTTTTTCCTTCTTGCTATATCCATGCTCGGGCGGCCTCCGGTTCAATGTTGATTGTTTTCTTGTTTCCCGAACCGAGCCGATCCATCACGTGGGTCCCACGCCTCGCGTCCGAAAGCAAACGAGGTTCTGCGTCTTGTAAGACATAAAAACAATAAGCATGGATAGTATTTCGGGTGCGATCATACCAGCACTAATGCACCGGATCCCATCAGAACTCCGCAGTTAAGCGTGCTTGGGCGAGAGTAGTACTAGGATGGGTGACCCCCTGGGAAGTCCTCGTGTTGCACCCCGTTTTTCGTTGCCCATCTGCGTTTTTTTTATGTTTTAGGTGCGTTTGTTTTTTCTTTCTTGCTATATCCATGCTCGGGCGGCCTCCGGTTCAATGTTGATTGTTTTTTCTTGTTTCCCGAACCGAGCCGATCCATCACGTGGGTCCCACGCCTCGCGTCCGAAAGCAAACGAGGTTCTGCGTCTTGTAAGACATAAAAACAATAAGCATGGATAGTATTTCGGGTGCGATCATACCAGCACTAATGCACCGGATCCCATCAGAACTCCGCAGTTAAGCGTGCTTGGGCGAGAGTAGTACTAGGATGGGTGACCCCCCGGGAAGTCCTCGTGTTGCACCACCTTTTTCGTTGCCCGTCTGCGTTTTTTTATGTTTTAGGTGCGTTTTTTTTTCTTTCTTGCTATATCCATGCTCGGGCGGCCTCCGGTTCAATGTTGATTGTTTTCTTGTTTCCCGAACCGAGCCGATCCATCACGTGGGTCCCACGCCTCGCGTCCGAAAGCAAACGAGGTTCTGCGTCTTGTAAGACATAAAAACAATAAGCATGGATAGTATTTCGGGTGCGATCATACCAGCACTAATGCACCGGATCCCATCAGAACTCCGCAGTTAAGCGTGCTTGGGCGAGAGTAGTACTAGGATGGGTGACCCCCCGGGAAATCCTCGTGTTGCACCCCTTTTTCGTTGCCCGTCTGCGTTTTTTTATGTTTTAGGTGCGTTTTTTTTTTCTTTCTTGGTATATCCATGCTCGGGCGGCCTCCGGTTCAATGTTGATTGTTTTCTTGTTTCCCGAACCGAGCCGATCCATCACGTGGGTCCCACGCCTCGCGTCCGAAAGCAAACGAGGTTCTGCGTCTTGTAAGACATAAAAACAATAAGCATGGATAGTATTTCGGGTGCGATCATACCAGCACTAATGCACCGGATCCCATCAGAACTCCGCAGTTAAGCGTGCTTGGGCGAGAGTAGTACTAGGATGGGTGACCCCCTGGGATGTCCTCGTGTTGCACCCCCTTTTTCGTTGCCCGTCTGCGTTTTTTTTATGTTTTAGGTGCGTTTTTTTTTTCTTTCTTGCTATATCCATGCTCGGGCGGCCTCCGGTTCAATGTTGATTGTTTTCTTGTTTCCCGAACCGAGCCGATCCATCACGTGGGTCCCACGCCTCGCGTCCGAAAGCAAACGAGGTTCTGCGTCTTGTAAGACATAAAAACAATAAGCATGGATAGTATTTCGGGTGCGATCATACCAGCACTAATGCACCGGATCCCATCAGAACTCCGCAGGTAAGCGTGCTTGGGCGAGAGTAGTACTAGGATGGGTGACCCCCTGGGAAGTCCTCGTGTTGCACCACCTTTTTCGTTGCCCGTCTGCGTTTTTTTATGTTTTAGGTGCGTTTTTTTTTCTTTCTTGCTATATCCATGCTCGGGCGGCCTCCGGTTCAATGTTGATTGTTTTCTTGTTTCCCGAACCGAGCCGATCCATCACGTGGGTCCCACGCCTCGCGTCCGAAAGCAAACGAGGTTCTGCGTCTTGTAAGACATAAAAACAATAAGCATGGATAGTATTTCGGGTGCGATCATACCAGCACTAATGCACCGGATCCCATCAGAACTCCGCAGTTAAGCGTGCTTGGGCGAGAGTAGTACTAGGATGGGTGACCCCCCGGGAAGTCCTCGTGTTGCACCCCCTTTTTCGTTGCCCGTCTGCGTTTTTTTATGTTTTAGGTGCGTTTTTTTTTTCTTTCTTGGTATATCCATGCTCGGGCGGCCTCCGGTTCAATGTTGATTGTTTTCTTGTTTCCCGAACCGAGCCGATCCATCACGTGGGTCCCACGCCTCGCGTTCGAAAGCAAACGAGGTTCTGCGTCTTGTAAGACATAAAAACAATAAGCATGGATAGTATTTCGGGTGCGATCATACCAGCACTAATGCACCGGATCCCATCAGAACTCCGCAGTTAAGCGTGCTTGGGCGAGAGTAGTACTAGGATGGGTGACCCCCTGGGATGTCCTCGTGTTGCACCCCCTTTTTCGTTGCCCGTCTGCGTTTTTTTTATGTTTTAGGTGCGTTTTTTTTTCTTTCTTGCTATATCCATGCTCGGGCGGCCTCCGGTTCAATGTTGATTGTTTTCTTGTTTCCCGAACCGAGCCGATCCATCACGTGGGTCCCACGCCTCGCGTCCGAAAGCAAACGAGGTTCTGCGTCTTGTAAGACATAAAAACAATAAGCATGGATAGTATTTCGGGTGCGATCATACCAGCACTAATGCACTGGATCCCATCAGAACTCCGCAGGTAAGCGTGCTTGGGCGAGAGTAGTACTAGGATGGGTGACCCCCTGGGAAGTCCTCGTGTCGCACCCCCTTTTTCGTTGCCCGTCTGTGTTTTTTTATGTTTTAGGTGCGTTTTTTTTTCTTTTTTGCTATATCCATGCTCGGGCGGCCACCGGTTCAATGTTGATTGTTTTCTTGTTTCCCGAACCGAGCCGATCCATCACGTGGGTCCCACGCCTCGCGTCCGAAAGCAAACGAGGTTCTGCGTCTTGTAAGACATAAAAACAATAAGCATGGATAGTATTTCGGGTGCGATCATACCAGCACTAATGCACCGGATCCCATCAGAACTCCGCAGTTAAGCGTGCTTGGGCGAGAGTAGTACTAGGATGGGTGACCCCCCGGGAAGTCCTCGTGTTGCACCACCTTTTTCGTTGCCCGTCTGCGTTTTTTTATGTTTTAGGTGCGTTTTTTTTTCTTTCTTGCTATATCCATGCTCGGGCGGCCTCCGGTTCAATGTTGATTGTTTTCTTGTTTCCCGAACCGAGCCGATCCATCACGTGGGTCCCACGCCTCGCGTCCGAAAGCAAACGAGGTTCTGCGTCTTGTAAGACATAAAAACAATAAGCATGGATAGTATTTCGGGTGCGATCATACCAGCACTAATGCACCGGATCCCATCAGAACTCCGCAGTTAAGCGTGCTTGGGCGAGAGTAGTACTAGGATGGGTGACCCCCCGGGAAATCCTCGTGTTGCACCCCCTTTTTCGTTGCCCGTCTGCGTTTTTTTATGTTTTAGGTGCGTTTTTTTTTTTCTTTCTTGGTATATCCATGCTCGGGCGGCCTCCGGTTCAATGTTGATTGTTTTCTTGTTTCCCGAACCGAGCCGATCCATCATGTGGGTCCCACGCCTCGCGTCCGAAAGCAAACGAGGTTCTGCGTCTTGTAAGACATAAAAACAATAAGCATGGATAGTATTTCGGGTGCGATCATACCAGCACTAATGCACCGGATCCCATCAGAACTCCGCAGTTAAGCGTGCTTGGGCGAGAGTAGTACTAGGATGGGTGACCCCCTGGGATGTCCTCGTGTTGCACCCCCTTTTTCGTTGCCCGTCTGCGTTTTTTTTATGTTTTAGGTGCGTTTTTTTTTTCTTTCTTGCTATATCCATGATCGGGCGGCCTCCGGTTCAATGTTGATTGTTTTCTTGTTTCCCGAACCGAGCCGATCCATCACGTGGGTCCCACGCCTCGCGTCCGAAAGCAAACGAGGTTCTGCGTCTTGTAAGACATAAAAACAATAAGCATGGATAGTATTTCGGGTGCGATCATACCAGCACTAATGCACCGGATCCCATCAGAACTCCGCAGGTAAGCGTGCTTGGGCGAGAGTAGTACTAGGATGGGTGACCCCCTGGGAAGTCCTCGTGTTGCACCACCTTTTTCGTTGCCCGTCTGCGTTTTTTTATGTTTTAGGTGCGTTTTTTTTTCTTTCTTGCTATATCCATGCTCGGGCGGCCTCCGGTTCAATGTTGATTGTTTTCTTGTTTCCCGAACCGAGCCGATCCATCACGTGGGTCCCACGCCTCGCGTCCGAAAGCAAACGAGGTTCTGCGTCTTGTAAGACATAAAAAGAATAAGCATGGATAGTATTTCGGGTGCGATCATACCAGCACTAATGCACCGGATCCCATCAGAACTCCGCAGTTAAGCGTGCTTGGGCGAGAGTAGTACTAGGATGGGTGACCCCCCGGGAAGTCCTCGTGTTGCACCCCCTTTTTCGTTGCCCGTCTGCGTTTTTTTATGTTTTAGGTGCGTTTTTTTTCTCTTTCTTGGTATATCCATGCTCGGGCGGCCTCCGGTTCAATGTTGATTGTTTTCTTGTTTCCCGAACCGAGCCGATCCATCACGTGGGTCCCACGCCTCGCGTTCGAAAGCAAACGAGGTTCTGCGTCTTGTAAGACATAAAAACAATAAGCATGGATAGTATTTCGGGTGCGATCATACCAGCACTAATGCACCGGATCCCATCAGAACTCCGCAGTTAAGCGTGCTTGGGCGAGAGTAGTACTAGGATGGGTGACCCCCTGGGATGTCCTCGTGTTGCACCCCCTTTTTCGTTGCCCGTCTGCGTTTTTTTTATGTTTTAGGTGCGTTTTTTTTTTCTTTCTTGCTATATCCATGCTCGGGCAGCCTCCGGTTCAATGTTGATTGTTTTCTTGTTTCCCGAACCGAGCCGATCCATCACGTGGGTCCCACGCCTCGCGTCCGAAAGCAAACGAGGTTCTGCGTCTTGTAAGACATAAAAACAATAAGCATGGATAGTATTTCGGGTGCGATCATACCAGCACTAATGCACCGGATCCCATCAGAACTCCGCAGGTAAGCGTGCTTGGGCGAGAGTAGTACTAGGATGGGTGACCCCCTGGGAAGTCCTCGTGTTGCACCCCCTTTTTCGTTGCCCGTCTGCGTTTTTTTATGTTTTAGGTGCGTTTTTTTTTTCTTTTTTGCTATATCCATGCTCGGGCGGCCACCGGTTCAATGTTGATTGTTTTCTTGTTTCCCGAACCGAGCCGATCCATCACGTGGGTCCCACGCCTCGCGTCCGAAAGCAAACGAGGTTCTGCGTCTTGTAAGACATAAAAACAATAAGCATGGATAGTATTTCGGGTGCGATCATACCAGCACTAATGCACCGGATCCCATCAGAACTCCGCAGTTAAGCGTGCTTGGGCGAGAGTAGTACTAGGATGGGTGACCCCCTGGGAAGTCCTCGTGTTGCACCCCCTTTTTCGTTGCCCGTCTGCGTTTTTTTTATGTTTTAGGTGCGTTTTTTTTTCTTTCTTGCTATATCCATGCTCGGGCGGCCTCCGGTTCAATGTTGATTGTTTTTTCTTGTTTCCCGAACCGAGCCGATCCATCACGTGGGTCCCACGCCTCGCGTCCGAAAGCAAACGAGGTTCTGCGTCTTGTAAGACATAAAAACAATAAGCATGGATAGTATTTCGGGTGCGATCATACCAGCACTAATGCACCGGATCCCATCAGAACTCCGCAGTTAAGCGTGCTTGGGCGAGAGTAGTACTAGGATGGGTGACCCCCTGGGAAGTCCTCGTGTTGCACCCCCTTTTTCGTTGCCCGTCTGCGTTTTTTTTATGTTTTAGGTGCGTTTTTTTTTTCTTTCTTGCTATATCCATGCTCGGGCGGCCTCCGGTTCAATGTTGATTGTTTTCTTCTTTCCCGAACCGAGCCGATCCATCACGTGGGTCCCACGCATCGCGTCCGAAAGCAAACGAGGTTCTGCGTCTTGTAAGACATAAAAACAATAAGCATGGATAGTATTTCGGGTGCGATCATACCAGCACTAATGCACCGGATCCCATCAGAACTCCGCAGTTAAGCGTGCTTGGGCGAGAGTAGTACTAGGATGGGTGACCCCCTGGGAAGTCCTCGTGTTGCACCCCCTTTTTCGTTGCCCGTCTGCGTTTTTTTTATGTTTTAGGTGCGTTTTTTTTTCTTTCTTGCTATATCCATGCTCGGGCGGCCTCCGGTTCAATGTTGATTGTTTTTTCTTGTTTCCCGAACCGAGCCGATCCATCACGTGGGTCCCACGCCTCGCGTCCGAAAGCAAACGAGGTTCTGCGTCTTGTAAGACATAAAAACAATAAGCATGGATAGTATTTCGGGTGCGATCATACCAGCACTAATGCACCGGATCCCATCAGAACTCCGCAGTTAAGCGTGCTTGGGCGAGAGTAGTACTAGGATGGGTGACCCCCTGGGAAGTCCTCGTGTTGCACCCCCTTTTTCGTTGCCCGTCTGCGTTTTTTTTATGTTTTAGGTGCGTTTTTTTTTTCTTTCTTGCTATATCCATGCTCGGGCGGCCTCCGGTTCAATGTTGATTGTTTTCTTCTTTCCCGAACCGATCCGATCCATCACGTGGGTCCCACGCATCGCGTCCGAAAGCAAACGAGGTTCTGCGTCTTGTAAGACATAAAAACAATAAGCATGGATAGTATTTCTGGTGCGATCATACCAGCACTAATGCACCGGATCGCATCAGAACTCCGCAGTTAAGCGTGCTTGGGCGAGAGTAGTACTAGGATGGGTGACCCCCTGGGAAGTCCTCGTGTTGCACACCCTTTTTCGTTGCCCGTCTGCGTTTTTTTATGTTTTAGGTGCGTTTTTTTTTTCTTTTTTGACATATCCATGCTCGGGCGGCCACCGGTTCAATGTTGATTGTTTTCTTGTTTCCCGAACCGAGCCGATCCATCACGTGGGTCCCACGCCTCGCGTCCGAAAGCAAACGAGGTTCTGCGTCTTGTAAGACATAAAAACAATAAGCATGGATAGTATTTCGGGTGCGATCATACCAGCACTAATGCACCGGATCCCATCAGAACTCCGCAGTTAAGCGTGCTTGGGCGAGAGTAGTACTAGGATGGGTGACCCCCTGGGAAGTCCTCGTGTTGCACCCCCTTTTTCGTTGCCCGTCTGCGTTTTTTTTATGTTTTAGGTGCGTTTTTTTTTTCTTTCTTGCTATATCCATGCTCGGGCGGCCTCCGGTTCAATGTTGATTGTTTTTTCTTGTTTCCCGAACCGAGCCGATCCATCACGTGGGTCCCACGCCTCGCGTCCGAAAGCAAACGAGGTTCTGCGTCTTGTAAGACATAAAAACAATAAGCATGGATAGTATTTCGGGTGCGATCATACCAGCACTAATGCACCGGATCCCATCAGAACTCCGCAGTTAAGCGTGCTTGGGCGAGAGTAGTACTAGGATGGGTGACCCCCTGGGAAGTCCTCGTGTTGCACCCCCTTTTTCGTTGCCCGTCTGCGTTTTTTTTATGTTTTACGTGCGTTTTTTTTGTTCTTTCTTGCTATATCAATGCTCGGGCGGCCTCCGGTTCAATGTTGATTGTTTTCTTGTTTCCCGAACCGAGCCGATCCATCACGTGGGTCCCATCAGAACTCCGCAGGTAAGCGTGCTTGGGCGAGAGTAGTACTAGGATGGGTGACCCCCTGGGAAGTCCTCGTGTTGCACCACCTTTTTCGTTGCCCGTCTGCGTTTTTTTATGTTTTAGGTGCGTTTTTTTTTCTTTCTTGCTATATCCATGCTCGGGCGGCCTCCGGTTCAATGTTGATTGTTTTCTTGTTTCCCGAACCGAGCCGATCCATCACGTGGGTCCCACGCCTCGCGTCCGAAAGCAAACGAGGTTCTGCGTCTTGTAAGACATAAAAACAATAAGCATGGATAGTATTTCGGGTGCGATCATACCAGCACTAATGCACCGGATCCCATCAGAACTCCGCAGGTAAGCGTGCTTGGGCGAGAGTAGTACTAGGATGGGTGACCCCCTGGGAAGTCCTCGTGTTGCACCACCTTTTTCGTTGCCCGTCTGCGTTTTTTTATGTTTTAGGTGCGTTTTTTTTTCTTTCTTGCTATATCCATGCTCGGGCGGCCTCCGGTTCAATGTTGATTGTTTTCTTGTTTCCCGAACCGAGCCGATCCATCACGTGGGTCCCACGCCTCGCGTCCGAAAGCAAACGAGGTTCTGCGTCTTGTAAGACATAAAAAGAATAAGCATGGATAGTATTTCGGGTGCGATCATACCAGCACTAATGCACCGGATCCCATCAGAACTCCGCAGTTAAGCGTGCTTGGGCGAGAGTAGTACTAGGATGGGTGACCCCCCGGGAAGTCCTCGTGTTGCACCCCCTTTTTCGTTGCCCGTCTGCGTTTTTTTATGTTTTAGGTGCGTTTTTTTTCTGTTTCTTGGTATATCCATGCTCGGGCGGCCTCCGGTTCAATGTTGATTGTTTTCTTGTTTCCCGAACCGAGCCGATC
Source organism: Lactuca saligna (assembly GCF_052625555.1). Classification (NCBI taxonomy): domain Eukaryota; kingdom Viridiplantae; phylum Streptophyta; class Magnoliopsida; order Asterales; family Asteraceae; genus Lactuca; species Lactuca saligna. The sequence continues at coordinate 157,323,037 of NC_136417.1, forward strand.
CATCACGTGGGTCCCACGCCTCGCGTCCGAAAGCAAACGAGGTTCTGCGTCTTGTAAGACATAAAAACAATAAGCATGGATAGTATTTCGGGTGCGATCATACCAGCACCAATGCACCGGATCCCATCAGAACTCCGCAGTTAAGCGTGCTTGGGCGAGAGTAGTACTAGGATGGGTGACCCCCTGGGATGTCCTCGTGTTGCACCCCCTTTTTCGTTGCCCGTCTGCGTTTTTTTTATGTTTTAGGTGCGTTTTTTTTTTCTTTCTTGCTATATCCATGCTCGGGCAGCCTCCGGTTCAATGTTGATTGTTTTTTCTTGTTTCCCGAACCGAGCCGATCCATCACGTGGGTCCCACGCCTCGCGTCCGAAAGCAAACGAGGTTCTGCGTCTTGTAAGACATAAAAACAATAAGCATGGATAGTATTTCGGGTGCGATCATACCAGCACTAATGCACCGGATCCCATCAGAACTCCGCAGTTAAGCGTGCTTGGGCGAGAGTAGTACTAGGATGGGTGACCCCCTGGGAAGTCCTCGTGTTGCACCCCCTTTTTCGTTGCCCGTCTGCGTTTTTTTTATGTTTTACGTGCGTTTTTTTTGTTCTTTCTTGCTATATCAATGCTCGGGCGGCCTCCGGTTCAATGTTGATTGTTTTCTTGTTTCCCGAACCGAGCCGATCCATCACGTGGGTCCCATCAGAACTCCGCAGGTAAGCGTGCTTGGGCGAGAGTAGTACTAGGATGGGTGACCCCCTGGGAAGTCCTCGTGTTGCACCACCTTTTTCGTTGCCCGTCTGCGTTTTTTTATGTTTTAGGTGCGTTTTTTTTTCTTTCTTGCTATATCCATGCTCGGGCGGCCTCCGGTTCAATGTTGATTGTTTTCTTGTTTCCCGAACCGAGCCGATCCATCACGTGGGTCCCACGCCTCGCGTCCGAAAGCAAACGAGGTTCTGCGTCTTGTAAGACATAAAAACAATAAGCATGGATAGTATTTCGGGTGCGATCATACCAGCACTAATGCACCGGATCCCATCAGAACTCCGCAGGTAAGCGTGCTTGGGCGAGAGTAGTACTAGGATGGGTGACCCCCTGGGAAGTCCTCGTGTTGCACCACCTTTTTCGTTGCCCGTCTGCGTTTTTTTATGTTTTAGGTGCGTTTTTTTTTCTTTCTTGCTATATCCATGCTCGGGCGGCCTCCGGTTCAATGTTGATTGTTTTCTTGTTTCCCGAACCGAGCCGATCCATCACGTGGGTCCCACGCCTCGCGTCCGAAAGCAAACGAGGTTCTGCGTCTTGTAAGACATAAAAAGAATAAGCATGGATAGTATTTCGGGTGCGATCATACCAGCACTAATGCACCGGATCCCATCAGAACTCCGCAGTTAAGCGTGCTTGGGCGAGAGTAGTACTAGGATGGGTGACCCCCCGGGAAGTCCTCGTGTTGCACCCCCTTTTTCGTTGCCCGTCTGCGTTTTTTTATGTTTTAGGTGCGTTTTTTTTCTCTTTCTTGGTATATCCATGCTCGGGCGGCCTCCGGTTCAATGTTGATTGTTTTCTTGTTTCCCGAACCGAGCCGATCCATCACGTGGGTCCCACGCCTCGCGTTCGAAAGCAAACGAGGTTCTGCGTCTTGTAAGACATAAAAACAATAAGCATGGATAGTATTTCGGGTGCGATCATACCAGCACTAATGCACCGGATCCCATCAGAACTCCGCAGTTAAGCGTGCTTGGGCGAGAGTAGTACTAGGATGGGTGACCCCCTGGGATGTCCTCGTGTTGCACCCCCTTTTTCGTTGCCCGTCTGCGTTTTTTTTATGTTTTAGGTGCGTTTTTTTTTTCTTTCTTGCTATATCCATGCTCGGGCAGCCTCCGGTTCAATGTTGATTGTTTTCTTGTTTCCCGAACCGAGCCGATCCATCACGTGGGTCCCACGCCTCGCGTCCGAAAGCAAACGAGGTTCTGCGTCTTGTAAGACATAAAAACAATAAGCATGGATAGTATTTCGGGTGCGATCATACCAGCACTAATGCACCGGATCCCATCAGAACTCCGCAGGTAAGCGTGCTTGGGCGAGAGTAGTACTAGGATGGGTGACCCCCTGGGAAGTCCTCGTGTTGCACCCCCTTTTTCGTTGCCCGTCTGCGTTTTTTTATGTTTTAGGTGCGTTTTTTTTTTTCTTTTTTGCTATATCCATGCTCGGGCGGCCACCGGTTCAATGTTGATTGTTTTCTTGTTTCCCGAACCGAGCCGATCCATCACGTGGGTCCCACGCCTCGCGTCCGAAAGCAAACGAGGTTCTGCGTCTTGTAAGACATAAAAACAATAAGCATGGATAGTATTTCGGGTGCGATCATACCAGCACTAATGCACCGGATCCCATCAGAACTCCGCAGTTAAGCGTGCTTGGGCGAGAGTAGTACTAGGATGGGTGACCCCCTGGGAAGTCCTCGTGTTGCACCCCCTTTTTCGTTGCCCGTCTGCGTTTTTTTTATGTTTTAGGTGCGTTTTTTTTTCTTTCTTGCTATATCCATGCTCGGGCGGCCTCCGGTTCAATGTTGATTGTTTTTTCTTGTTTCCCGAACCGAGCCGATCCATCACGTGGGTCCCACGCCTCGCGTCCGAAAGCAAACGAGGTTCTGCGTCTTGTAAGACATAAAAACAATAAGCATGGATAGTATTTCGGGTGCGATCATACCAGCACTAATGCACCGGATCCCATCAGAACTCCGCAGTTAAGCGTGCTTGGGCGAGAGTATTACTAGGATGGGTGACCCCCTGGGAAGTCCTCGTGTTGCACCCCCTTTTTCGTTGCCCGTCTGCGTTTTTTTTATGTTTTAGGTGCGTTTTTTTTTTCTTTCTTGCTATATCCATGCTCGGGCGGCCACCGGTTCAATGTTGATTGTTTTCTTCTTTCCCGAACCGAGCCGATCCATCACGTGGGTCCCACGCCTCGCGTCCGAAAGCAAACGAGGTTCTGCGTCTTGTAAGACATAAAAACAATAAGCATGGATAGTATTTCGGGTGCGATCATACCAGCACTAATGCACCGGATCCCATCAGAACTCCGCAGTTAAGCGTGCTTGGGCGAGAGTTGTACTAGGATGGGTGACCCCCTGGGAAGTCCTCGTGTTGCACCCCCTTTTTCGTTGCCCGTCTGCGTTTTTTTTATGTTTTAGGTGCGTTTTTTTTTCTTTCTTGCTATATCCATGCTCGGGCGGCCTCCGGTTCAATGTTGATTGTTTTTTCTTGTTTCCCGAACCGAGCCGATCCATCACGTGGGTCCCACGCCTCGCGTCCGAAAGCAAACGAGGTTCTGCGTCTTGTAAGACATAAAAACAATAAGCATGGATAGTATTTCGGGTGCGATCATACCAGCACTAATGCACCGGATCCCATCAGAACTCCGCAGTTAAGCGTGCTTGGGCGAGAGTAGTACTAGGATGGGTGACCCCCTGGGAAGTCCTCGTGTTGCACCCCCTTTTTCGTTGCCCGTCTGCGTTTTTTTTATGTTTTAGGTGCGTTTTTTTTTTCTTTCTTGCTATATCCATGCTCGGGCGGCCTCCGGTTCAATGTTGATTGTTTTCTTCTTTCCCGAACCGAGCCGATCCATCACGTGGGTCCCACGCATCGCGTCCGAAAGCAAACGAGGTTCTGCGTCTTGTAAGACATAAAAACAATAAGCATGGATAGTATTTCGGGTGCGATCATACCAGCACTAATGCACCGGATCCCATCAGAACTCCGCAGTTAAGCGTGCTTGGGCGAGAGTAGTACTAGGATGGGTGACCCCCTGGGAAGTCCTCGTGTTGCACCCCCTTTTTCGTTGCCCGTCTGCGTTTTTTTTATGTTTTAGGTGCGTTTTTTTTTCTTTCTTGCTATATCCATGCTCGGGCGGCCTCCGGTTCAATGTTGATTGTTTTTTCTTGTTTCCCGAACCGAGCCGATCCATCACGTGGGTCCCACGCCTCGCGTCCGAAAGCAAACGAGGTTCTGCGTCTTGTAAGACATAAAAACAATAAGCATGGATAGTATTTCTGGTGCGATCATACCAGCACTAATGCACCGGATCGCATCAGAACTCCGCAGTTAAGCGTGCTTGGGCGAGAGTAGTACTAGGATGGGTGACCCCCTGGGAAGTCCTCGTGTTGCACACCCTTTTTCGTTGCCCGTCTGCGTTTTTTTATGTTTTAGGTGCGTTTTTTTTTTTCTTTTTTGACATATCCATGCTCGGGCGGCCACCGGTTCAATGTTGATTGTTTTCTTGTTTCCCGAACCGAGCCGATCCATCACGTGGGTCCCACGCCTCGCGTCCGAAAGCAAACGAGGTTCTGCGTCTTATAAGACATAAAAACAATAAGCATGGATAGTATTTCGGGTGCGATCATACCAGCACTAATGCACCGGATCCCATCAGAACTCCGCAGTTAAGCGTGCTTGGGCGAGAGTAGTACTAGGATGGGTGACCCCCTGGGAAGTCCTCGTGTTGCACCCCCTTTTTCGTTGCCCGTCTGCGTTTTTTTTATGTTTTAGGTGCGTTTTTTTTTTCTTTCTTGCTATATCCATGCTCGGGCGGCCTCCGGTTCAATGTTGATTGTTTTTTCTTGTTTCCCGAACCGAGCCGATCCATCACGTGGGTCCCACGCCTCGCGTCCGAAAGCAAACGAGGTTCTGCGTCTTGTAAGACATAAAAACAATAAGCATGGATAGTATTTCGGGTGCGATCATACCAGCACTAATGCACCGGATCCCATCAGAACTCCGCAGTTAAGCGTGCTTGGGCGAGAGTAGTACTAGGATGGGTGACCCCCTGGGAAGTCCTCGTGTTGCACCCCCTTTTTCGTTGCCCGTCTGCGTTTTTTTTATGTTTTACGTGCGTTTTTTTTGTTCTTTCATGCTATATCAATGCTCGGGCGGCCTCCGGTTCAATGTTGATTGTTTTCTTGTTTCCCGAACCGAGCCGATCCATCACGTGGGTCCCACGCCTCGCGTCCGAAAGCAAACGAGGTTCTGCGTCTTGTAAGACATAAAAAGAATAAGCATGGATAGTATTTCGGGTGCGATCATACCAGCACCAATGCATCGGATCCCATCAGAACTCCGCAGTTAAGCGTGCTTGGGCGAGAGTAGTACTAGGATGGGTGACCCCCTGGGAAGTCCTCGTGTTGCACCCCCTTTTTTCGTTGCCCGTCTGCGTTTTTTTTATGTTTTAGGTGCGTTTTTTTTTTCTTTCTTGCTATATCCATGCTCGGGCGGCCTCCGGTTCAATGTTGATTGTTTTCTTGTTTCCCGAACCGAGCCGATCCATCACGTGGGTCCCACGCCTCGCGTCCGAAAGCAAACGTGGTTCTGCGTCTTGTAAGACATAAAAACAATAAGCATGGATAGTATTTCGGGTGCGATCATACCAGCACTAATGCACCGGATCCCATCAGAACTCCGCAGTCAAGCGTGCTTGGGCGAGAGTAGTACTAGGATGGGTGACCCCCTGGGAAGTCCTCGTGTTGCACCCCCTTTTTCGTTGCCCGTCTGCGTTTTTTTATGTTTTAGGTGCGTTTTTTTTTTCTTTCTTGCTATATCAATGCTCGGGCGGCCTCCGGTTCAATGTTGATTGTTTTCTTGTTTCCCGAACCGAGCCGATCCATCACGTGGGTCCCACGCCTCGCGTCCGAAAGCAAACGAGGTTCTGCGTCTTGTAAGACATAAAAACAATAAGCATGGATAGTATTTCGGGTGCGATCATACCAGCACTAATGCACCGGATCCCATCAGAACTCCGCAGTTAAGCGTGCTTGGGCGAGAGTAGTACTAGGATGGGTGACCCCCCGGGAAGTCCTCGTGTTGCACCCCCTTTTTCGTTGCCCGTCTGCGTTTTTTTATGTTTTAGGTGCGTTTTTTTTTTCTTTCTTGGTATATCCATGCTCGGGGGGCCTCCGGTTCAATGTTGATTGTTTTCTTGTTTCCCGAACCGAGCCGATCCATCACGTGGGTCCCACGCCTCGCGTCCGAAAGCAAACGAGGTTCTGCGTCTTGTAAGACATAAAAACAATAAGCATGGATAGTATTTCGGGTGCGATCATACCAGCACTAATGCACCGGATCCCATCAGAACTCCGCAGTTAAGCGTGCTTGGGCGAGAGTACTACTAGGATTGGTGACCCCCTGGGAAGTCCTCGTGTTGCACCCCCTTTTTCGTTGCCCGTCTGCGTTTTTTTTTATGTTTTAGGTGCGTTTTTTTTCTTTCTTGCTATATCCATGCTCGGGCGGCTTCCGGTTCAATGTTGATTGTTTTCTTGTTTTTCCGAACCGAGCCGATCCATCACGTGGGTCCCACGCCTCGCGTCCGAAAGCAAACGAGGTTCTGCATCTTGTAAGACATAAAAACAATAAGCATGGATAGTATTTCGGGTGCGATCATACCAGCACTAATGCACCGGATCCCATCAGAACTCCGCAGTTAAGCGTGCTTGGGCGAGAGTAGTACTAGGATGGGTGACCCCCTGGGAAGTCCTCGTGTTGCACCCCCTTTTTCGTTGCCCGTCTGCGTTTTTTTTATGTTTTAGGTGCGTTTTTTTTTCTTTCTTGCTATATCCATGCTCGGGCGGCCTCCGGTTCAATGTTGATTGTTTTCTTGTTTCCCGAACCGAGCCGATCCATCACGTGGGTCCCACGCCTCGCGTCCGAAAGCAAACGAGGTTCTGCGTCTTGTAAGACATAAAAACAATAAGCATGGATAGTATTTCGGGTGCGATCATACCAGCACTAATGCACCGGATCCCATCAGAACTCCGCAGTTAAGCGTGCTTGGGTGAGAGTAGTACTAGGATGGGTGACCCCCTGGGAAGTCCTCGTGTTGCACCCCGTTTTTCGTTGCCCATCTGCGTTTTTTTTATGTTTTAGGTGCGTTTGTTTTTTCTTTCTTGCTATATCCATGCTCGGGCGGCCTCCGGTTCAATGTTGATTGTTTTTTCTTGTTTCCCGAACCGAGCCGATCCATCACGTGGGTCCCACGCCTCGCGTCCGAAAGCAAACGAGGTTCTGCGTCTTGTAAGACATAAAAACAATAAGCATGGATAGTATTTCGGGTGCGATCATACCAGCACTAATGCACCGGATCCCATCAGAACTCCGCAGTTAAGCGTGCTTGGGCGAGAGTAGTACTAGGATGGGTGACCCCCCGGGAAGTCCTCGTGTTGCACCACCTTTTTCGTTGCCCGTCTGCGTTTTTTTATGTTTTAGGTGCGTTTTTTTTTCTTTCTTGCTATATCCATGCTCGGGCGGCCTCCGGTTCAATGTTGATTGTTTTCTTGTTTCCCGAACCGAGCCGATCCATCACGTGGGTCCCACGCCTCGCGTCCGAAAGCAAACGAGGTTCTGCGTCTTGTAAGACATAAAAACAATAAGCATGGATAGTATTTCGGGTGCGATCATACCAGCACTAATGCACCGGATCCCATCAGAACTCCGCAGTTAAGCGTGCTTGGGCGAGAGTAGTACTAGGATGGGTGACCCCCCGGGAAGTCCTCGTGTTGCACCCCCTTTTTCGTTGCCCGTCTGCGTTTTTTTTATGTTTTAGGTGCGTTTTTTTTTTCTTTCTTGCTATATCCATGCTCGGGCGGCCTCCGGTTCAATGTTGATTGTTTTTTCTTGTTTCCCGAACCGAGCCGATCCATCACGTGGGTCCCACGCCTCGCGTCCGAAAGCAAACGAGGTTCTGCGTCTTGTAAGACATAAAAACAATAAGCATGGATAGTATTTCGGGTGCGATCATACCAGCACTAATGCACCGGATCCCATCAGAACTCCGCAGTTAAGCGTGCTTGGGCGAGAGTAGTACTAGGATGGGTGACCCCCTGGGAAGTCCTCGTGTTGCACCCCCTTTTTCGTTGCCCGTCTGCGTTTTTTTTATGTTTTACGTGCGTTTTTTTTGTTCTTTCTTGCTATATCAATGCTCGGGCGGCCTCCGGTTCAATGTTGATTGTTTTCTTGTTTCCCGAACCGAGCCGATCCATCACGTGGGTCCCACGCCTCGCGTCCGATAGCAAACGAGGTTCTGCGTCTTGTAAGACATAAAAAGAATAAGCATGGATAGTATTTCGGGTGCGATCATACCAGCACCAATGCATCGGATCCCATCAGAACTCCGCAGTTAAGCGTGCTTGGGCGAGAGTAGTACTAGGATGGGTGACCCCCTGGGAAGTCCTCGTGTTGCACCCCCTTTTTTCGTTGCCCGTCTGCGTTTTTTTTATGTTTTAGGTGCGTTTTTTTTTTCTTTCTTGCTATATCCATGCTCGGGCGGCCTCCGGTTCAATGTTGATTGTTTTCTTGTTTCCCGAACCGAGCCGATCCATCACGTGGGTCCCACGCCTCGCGTCCGAAAGCAAACGTGGTTCTGCGTCTTGTAAGACATAAAAACAATAAGCATGGATAGTATTTCGGGTGCGATCATACCAGCACTAATGCACCGGATCCCATCAGAACTCCGCAGTCAAGCGTGCTTGGGCGAGAGTAGTACTAGGATGGGTGACCCCCTGGGAAGTCCTCGTGTTGCACCCCCTTTTTCGTTGCCCGTCTGCGTTTTTTTATGTTTTAGGTGCGTTTTTTTTTTCTTTCTTGCTATATCAATGCTCGGGCGGCCTCCGGTTCAATGTTGATTGTTTTCTTGTTTCCCGAACCGAGCCGATCCATCACGTGGGTCCCACGCCTCGCGTCCGAAAGCAAACGAGGTTCTGCGTCTTGTAAGACATAAAAACAATAAGCATGGATAGTATTTCGGGTGCGATCATACCAGCACTAATGCACCGGATCCCATCAGAACTCCGCAGTTAAGCGTGCTTGGGCGAGAGTAGTACTAGGATGGGTGACCCCCCGGGAAGTCCTCGTGTTGCACCCCCTTTTTCGTTGCCCGTCTGCGTTTTTTTATGTTTTAGGTGCGTTTTTTTTTTCTTTCTTGGTATATCCATGCTCGGGGGGCCTCCGGTTCAATGTTGATTGTTTTCTTGTTTCCCGAACCGAGCCGATCCATCACGTGGGTCCCACGCCTCGCGTCCGAAAGCAAACGAGGTTCTGCGTCTTGTAAGACATAAAAACAATAAGCATGGATAGTATTTCGGGTGCGATCATACCAGCACTAATGCACCGGATCCCATCAGAACTCCGCAGTTAAGCGTGCTTGGGCGAGAGTACTACTAGGATTGGTGACCCCCTGGGAAGTCCTCGTGTTGCACCCCCTTTTTCGTTGCCCGTCTGCGTTTTTTTTTATGTTTTAGGTGCGTTTTTTTTCTTTCTTGCTATATCCATGCTCGGGCGGCTTCCGGTTCAATGTTGATTGTTTTCTTGTTTTTCCGAACCGAGCCGATCCATCACGTGGGTCCCACGCCTCGCGTCCGAAAGCAAACGAGGTTCTGCATCTGGTAAGACATAAAAACAATAAGCATGGATAGTATTTCGGGTGCGATCATACCAGCACTAATGCACCGGATCCCATCAGAACTCCGCAGTTAAGCGTGCTTGGGCGAGAGTAGTACTAGGATGGGTGACCCCCTGGGAAGTCCTCGTGTTGCACCCCCTTTTTCGTTGCCCGTCTGCGTTTTTTTTATGTTTTAGGTGCGTTTTTTTTTCTTTCTTGCTATATCCATGCTCGGGCGGCCTCCGGTTCAATGTTGATTGTTTTCTTGTTTCCCGAACCGAGCCGATCCATCACGTGGGTCCCACGCCTCGCGTCCGAAAGCAAACGAGGTTCTGCGTCTTGTAAGACATAAAAACAATAAGCATGGATAGTATTTCGGGTGCGATCATACCAGCACTAATGCACCGGATCCCATCAGAACTCCGCAGTTAAGCGTGCTTGGGTGAGAGTAGTACTAGGATGGGTGACCCCCTGGGAAGTCCTCGTGTTGCACCCCGTTTTTCGTTGCCCATCTGCGTTTTTTTTATGTTTTAGGTGCGTTTGTTTTTTCTTTCTTGCTATATCCATGCTCGGGCGGCCTCCGGTTCAATGTTGATTGTTTTTTCTTGTTTCCCGAACCGAGCCGATCCATCACGTGGGTCCCACGCCTCGCGTCCGAAAGCAAACGAGGTTCTGCGTCTTGTAAGACATAAAAACAATAAGCATGGATAGTATTTCGGGTGCGATCATACCAGCACTAATGCACCGGATCCCATCAGAACTCCGCAGTTAAGCGTGCTTGGGCGAGAGTAGTACTAGGATGGGTGACCCCCCGGGAAGTCCTCGTGTTGCACCACCTTTTTCGTTGCCCGTCTGCGTTTTTTTATGTTTTAGGTGCGTTTTTTTTTCTTTCTTGCTATATCCATGCTCGGGCGGCCTCCGGTTCAATGTTGATTGTTTTCTTGTTTCCCGAACCGAGCCGATCCATCACGTGGGTCCCACGCCTCGTGTCCGAAAGCAAACGAGGTTCTGCGTCTTGTAAGACATAAAAACAATAAGCATGGATAGTATTTCGGGTGCGATCATACCAGCACTAATGCACCGGATCCCATCAGAACTCCGCAGTTAAGCGTGCTTGGGCGAGAGTAGTACTAGGATGGGTGACCCCCCGGGAAATCCTCGTGTTGCACCCCCTTTTTCGTTGCCCGTCTGCGTTTTTTTATGTTTTAGGTGCGTTTTTTTTTCTTTCTTGGTATATCCATGCTCGGGCGGCCTCCGGTTCAATGTTGATTGTTTTCTTGTTTCCCGAACCGAGCCGATCCATCACGTGGGTCCCACGCCTCGCGTTCGAAAGCAAACGAGGTTCTGCGTCTTGTAAGACATAAAAACAATAAGCATGGATAGTATTTCGGGTGCGATCATACCAGCACTAATGCACCGGATCCCATCAGAACTCCGCAGTTAAGCGTGCTTGGGCGAGAGTAGTACTAGGATGGGTGACCCCCTGGGATGTCCTCGTGTTGCACCCCCTTTTTCGTTGCCCGTCTGCGTTTTTTTTATGTTTTAGGTGCGTTTTTTTTTTCTTTCTTGCTATATCCATGCTCGGGCGGCCTCCGGTTCAATGTTGATTGTTTTCTTGTTTCCCGAACCGAGCCGATCCATCACGTGGGTCCCACGCCTCGCGTCCGAAAGCAAACGAGGTTCTGCGTCTTGTAAGACATAAAAACAATAAGCATGGATAGTATTTCGGGTGCGATCATACCAGCACTAATGCACCGGATCCCATCAGAACTCCGCAGGTAAGCGTGCTTGGGCGAGAGTAGTACTAGGATGGGTGACCCCCTGGGAAGTCCTCGTGTTGCACCACCTTTTTCGTTGCCCGTCTGCGTTTTTTTATGTTTTAGGTGCGTTTTTTTTTCTTTCTTGCTATATCCATGCTCGGGCGGCCTCCGGTTCAATGTTGATTGTTTTCTTGTTTCCCGAACCGAGCCGATCCATCACGTGGGTCCCACGCCTCGCGTCCGAAAGCAAACGAGGTTCTGCGTCTTGTAAGACATAAAAACAATAAGCATGGATAGTATTTCGGGTGCGATCATACCAGCACTAATGCACCGGATCCCATCAGAACTCCGCAGTTAAGCGTGCTTGGGCGAGAGAAGTACTAGGATGGGTGACCCCCCGGGAAGTCCTCGTGTTGCACCCCCTTTTTCGTTGCCCGTCTGCGTTTTTTTATGTTTTAGGTGCGTTTTTTTTTTCTTTCTTGGTATATCCATGCTCGGGCGGCCTCCGGTTCAATGTTGATTGTTTTCTTGTTTCCCGAACCGAGCCGATCCATCACGTGGGTCCCACGCCTCGCGTCCGAAAGCAAACGAGGTTCTGCGTCTTGTAAGACATAAAAACAATAAGCATGGATAGTATTTCGGGTGCGATCATACCAGCACTAATGCACCGGATCCCATCAGAACTCCGCAGTTAAGCGTGCTTGGGCGAGAGTAGTACTAGGATGGGTGACCCCCCGGGAAGTCCTCGTGTTGCACCCCCTTTTTCGTTGCCCGTCTGCGTTTTTTTATGTTTTAGGTGCGTTTTTTTTTTCTTTCTTGGTATATCCATGCTCGGGCGGCCTCCGGTTCAATGTTGATTGTTTTCTTGTTTCCCGAACCGAGCCGATCCATCACGTGGGTCCCACGCCTCGCGTCCGAAAGCAAACGAGGTTCTGCGTCTTGTAAGACATAAAAACAATAAGCATGGATAGTATTTCGGGTGCGATCATACCAGCACCAATGCATCGGATCCCATCAGAACTCCGCAGTTAAGCGTGCTTGGGCGAGAGTAGTACTAGGATGGGTGACCCCCTGGGAAGTCCTCGTGTTGCACCCCCTTTTTCGTTGCCCGTCTGCGTTTTTTTTATGTTTTAGGTGCGTTTTTTTTTTCTTTCTTGCTATATCCATGCTCGGGCGGCCTCCGGTTCAATGTTGATTGTTTTCTTGTTTCCCGAACCGAGCCGATCCATCACGTGGGTCCCACGCCTCGCGTCCGAAAGCAAACGAGGTTCTGCGTCTTGTAAGACATAAAAACAATAAGCATGGATAGTATTTCGGGTGCGATCATACCAGCACCAATGCATCGGATCCCATCAGAACTCCGCAGCTAAGCGTGCTTGGGCGAGAGTAGTACTAGGATGGGTGACCCCCTGGGAAGTCCTCGTGTTGCACCCCCTTTTTCGTTGCCCGTCTGCGTTTTTTTATGTTTTAGGTGCGTTTTTTTTTCTTTCTTGCTATATCCATGCTCGGGCGGCCTCCGGTTCAATGTTGATTGTTTTCTTGTTTCCCGAACCGAGCCGATCCATCACGTGGGTCCCACGCCTCGCGTCCGAAAGCAAACGAGGTTCTGCGTCTTGTAAGACATAAAAACAATAAGCATGGATAGTATTTCGGGTGCGATCATACCAGCACTAATGCACCGGATCCCATCAGAACTCCGCAGTTAAGCGTGCTTGGGCGAGAGTAGTACTAGGATGGGTGACCCCCCGGGAAGTCCTCGTGTTGCACCCCCTTTTTCGTTGCCCGTCTGCGTTTTTTTATGTTTTAGGTGCGTTTTTTTTTTCTTTCTTGGTATATCCATGCTCGGGCGGCCTCCGGTTCAATGTTGATTGTTTTCTTGTTTCCCGAACCGAGCCGATCCATCACGTGGGTCCCACGCCTCGCGTCCGAAAGCAAACGAGGTTCTGCGTCTTGTAAGACATAAAAACAATAAGCATGGATAGTATTTCGGGTGCGATCATACCAGCACTAATGCACCGGATCCCATCAGAACTCCGCAGTTAAGCGTGCTTGGGCGAGAGTAGTACTAGGATGGGTGACCCCCTGGGATGTCCTCGTGTTGCACCCCCTTTTTCGTTGCCCGTCTGCGTTTTTTTTATGTTTTAGGTGCGTTTTTTTTTCTTTCTTGCTATATCCATGCTCGGGCGGCCTCCGGTTCAATGTTGATTGTTTTCTTGTTTCCCGAACCGAGCCGATCCATCACGTGGGTCCCACGCCTCGCGTCCGAAAGCAAACGAGGTTCTGCGTCTTGTAAGACATAAAAACAATAAGCATGGATAGTATTTCGGGTGCGATCATACCAGCACTAATGCACCGGATCCCATCAGAACTCCGCAGGTAAGCGTGCTTGGGCGAGAGTAGTACTAGGATGGGTGACCCCCTGGGAAGTCCTCGTGTTGCACCACCTTTTTCGTTGCCCGTCTGCGTTTTTTTATGTTTTAGGTGCGTTTTTTTTTCTTTCTTGCTATATCCATGCTCGGGCGGCCTCCGGTTCAATGTTGATTGTTTTCTTGTTTCCCGAACCGAGCCGATCCATCACGTGGGTCCCACGCATCGCGTCCGAAAGCAAACGAGGTTCTGCGTCTTGTAAGACATAAAAACAATAAGCATGGATAGTATTTCGGGTGCGATCATACCAGCACTAATGCACCGGATCCCATCAGAACTCGGCAGTTAAGCGTGCTTGGGCGAGAGTAGTACTAGGATGGGTGACCCCCTGGGATGTCCTCGTGTTGCACCCCCTTTTTCGTTGCCCGTCTGCGTTTTTTTTATGTTTTAGGTGCGTTTTTTTTTTCTTTCTTGCTATATCCATGCTCGGGCAGCCTCCGGTTCAATGTTGATTGTTTTCTTGTTTCCCGAACCGAGCCGATCCATCACGTGGGTCCCACGCCTCGCGTCCGAAAGCAAACGAGGTTCTGCGTCTTGTAAGACATAAAAACAATAAGCATGGATAGTATTTCGGGTGCGATCATACCAGCACTAATGCACCGGATCCCATCAGAACTCCGCAGTTAAGCGTGCTTGGGCGAGAGTAGTACTAGGATGGGTGACCCCCCGGGAAGTCCTCGTGTTGCACCACCTTTTTCGTTGCCCGTCTGCGTTTTTTTATGTTTTAGGTGCGTTTTTTTTTCTTTCTTGCTATATCCATGCTCGGGCGGCCTCCGGTTCAATGTTGATTGTTTTCTTGTTTCCCGAACCGAGCCGATCCATCACGTGGGTCCCACGCCTCGCGTCCGAAAGCAAACGAGGTTCTGCGTCTTGTAAGACATAAAAACAATAAGCATGGATAGTATTTCGGGTGCGATCATACCAGCACTAATGCACCGGATCCCATCAGAACTCCGCAGTTAAGCGTGCTTGGGCGAGAGTAGTACTAGGATGGGTGACCCCCCGGGAAATCCTCGTGTTGCACCCCCTTTTTCGTTGCCCGTCTGCGTTTTTTTATGTTTTAGGTGCGTTTTTTTTTTCTTTCTTGGTATATCCATGCTCGGGCGGCCTCCGGTTCAATGTTGATTGTTTTCTTGTTTCCCGAACCGAGCCGATCCATCACGTGGGTCCCACGCCTCGCGTTCGAAAGCAAACGAGGTTCTGCGTCTTGTAAGACATAAAAACAATAAGCATGGATAGTATTTCGGGTGCGATCATACCAGCACTAATGCACCGGATCCCATCAGAACTCCGCAGTTAAGCGTGCTTGGGCGAGAGTAGTACTAGGATGGGTGACCCCCTGGGATGTCCTCGTGTTGCACCCCCTTTTTCGTTGCCCGTCTGCGTTTTTTTTATGTTTTAGGTGCGTTTTTTTTTTCTTTCTTGCTATATCCATGCTCGGGCGGCCTCCGGTTCAATGTTGATTGTTTTCTTGTTTCCCGAACCGAGCCGATCCATCACGTGGGTCCCACGCCTCGCGTCCGAAAGCAAACGAGGTTCTGCGTCTTGTAAGACATAAAAACAATAAGCATGGATAGTATTTCGGGTGCGATCATACCAGCACTAATGCACCGGATCCCATCAGAACTCCGCAGGTAAGCGTGCTTGGGCGAGAGTAGTACTAGGATGGGTGACCCCCTGGGAAGTCCTCGTGTTGCACCACCTTTTTCGTTGCCCGTCTGCGTTTTTTTATGTTTTAGGTGCGTTTTTTTTTCTTTCTTGCTATATCCATGCTCGGGCGGCCTCCGGTTCAATGTTGATTGTTTTCTTGTTTCCCGAACCGAGCCGATCCATCACGTGGGTCCCACGCCTCGCGTCCGAAAGCAAACGAGGTTCTGCGTCTTGTAAGACATAAAAACAATAAGCATGGATAGTATTTCGGGTGCGATCATACCAGCACTAATGCACCGGATCCCATCAGAACTCCGCAGTTAAGCGTGCTTGGGCGAGAGAAGTACTAGGATGGGTGACCCCCCGGGAAGTCCTCGTGTTGCACCCCCTTTTTCGTTGCCCGTCTGCGTTTTTTTATGTTTTAGGTGCGTTTTTTTTTTCTTTCTTGGTATATCCATGCTCGGGCGGCCTCCGGTTCAATGTTGATTGTTTTCTTGTTTCCCGAACCGAGCCGATCCATCACGTGGGTCCCACGCCTCGCGTCCGAAAGCAAACGAGGTTCTGCGTCTTGTAAGACATAAAAACAATAAGCATGGATAGTATTTCGGGTGCGATCATACCAGCACTAATGCACCGGATCCCATCAGAACTCCGCAGTTAAGCGTGCTTGGGCGAGAGTAGTACTAGGATGGGTGACCCCCCGGGAAGTCCTCGTGTTGCACCCCCTTTTTCGTTGCCCGTCTGCGTTTTTTTATGTTTTAGGTGCGTTTTTTTTTTCTTTCTTGGTATATCCATGCTCGGGCGGCCTCCGGTTCAATGTTGATTGTTTTCTTGTTTCCCGAACCGAGCCGATCCATCACGTGGGTCCCACGCCTCGCGTCCGAAAGCAAACGAGGTTCTGCGTCTTGTAAGACATAAAAACAATAAGCATGGATAGTATTTCGGGTGCGATCATACCAGCACCAATGCATCGGATCCCATCAGAACTCCGCAGTTAAGCGTGCTTGGGCGAGAGTAGTACTAGGATGGGTGACCCCCTGGGAAGTCCTCGTGTTGCACCCCCTTTTTCGTTGCCCGTCTGCGTTTTTTTTATGTTTTAGGTGCGTTTTTTTTTTTCTTTCTTGCTATATCCATGCTCGGGCGGCCTCCGGTTCAATGTTGATTGTTTTCTTGTTTCCCGAACCGAGCCGATCCATCACGTGGGTCCCACGCCTCGCGTCCGAAAGCAAACGAGGTTCTGCGTCTTGTAAGACATAAAAACAATAAGCATGGATAGTATTTCGGGTGCGATCATACCAGCACCAATGCATCGGATCCCATCAGAACTCCGCAGCTAAGCGTGCTTGGGCGAGAGTAGTACTAGCATGGGTGACCCCCTGGGAAGTCCTCGTGTTGCACCCCCTTTTTCGTTGCCCGTCTGCGTTTTTTTATGTTTTAGGTGCGTTTTTTTTTCTTTCTTGCTATATCCATGCTCGGGCGGCCTCCGGTTCAATGTTGATTGTTTTCTTGTTTCCCGAACCGAGCCGATCCATCACGTGGGTCCCACGCCTCGCGTCCGAAAGCAAACGAGGTTCTGCGTCTTGTAAGACATAAAAACAATAAGCATGGATAGTATTTCGGGTGCGATCATACCAGCACTAATGCACCGGATCCCATCAGAACTCCGCAGTTAAGCGTGCTTGGGCGAGAGTAGTACTAGGATGGGTGACCCCCCGGGAAGTCCTCGTGTTGCACCCCCTTTTTCGTTGCCCGTCTGCGTTTTTTTATGTTTTAGGTGCGTTTTTTTTTTCTTTCTTGGTATATCCATGCTCGGGCGGCCTCCGGTTCAATGTTGATTGTTTTCTTGTTTCCCGAACCGAGCCGATCCATCACGTGGGTCCCACGCCTCGCGTCCGAAAGCAAACGAGGTTCTGCGTCTTGTAAGACATAAAAACAATAAGCATGGATAGTATTTCGGGTGCGATCATACCAGCACTAATGCACCGGATCCCATCAGAACTCCGCAGTTAAGCGTGCTTGGGCGAGAGTAGTACTAGGATGGGTGACCCCCTGGGATGTCCTCGTGTTGCACCCCCTTTTTCGTTGCCCGTCTGCGTTTTTTTTATGTTTTAGGTGCGTTTTTTTTTCTTTCTTGCTATATCCATGCTCGGGCGGCCTCCGGTTCAATGTTGATTGTTTTCTTGTTTCCCGAACCGAGCCGATCCATCACGTGGGTCCCACGCCTCGCGTCCGAAAGCAAACGAGGTTCTGCGTCTTGTAAGACATAAAAACAATAAGCATGGATAGTATTTCGGGTGCGATCATACCAGCACTAATGCACCGGATCCCATCAGAACTCCGCAGGTAAGCGTGCTTGGGCGAGAGTAGTACTAGGATGGGTGACCCCCTGGGAAGTCCTCGTGTTGCACCACCTTTTTCGTTGCCCGTCTGCGTTTTTTTATGTTTTAGGTGCGTTTTTTTTTCTTTCTTGCTATATCCATGCTCGGGCGGCCTCCGGTTCAATGTTGATTGTTTTCTTGTTTCCCGAACCGAGCCGATCCATCACGTGGGTCCCACGCATCGCGTCCGAAAGCAAACGAGGTTCTGCGTCTTGTAAGACATAAAAACAATAAGCATGGATAGTATTTCGGGTGCGATCATACCAGCACTAATGCACCGGATCCCATCAGAACTCGGCAGTTAAGCGTGCTTGGGCGAGAGTAGTACTAGGATGGGTGACCCCCTGGGATGTCCTCGTGTTGCACCCCCTTTTTCGTTGCCCGTCTGCGTTTTTTTTATGTTTTAGGTGCGTTTTTTTTTTCTTTCTTGCTATATCCATGCTCGGGCAGCCTCCGGTTCAATGTTGATTGTTTTCTTGTTTCCCGAACCGAGCCGATCCATCACGTGGGTCCCACGCCTCGCGTCCGAAAGCAAACGAGGTTCTGCGTCTTGTAAGACATAAAAACAATAAGCATGGATAGTATTTCGGGTGCGATCATACCAGCACTAATGCACTGGATCCCATCAGAACTCCGCAGGTAAGCGTGCTTGGGCGAGAGTAGTACTAGGATGGGTGACCCCCTGGGAAGTCCTCGTGTTGCACCCCCTTTTTCGTTGCCCGTCTGCGTTTTTTTATGTTTTAGGTGCGTTTTTTTTTTCTTTTTTGCTATATCCATGCTCGGGCGGCCACCGGTTCAATGTTGATTGTTTTCTTGTTTCCCGAACCGAGCCGATCCATCACGTGGGTCCCACGCCTCGCGTCCGAAAGCAAACGAGGTTCTGCGTCTTGTAAGACATAAAAACAATAAGCATGGATAGTATTTCGGGTGCGATCATACCAGCACTAATGCACCGGATCCCATCAGAACTCCGCAGTTAAGCGTGCTTGGGCGAGAGTAGTACTAGGATGGGTGACCCCCTGGGAAGTCCTCGTGTTGCACCCCCTTTTTCGTTGCCCGTCTGCGTCTTTTTTATGTTTTAGGTGCGTTTTTTTTTCTTTCTTGCTATATCCATGCTCGGGCGGCCTCCGGTTCAATGTTGATTGTTTTTTCTTGTTTCCCGAACCGAGCCGATCCATCACGTGGGTCCCACGCCTCGCGTCCGAAAGCAAACGAGGTTCTGCGTCTTGTAAGACATAAAAACAATAAGCATGGATAGTATTTCGGGTGCGATCATACCAGCACTAATGCACCGGATCCCATCAGAACTCCGCAGTTAAGCGTGCTTGGGCGAGAGTAGTACTAGGATGGGTGACCCCCTGGGAAGTCCTCGTGTTGCACCCCCTTTTTCGTTGCCCGTCTGCGTTTTTTTTATGTTTTAGGTGCGTTTTTTTTTTCTTTCTTGCTATATCCATGCTCGGGCGGCCTCCGGTTCAATGTTGATTGTTTTCTTCTTTCCCGAACCGAGCCGATCCATCACGTGGGTCCCACGCATCGCGTCCGAAAGCAAACGAGGTTCTGCGTCTTGTAAGACATAAAAACAATAAGCATGGATAGTATTTCGGGTGCGATCATACCAGCACTAATGCACCGGATCCCATCAGAACTCCGCAGTTAAGCGTGCTTGGGCGAGAGTAGTACTAGGATGGGTGACCCCCTGGGAAGTCCTCGTGTTGCACACCCTTTTTCGTTGCCCGTCTGCGTTTTTTTATGTTTTAGGTGCGTTTTTTTTTTCTTTTTTGCTATATCCATGCTCGGGCGGCCACCGGTTCAATGTTGATTGTTTTCTTGTTTCCCGAACCGAGCCGATCCATCACGTGGGTCCCACGCCTCGCGTCCGAAAGCAAACGAGGTTCTGCGTCTTGTAAGACATAAAAACAATAAGCATGGATAGTATTTCGGGTGCGATCATACCAGCACTAATGCACCGGATCCCATCAGAACTCCGCAGTTAAGCGTGCTTGGGCGAGAGTAGTACTAGGATGGGTGACCCCCTGGGAAGTCCTCGTGTTGCACCCCCTTTTTCGTTGCCCGTCTGCGTTTTTTTTATGTTTTAGGTGCGTTTTTTTTTTCTTTCTTGCTATATCCATGCTCGGGCGGCCTCCGGTTCAATGTTGATTGTTTTTTCTTGTTTCCCGAACCGAGCCGATCCATCACGTGGGTCCCACGCCTCGCGTCCGAAAGCAAACGAGGTTCTGCGTCTTGTAAGACATAAAAACAATAAGCATGGATAGTATTTCGGGTGCGATCATACCAGCACTTATGCACCGGATCCCATCAGAACTCCGCAGTTAAGCGTGCTTGGGCGAGAGTAGTACTAGGATGGGTGACCCCCCGGGAAGTCCTCGTGTTGCACCCCCTTTTTCGTTGCCCGTCTGCGTTTTTTTATGTTTTAGGTGCGTTTTTTTTTCTTTCTTGCTATATCCATGCTCGGGCGGCCTCCGGTTCAATGTTGATTGTTTTCTTGTTTCCCGAACCGAGCCGATCCATCACGTGGGTCCCACGCCTCGCGTCCGAAAGCAAACGAGGTTCTGCGTCTTGTAAGACATAAAAACAATAAGCATGGATAGTATTTCGGGTGCGATCATACCAGCACTAATGCACCGGATCCCAACAGAACTCCGCAGTTAAGCGTGCTTGGGTGAGAGTAGTACTAGGAAGGGTGACCCCCTGGGAAGTCCTCGTGTTGCACCCCCTTTTTCGTTGCCCGTCTGCGTTTTTTTTATGTTTTAGGTGCGTTTTTTTTTCTTTCTTGCTATATCCATGCTCGGGCGGCCTCCGGTTCAATGTTGATTGTTTTCTTGTTTCCCGAACCGAGCCGATCCATCACGTGAGTCCCACGCCTCGCGTCCGAAAGCAAACGAAGTTCTGCGTCTTGTAAGACATAAAAACAATAAGCATGGATAGTATTTCGGGTGCGATCATACCAGCACTAATGCACCGGATCCCATCAGAACTCCGCAGTTAAGCGTGCTTGGGCGAGAGTAGTACTAGGATGGGTGACCCCCTGGGAAGTCCTCGTGTTGCACCCCCTTTTTCGTTGCCTGTCTGCGTTTTTTTATGTTTTAGGTGCGTTTTTTTTTTCTTTCTTGCTATATCCATGCTCGGGCGGCCTCCGGTTCAATGTTGATTGTTTTCTTGTTTCCCGAACCGAGCCGATCCATCACGTGGGTCCCACGCCTCGCGTCCGAAAGCAAACGAGGTTCTGCGTCTTGTAAGACATAAAAACAATAAGCATGGATAGTATTTCGGTTGCGATCATACCAGCACTAATGCACCGGATCCCATCAGAACTCCGCAGTTAAGCGTGCTTGGGCGAGAGTAGTACTAGGATGGGTGACCCCCTGGGAAGTCCTCGTGTTGCACCCCTTTTTTCGTTGCCCGTCTGCGTTTTTTTTATGTTTTAGGTGCGTTTTTTTTTTCTTTCTTGCTATATCCATGCTCGGACGGCCTCCGGTTCAATGTTGATTGTTTTCTTGTTTCCCGAACCGAGCCGATCCATCACGTGGGTCCCACGCCTCGCGTCCGAAAGCAAACGAGGTTCTGCGTCTTGTAAGACATAAAAACAATAAGCATGGATAGTATTTCGGGTGCGATCATACCAGCACTAATGCACCGGATCCCATCAGAACTCCGCAGTTAAGCGTGCTTGGGCGAGAGTAGTACTAGGATGGGTGACCCCCTGGGAAGTCCTCGTGTTGCACCCCCTTTTTCGTTGCCCGTCTGCGTTTTTTTTATGTTTTACGTGCGTTTTTTTTTTCTTTCTTGCTATATCAATGCTCGGGCGGCCTCCGGTTCAATGTTGATTGTTTTCTTGTTTCCCGAACCGAGCCGATCCATCACGTGGGTCCCACGCCTCGCGTCCGAAAGCAAACGAGGTTCTGCGTCTTGTAAGACATAAAAACAATAAGCATGGATAGTATTTCGGGTGCGATCATACCAGCACTAATGCACCGGATCCCATCAGAACTCCGCAGTTAAGCGTGCTTGGGCGAGAGTAGTACTAGGATGGGTGACCCCCTGGGAAGTCCTCGTGTTGCACCCCCTTTTTCGTTGCCCGTCTGCGTTTTTTTTATGTTTTAGGTGCGTTTTTTTTTTCTTTCTTGCTATATCAATGCTCGGGCGGCCTCCGGTTCAATGTTGATTGTTTTCTTGTTTCCCGAACCGAGTCGATCCATCACGTGGGTCCCACGCCTCGCGTCCGAAAGCAAACGAGGTTCTGCGTCTTGTAAGACATAAAAACAATAAGCATGGATAGTATTTCGGGTGCGATCATACCAGCACCAATGCATCGGATCCCATCAGAACTCCGCAGTTAAGCGTGCTTGGGCGAGAGTAGTACTAGGATGGGTGACCCCCTGGGAAGTCCTCGTGTTGCACCCCCTTTTTCGTTGCCCGTCTGCGTTTTTTTTATGTTTTAGGTGCGTTTTTTTTTCTTTCTTGCTATATCCATGCTCGGGCGGCCTCCGGTTCAATGTTGATTGTTTTCTTGTTTCCCGAACCGAGCCGATCCATCACGTGGGTCCCACGCCTCGCGTCCGAAAGCAAACGAGGTTCTGCGTCTTGTAAGACATAAAAACAATAAGCATGGATAGTATTTCGGGTGCGATCATACCAGCACTAATGCACCAGATCTCATCAGAACTCCGCAGCTAAGCGTGCTTGGGCGAGAGTAGTACTAGGATGGGTGACCCCCTGGGAAGTCCTCGTGTTGCACCCCCTTTTTCGTTGCCCGTCTGCGTTTTTTTATGTTTTAGGTGCGTTTTTTTTTCTTTCTTGCTATATCCATGCTCGGGCGGCCTCCGGTTCAATGTTGATTGTTTTCTTGTTTCCCGAACCGAGCCGATCCATCACGTGGGTCCCACGCCTCGCGTCCGAAAGCAAACGAGGTTCTGCGTCTTGTAAGACATAAAAACAATAAGCATGGATAGTATTTCGGGTGCGATCATACCAGCACTAATGCACCGGATCCCATCAGAACTCCGCAGTTAAGCGTGCTTGGGCGAGAGTAGTACTAGGATGGGTGACCCCCCGGGAAGTCCTCGTGTTGCACCCCCTTTTTCGTTGCCCGTCTGCGTTTTTTTATGTTTTAGGTGCGTTTTTTTTTTCTTTCTTGGTATATCCATGCTCGGGCGGCCTCCGGTTCAATGTTGATTGTTTTCTTGTTTCCCGAACCGAGCCGATCCATCACGTGGGTCCCACGCCTCGCGTCCGAAAGCAAACGAGGTTCTGCGTCTTGTAAGACATAAAAACAATAAGCATGGATAGTATTTCGGGTGCGATCATACCAGCACTAATGCACCGGATCCCATCAGAAATCCGCAGTTAAGCGTGCTTGGGCGAGAGTAGTACTAGGATGGGTGACCCCCTGGGAAGTCCTCGTGTTGCACCCCCTTTTTCGTTGCCCGTCTGCGTTTTTTTTTTCTTTCTTGCTATATCCATGCTCGGGCGGCCTCCGGTTCAATGTTGATTGTTTTTTCTTGTTTCCCGAACCGAGCCGATCCATCACGTGGGTCCCACGCCTCGCGTCCGAAAGCAAACGAGGTTCTGCGTCTTGTAAGACATAAAAACAATAAGCATGGATAGTATTTCGGGTGCGATCATACCAGCACTAATGCACCGGATCCCATCAGAACTCCGCAGTTAAGCGTGCTTGGGCGAGAGTAGTACTAGGATGGGTGACCCCCCGGGAAGTCCTCGTGTTGCACCCCCTTTTTCGTTGCCCGTCTGCGTTTTTTTATGTTTTAGGTGCGTTTTTTTTTCTTTCTTGCTATATCCATGCTCGGGCGGCCTCCGGTTCAATGTTGATTGTTTTCTTGTTTCCCGAACCGAGCCGATCCATCACGTGGGTCCCACGCCTCGCGTCCGAAAGCAAACGAGGTTCTGCGTCTTGTAAGACATAAAAACAATAAGCATGGATAGTATTTCGGGTGCGATCATACCAGCACTAATGCACCGGATCCCAACAGAACTCCGCAGTTAAGCGTGCTTGGGTGAGAGTAGTACTAGGAAGGGTGACCCCCTGGGAAGTCCTCGTGTTGCACCCCCTTTTTCGTTGCCCGTCTGCGTTTTTTTTATGTTTTAGGTGCGTTTTTTTTTCTTTCTTGCTATATCCATGCTCGGGCGGCCTCCGGTTCAATGTTGATTGTTTTCTTGTTTCCCGAACCGAGCCGATCCATCACGTGAGTCCCACGCCTCGCGTCCGAAAGCAAACGAGGTTCTGCGTCTTGTAAGACATAAAAACAATAAGCATGGATAGTATTTCGGGTGCGATCATACCAGCACTAATGCACCGGATCCCATCAGAACTCCGCAGTTAAGCGTGCTTGGGCGAGAGTAGTACTAGGATGGGTGACCCCCTGGGAAGTCCTCGTGTTGCACCCCCTTTTTCGTTGCCCGTCTGCGTTTTTTTATGTTTTAGGTGCGTTTTTTTTTTCTTTCTTGCTATATCCATGCTCGGGCGGCCTCCGGTTCAATGTTGATTGTTTTCTTGTTTCCCGAACCGAGCCGATCCATCACGTGGGTCCCACGCCTCGCGTCCGAAAGCAAACGAGGTTCTGCGTCTTGTAAGACATAAAAACAATAAGCATGGATAGTATTTCGGGTGCGATCATACCAGCTCTTATGCACCGGATCCCATCAGAACTCCGCAGTTAAGCGTGCTTGGGCGAGAGTAGTACTAGGATGGGTGACCCCCTGGGAAGTCCTCGTGTTGCACCCCCTTTTTCGTTGCCCGTCTGCGTTTTTTTTATGTTTTAGGTGCGTTTTTTTTTTCTTTCTTGCTATATCCTTGCTCGGGCGGCCTCCGGTTCAATGTTGATTGTTTTCTTGTTTCCCGAACCGAGCCGATCCATCATGTGGGTCCCACGCCTCGCGTCCGAAAGCAAACGAGGTTCTGCGTCTTGTAAGACATAAAAACAATAAGCATGGATAGTATTTCGGGTGCGATCATACCAGCACTAATGCACCGGATCCCATCAGAACTCCGCAGTTAAGCGTGCTTGGGCGAGAGTAGTACTAGGATGGGTGACCCCCTGGGAAGTCCTCGTGTTGCACCCCCTTTTTCGTTGCCCGTCTGCGTTTTTTTTATGTTTTAGGTGCGTTTTTTTTTTCTTTCTTGCTATATCAATGCTCGGGCGGCCTCCGGTTCAATGTTGATTGTTTTCTTGTTTCCCGAACCGAGCCGATCCATCACGTGGGTCCCACGCCTCGCGTCCGAAAGCAAACGAGGTTCTGCGTCTTGTAAGACATAAAAACAATAAGCATGGATAGTATTTCGGGTGCGATCATACCAGCACCAATGCATCGGATCCCATCAGAACTCCGCAGTTAAGCGTGCTTGGGCGAGAGTAGTACTAGGATGGGTGACCCCCTGGGAAGTCCTCGTGTTGCACCCCCTTTTTCGTTGCCCGTCTGCGTTTTTTTTATGTTTTAGTTGCGTTTTTTTTTTCTTTCTTGCTATATCCATGCTCGGGCGGCCTCCGGTTCAATGTTGATTGTTTTCTTGTTTCCCGAACCGAGCCGATCCATCACGTGGGTCCCACGCCTCGCGTCCGAAAGCAAACGAGGTTCTGCGTCTTGTAAGACATAAAAACAATAAGCATGGATAGTATTTCCGGTGCGATCATACCAGCACTAATGCACCGGATCCCATCAGAACTCCGCAGTTAAGCGTGCTTGGGCGAGAGTAGTACTAGGATGGGTGACCCCCTGGGAAGTCCTCGTGTTGCACCCCCTTTTTCGTTGCCCGTCTGCGTTTTTTTTATGTTTTAGGTGCGTTTTTTTTTTCTTTCTTGCTATATCAATGCTCGGGCGGCCTCCGGTTCAATGTTGATTGTTTTCTTGTTTCCCGAACCGAGTCGATCCATCACGTGGGTCCCACGCCTCGCGTCCGAAAGCAAACGAGGTTCTGCGTCTTGTAAGACATAAAAACAATAAGCATGGATAGTATTTCGGGTGCGATCATACCAGCACCAATGCATCGGATCCCATCAGAACTCCGCAGTTAAGCGTGCTTGGGCGAGAGTAGTACTATGACCCCCTGGGAAGTCCTCGTGTTGCACCCCCTTTTTCGTTGCCCGTCTGCGTTTTTTTATGTTTTAGGTGCGTTTTTTTTTTCTTTCTTGGTATATCCATGCTCGGGCGGCCTCCGGTTCAATGTTGATTGTTTTCTTGTTTCCCGAACCGAGCCGATCCATCACGTGGGTCCCACGCCTCGCGTCCGAAAGCAAACGAGGTTCTGCGTCTTGTAAGACATAAAAACAATAAGCATGGATAGTATTTCGGGTGCGATCATACCAGCACCAATGCATCGGATCCCATCAGAACTCCGCAGTTAAGCGTGCTTGGGCGAGAGTAGTACTAGGATGGGTGACCCCCTGGGAAGTCCTCGTGTTGCACCCCCTTTTTCGTTGCCCGTCTGCGTTTTTTTTATGTTTTAGGTGCGTTTTTTTTTTCTTTCTTGCTATATCCATGCTCGGGCGGCCTCCGGTTCAATGTTGATTGTTTTCTTGTTTCCCGAACCGAGCCGATCCATCACGTGGGTCCCACGCCTCGCGTCCGAAAGCAAACGAGGTTCTGCGTCTTGTAAGACATAAAAACAATAAGCATGGATAGTATTTCGGGTGCGATCATACCAGCACCAATGCATCGGATCCCATCAGAACTCCGCAGCTAAGCGTGCTTGGGCGAGAGTAGTACTAGGATGGGTGACCCCCTGGGAAGTCCTCGTGTTGCACCCCCTTTTTCGTTGCCCGTCTGCGTTTTTTTATGTTTTAGGTGCGTTTTTTTTTCTTTCTTGCTATATCCATGCTCGGGCGGCCTCCGGTTCAATGTTGATTGTTTTCTTGTTTCCCGAACCGAGCCGATCCATCACGTGGGTCCCACGCCTCGCGTCCGAAAGCAAACGAGGTTCTGCGTCTTGTAAGACATAAAAACAATAAGCATGGATAGTATTTCGGGTGCGATCATACCAGCACTAATGCACCGGATCCCATCAGAACTCCGCAGTTAAGCGTGCTTGGGCGAGAGTAGTACTAGGATGGGTGACCCCCCGGGAAGTCCTCGTGTTGCACCCCCTTTTTCGTTGCCCGTCTGCGTTTTTTTATGTTTTAGGTGCGTTTTTTTTTTCTTTCTTGGTATATCCATGCTCGGGCGGCCTCCGGTTCAATGTTGATTGTTTTCTTGTTTCCCGAACCGAGCCGATCCATCACGTGGGTCCCACGCCTCGCGTCCGAAAGCAAACGAGGTTCTGCGTCTTGTAAGACATAAAAACAATAAGCATGGATAGTATTTCGGGTGCGATCATACCAGCACTAATGCACCGGATCCCATCAGAACTCCGCAGTTAAGCGTGCTTGGGCGAGAGTAGTACTAGGATGGGTGACCCCCTGGGAAGTCCTCGTGTTGCACCCCCTTTTTCGTTGCCCGTCTGCGTTTTTTTTATGTTTTAGGTGCGTTTTTTTTTTCTTTCTTGCCATATCCATGCTCGGGCGGCCTCCGGTTCAATGTTGATTGTTTTTTCTTGTTTCCCGAACCGAGCCGATCCATCACGTGGGTCCCACGCCTCGCGTCCGAAAGCAAACGAGGTTCTGCGTCTTGTAAGACATAAAAACAATAAGCATGGATAGTATTTCGGGTGCGATCATACCAGCACTAATGCACCGGATCCCATCAGAACTCCGCAGTTAAGCGTGCTTGGGCGAGAGTAGTACTAGGATGGGTGACCCCCCGGGAATTCCTCATGTTGCACCCCCTTTTTCGTTGCCCGTCTGCGTTTTTTTATGTTTTAGGTGCGTTTTTTTTTCTTTCTTGCTATATCCATGCTCGGGCGGCCTCCGGTTCAATGTTGATTGTTTTCTTGTTTCCCGAACCGAGCCGATCCATCACGTGGGTCCCACGCCTCGCGTCCGAAAGCAAACGAGGTTCTGCGTCTTGTAAGACATAAAAACAATAAGCATGGATAGTATTTCGGGTGCGATCATACCAGCACTAATGCACCGGATCCCAACAGAACTCCGCAGTTAAGCGTGCTTGGGTGAGAGTAGTACTAGGAAGGGTGACCCCGTGGGAAGTCCTCGTGTTGCACCCCCTTTTTCGTTGCCCGTCTGCGTTTTTTTTATGTTTTAGGTGCGTTTTTTTTTCTTTCTTGCTATATCCATGCTCGGGCGGCCTCCGGTTCAATGTTGATTGTTTTCTTGTTTCCCGAACCGAGCCGATCCATCACGTGAGTCCCACGCCTCGCGTCCGAAAGCAAACGAGGTTCTGCGTCTTGTAAGACATAAAAACAATAAGCATGGATAGTATTTCGGGTGCGATCATACCAGCACTAATGCACCGGATCCCATCAGAACTCCGCAGTTAAGCGTGCTTGGGCGAGAGTAGTACTAGGATGGGTGACCCCCTGGGAAGTCCTCGTGTTGCACCCCCTTTTTCGTTGCCCGTCTGCGTTTTTTTATGTTTTAGGTGCGTTTTTTTTTTTCTTTCTTGCTATATCCATGCTCGGGCGGCCTCCGGTTCAATGTTGATTGTTTTCTTGTTTCCCGAACCGAGCCGATCCATCACGTGGGTCCCACGCCTCGCGTCCGAAAGCAAACGAGGTTCTGCGTCTTGTAAGACATAAAAACAATAAGCATGGATAGTATTTCGGGTGCGATCATACCAGCACTTATGCACCGGATCCCATCAGAACTCCGCAGTTAAGCGTGCTTGGGCGAGAGTAGTACTAGGATGGGTGACCCCCTGGGAAGTCCTCGTGTTGCACCCCTTTTTCGTTGCCCGTCTGCGTTTTTTTTATGTTTTAGGTGCGTTTTTTTTTTCTTTCTTGCTATATCCATGCTCGGGCGGCCTCCGGTTCAATGTTGATTGTTTTCTTGTTTCCCGAACCGAGCCGATCCATCATGTGGGTCCCACGCCTCGCGTCCGAAAGCAAACGAGGTTCTGCGTCTTGTAAGACATAAAAACAATAAGCATGGATAGTATTTCGGGTGCGATCATACCAGCACTAATGCACCGGATCCCATCAGAACTCCGCAGTTAAGCGTGCTTGGGCGAGAGTAGTACTAGGATGGGTGACCCCCTGGGAAGTCCTCGTGTTGCACCCCCTTTTTCGTTGCCCGTCTGCGTTTTTTTTATGTTTTAGGTGCGTTTTTTTTTTCTTTCTTGCTATATCAATGCTCGGGCGGCCTCCGGTTCAATGTTGATTGTTTTCTTGTTTCCCGAACCGAGCCGATCCATCACGTGGGTCCCACGCCTCGCGTCCGAAAGCAAACGAGGTTCTGCGTCTTGTAAGACATAAAAACAATAAGCATGGATAGTATTTCGGGTGCGATCATACCAGCACCAATGCATCGGATCCCATCAGAACTCCGCAGTTAAGCGTGCTTGGGTGAGAGTAGTACTAGGATGGGTGACCCCCTGGGAAGTCCTCGTGTTGCACCCCCTTTTTCGTTGCCCGTCTGCGTTTTTTTTATGTTTTAGGTGCGTTTTTTTTTTCTTTCTTGCTATATCCATGCTCGGGCGGCCTCCGGTTCAATGTTGATTGTTTTCTTGTTTCCCGAACCGAGCCGATCCATCACGTGGGTCCCACGCCTCGCGTCCGAAAGCAAACGAGGTTCTGCGTCTTGTAAGACATAAAAACAATAAGCATGGATAGTATTTCGGGTGCGATCATACCAGCACTAATGCACCGGATCCCATCAGAACTCCGCAGTTAAGCGTGCTTGGGCGAGAGTAGTACTAGGATGGGTGACCCCCTGGGAAGTCCTCGTGTTGCTCCCCCTTTTTCGTTGCCCGTCTGCGTTTTTTTTATGTTTTAGGTGCGTTTTTTTTTCTTTCTTGCTATATCCATGCTCGGGCGGCCTCCGGTTCAATGTTGATTGTTTTCTTGTTTCCCGAACCGAGCCGATCCATCACGTGGGTCCCACGCCTCGCGTCCGAAAGCAAACGAGGTTCTGCGTCTTGTAAGACATAAAAACAATAAGCATGGATAGTATTTCGGGTGCGATCATACCAGCACTAATGCACCGGATCCCATCAGAACTCCGCAGTTAAGCGTGCTTGGGCGAGAGTAGTACTAGGATGGGTGACCCCCTGGGAAGTCCTCGTGTTGCACCCCCTTTTTCGTTGCCCGTCTGCGTTTTTTTTATGTTTTAGGTGCGTTTTTTTTCTTTCTTGCTATATCCATGCTCGGGCGGCCTCCGGTTCAATGTTGATTGTTTTCTTGTTTCCCGAACCGAGCCGATCCATCACGTGGGTCCCACGCCTCGCGTCCGAAAGCAAACGAGGTTCTGCGTCTTGTAAGACATAAAAACAATAAGCATGGATAGTATTTCGGGTGCGATCATACCAGCACTAATGCACCGGATCCCATCAGAACTCCGCAGTTAAGCGTTCTTGGGCGAGAGTAGTACTAGGATGGGTGACCCCCTGGGAAGTCCTCGTGTTGCACCCCCTTTTTCGTTGCCCGTCTGCGTTTTTTTTATGTTTTAGGTGCGTTTTTTTTTTCTTTCTTGCTATATCCATGCTCGGGCGGCATCCGGTTCAATGTTGATTGTTTTCTTGTTTCCCGAACCGAGCCGATCCATCACGTGGGTCCCACGCCTCGCGTCCGAAAGCAAACGAGGTTCTGCGTCTTGTAAGACATAAAAACAATAAGCATGGATAGTATTTCGGGTGCGATCATACCAGCACTAATGCACCGGATCCCATCAGAACTCCGCAGTTAAGCGTGCTTGGGCGAGAGTAGTACTAGGATTGGTGACCCCCTTGGAAGTCCTCGTGTTGCACCCCCTTTTTCGTTGCCCGTCTGCGTTTTTTTTTATGTTTTAGGTGCGTTTTTTTTCTTTCTTGCTATATCCATGCTCGGGCGGCCTCCGGTTCAATGTTGATTGTTTTCTTGTTTCCCGAACCGAGCCGATCCATCACGTGGGTCCCACGCCTCGCGTCCGAAAGCAAACGAGGTTCTGCGTCTTGTAAGACATAAAAACAATAAGCATGGATAGTATTTCGGGTGCGATCATACCAGCACTAATGCACCGGATCCCATCAGAACTCCGCAGTTAAGCGTTCTTGGGCGAGAGTAGTACTAGGATGGGTGACCCCCTGGGAAGTCCTCGTGTTGCACCCCCTTTTTCGTTGCCCGTCTGCGTTTTTTTTATGTTTTAGGTGCGTTTTTTTTTTCTTTCTTGCTATATCCATGCTCGGGCGGCATCCGGTTCAATGTTGATTGTTTTCTTGTTTCCCGAACCGAGCCGATCCATCACGTGGGTCCCACGCCTCGCGTCCGAAAGCAAACGAGGTTCTGCGTCTTGTAAGACATAAAAACAATAAGCATGGATAGTATTTCGGGTGCGATCATACCAGCACTAATGCACCGGATCTCATCAGAACTCCGCAGTTAAGCGTTCTTGGGCGAGAGTAGTACTAGGATGGGTGACCCCCTGGGAAGTCCTCGTGTTGCACCCCCTTTTTCGTTGCCCGTCTGCGTTTTTTTTATGTTTTAGGTGCGTTTTTTTTTTCTTTCTTGCTATATCCATGCTCGGGCGGCATCCGGTTCAATGTTGATTGTTTTCTTGTTTCCCGAACCGAGCCGATCCATCACGTGGGTCCCACGCCTCGCGTCCGAAAGCAAACGAGGTTCTGCGTCTTGTAAGACATAAAAACAATAAGCATGGATAGTATTTCGGGTGCGATCATACCAGCACTAATGCACCGGATCCCATCAGAACTCCGCAGTTAAGCGTGCTTGGGCGAGAGTAGTACTAGGATTGGTGACCCCCTGGGAAGTCCTCGTGTTGCACCCCCTTTTTCGTTGCCCGTCTGCGTTTTTTTTTATGTTTTAGGTGCGTTTTTTTTCTTTATTGCTATATCCATGCTCGGGCGGCCTCCGGTTCAATGTTGATTGTTTTCTTGTTTCCCGAACCGAGCCGATCCATCACGTGGGTCCCACGCCTCGCGTCCGAAAGCAAACGAGGTTCTGCGTCTTGTAAGACATAAAAACAATAAGCATGGATAGTATTTCGGGTGCGATCATACCAGCACTAATGCACCGGATCCCATCAGAACTCCGCAGTTAAGCGTGCTTGGGCGAGAGTAGTACTAGGATGGGTGACCCCCCGGGAAGTCCTCGTGTTGCACCCCCTTTTTCGTTGCCCGTCTGCGTTTTTTTATGTTTTAGGTGCGTTTTTTTTTCTTTCTTGCTATATCCATGCTCGGGCGGCATCCGGTTCAATGTTGATTGTTTTCTTGTTTCCCGAACCGAGCCGATCCATCACGTGGGTCCCACGCCTCGCGTCCGAAAGCAAACGAGGTTCTGCGTCTTGTAAGACATAAAAACAATAAGCATGGATAGTATTTCGGGTGCGATCATACCAGCACTAATGCACCGGATCCCATCAGAACTCCGCAGTTAAGCGTGCTTGGGCGAGAGTAGTACTAGGATTGGTGACCCCCTGGGAAGTCCTCGTGTTGCACCCCCTTTTTCGTTGCCCGTCTGCGTTTTTTTTTATGTTTTAGGTGCGTTTTTTTTCTTTCTTGCTATATCCATGCTCGGGCGGCCTCCGGTTCAATGTTGATTGTTTTCTTGTTTCCCGAACCGAGCCGATCCATCACGTGGGTCCCACGCCTCGCGTCCGAAAGCAAACGAGGTTCTGCGTCTTGTAAGACATAAAAACAATAAGCATGGATAGTATTTCGGGTGCGATCATACCAGCACTAATGCACCGGATCCCATCAGAACTCCGCAGTTAAGCGTGCTTGGGCGAGAGTAGTACTAGGATGGGTGACCCCCCGGGAAGTCCTCGTGTTGCACCCCCTTTTTCGTTGCCCGTCTGCGTTTTTTTATGTTTTAGGTGCGTTTTTTTTTCTTTCTTGCTATATCCATGCTCGGGCGGCATCCGGTTCAATGTTGATTGTTTTCTTGTTTCCCGAACCGAGCCGATCCATCACGTGGGTCCCACGCCTCGCGTCCGAAAGCAAACGAGGTTCTGCGTCTTGTAAGACATAAAAACAATAAGCATGGATAGTATTTCGGGTGCGATCATACCAGCACTAATGCACCGGATCCCATCAGAACTCCGCAGTTAAGCGTGCTTGGGCGAGAGTAGTACTAGGATTGGTGACCCCTTGGGAAGTCCTCGTGTTGCACCCCCTTTTTCGTTGCCCGTCTGCGTTTTTTTTTATGTTTTAGGTGCGTTTTTTTTCTTTCTTGCTATATCCATGCTCGGGCGGCCTCCGGTTCAATGTTGATTGTTTTCTTGTTTCCCGAACCGAGCCGATCCATCACGTGGGTCCCACGCCTCGCGTCCGAAAGCAAACGAGGTTCTGCGTCTTGTAAGACATAAAAACAATAAGCATGGATAGTATTTCGGGTGCGATCATACCAGCACTAATGCACCGGATCCCATCAGAACTCCGCAGTTAAGCGTGCTTGGGCGAGAGTAGTACTAGGATGGGTGACCCCCCGGGAAGTCCTCGTGTTGCACCCCCTTTTTCGTTGCCCGTCTGCGTTTTTTTATGTTTTAGGTGCGTTTTTTTTTCTTTCTTGCTATATCCATGCTCGGGCGGCATCCGGTTCAATGTTGATTGTTTTCTTGTTTCCCGAACCGAGCCGATCCATCACGTGGGTCCCACGCCTCGCGTCCGAAAGCAAACGAGGTTCTGCGTCTTGTAAGACATAAAAACAATAAGCATGGATAGTATTTCGGGTGCGATCATACCAGCACTAATGCACCGGATCCCATCAGAACTCCGCAGTTAAGCGTGCTTGGGCGAGAGTAGTACTAGGATTGGTGACCCCCTGGGAAGTCCTCGTGTTGCACCCCCTTTTTCGTTGCCCGTCTGCGTTTTTTTTTATGTTTTAGGTGCGTTTTTTTTCTTTCTTGCTATATCCATGCTCGGGCGGCCTCCGGTTCAATGTTGATTGTTTTCTTGTTTCCCGAACCGAGCCGATCCATCACGTGGGTCCCACGCCTCGCGTCCGAAAGCAAACGAGGTTCTGCGTCTTGTAAGACATAAAAACAATAAGCATGGATAGTATTTCGGGTGCGATCATACCAGCACTAATGCACCGGATCCCATCAGAACTCCGCAGTTAAGCGTGCTTGGGCGAGAGTAGTACTAGGATGGGTGACCCCCCGGGAAGTCCTCGTGTTGCACCCCCTTTTTCGTTGCCCGTCTGCGTTTTTTTATGTTTTAGGTGCGTTTTTTTTTCTTTCTTGCTATATCCATGCTCGGGCGGCATCCGGTTCAATGTTGATTGTTTTCTTGTTTCCCGAACCGAGCCGATCCATCACGTGGGTCCCACGCCTCGCGTCCGAAAGCAAACGAGGTTCTGCGTCTTGTAAGACATAAAAACAATAAGCATGGATAGTATTTCGGGTGCGATCATACCAGCACTAATGCACCGGATCCCATCAGAACTCCGCAGTTAAGCGTGCTTGGGCGAGAGTAGTACTAGGATTGGTGACCCCTTGGGAAGTCCTCGTGTTGCACCCCCTTTTTCGTTGCCCGTCTGCGTTTTTTTTTATGTTTTAGGTGCGTTTTTTTTCTTTCTTGCTATATCCATGCTCGGGCGGCCTCCGGTTCAATGTTGATTGTTTTCTTCTTTCCCGAACCGAGCCGATCCATCACGTGGGTCCCACGCCTCGCGTCCGAAAGCAAACGAGGTTCTGCGTCTTGTAAGACATAAAAACAATAAGCATGGATAGTATTTCGGGTGCGATCATACCAGCACTAATGCACCGGATCCCATCAGAACTCCGCAGTTAAGCGTGCTTGGGCGAGAGTAGTACTAGGATTGGTGACCCCCTGGGAAGTCCTCGTGTTGCACCCCCTTTTTCGTTGCCCGTCTGCGTTTTTTTTTATGTTTTAGGTGCGTTTTTTTTCTTTCTTGCTATATCCATGCTCGGGCGGCCTCCGGTTCAATGTTGATTGTTTTCTTGTTTCCCGAACCGAGCCGATCCATCACGTGGGTCCCACGCCTCGCGTCCGAAAGCAAACGAGGTTCTGCGTCTTGTAAGACATAAAAACAATAAGCATGGATAGTATTTCGGGTGCGATCATACCAGCACTAATGCACCGGATCCCATCAGAACTCCGCAGTTAAACGTGCTTGGGCGAGAGTAGTTCTAGGATGGGTGACCCCCTGGGAAGTCCTCGTGTTGCACCCCCTTTTTCGTTGCCCGTCTGCGTTTTTTTTATGTTTTAGGTGCGTTTTTTTTTTCTTTCTTGCTATATCCATGCTCGGGCGGCCTCCGGTTCAATGTTGATTGTTTTCTTGTTTCCCGAACCGAGCCGATCCATCACGTGGGTCCCACGCCTCGCGTCCGAAAGCAAACGAGGTTCTGCGTCTTGTAAGACATAAAAACAATAAGCATGGATAGTATTTCGGGTGCGATCATACCAGCACTAATGCACCGGATCCCATCAGAACTCCGCAGCTAAGCGTGCTTGGGCGAGAGTAGTACTAGGATGGGTGACCCCCTGGGAAGTCCTCGTGTTGCACCCCTTTTTCGTTGCCCGTCTGCGTTTTTTTTATGTTTTAGGTGCGTTTTTTTTTCTTTCTTGCTATATCCATGCTCGGGCGGCATCCGGTTCAATGTTGATTGTTTTCTTGTTTCCCGAACCGAGCCGATCCATCACGTGGGTCCCACGCCTCGCGTCCGAAAGCAAACGAGGTTCTGCGTCTTGTAAGACATAAAAACAATAAGCATGGATAGTATTTCGGGTGCGATCATACCAGCACTAATGCACCGGATCCCATCAGAACTCCGCAGTTAAGCGTGCTTGGGCGAGAGTAGTTCTAGGATGGGTGACCCCCTGGGAAGTCCTCGTGTTGCACCCCCTTTTTCGTTGCCCGTCTGCGTTTTTTTTATGTTTTAGGTGCGTTTTTTTTTTTCTTTCTTGCTATATCCATGCTCGGGCGGCCTCCGGTTCAATGTTGATTGTTTTCTTGTTTCCCGAACCGAGCCGATCCATCACGTGGGTCCCACGCCTCGCGTCCGAAAGCAAACGAGGTTCTGCGTCTTGTAAGACATAAAAACAATAAGCATGGATAGTATTTCGGGTGCGATCATACCAGCACTAATGCACCGGATCCCATCAGAACTCCGCAGCTAAGCGTGCTTGGGCGAGAGTAGTTCTAGGATGGGTGACCCCCTGGGAAGTCCTCGTGTTGCACCCCCTTTTTCGTTGCCCGTCTGCGTTTTTTTTATGTTTTAGGTGCGTTTTTTTTTTCTTTCTTGCTATATCCATGCTCGGGCGGCCTCCGGTTCAATGTTGATTGTTTTCTTGTTTCCCGAACCGAGCCGATCCATCACG
Source organism: Lactuca saligna (assembly GCF_052625555.1). NCBI lineage: Eukaryota > Viridiplantae > Streptophyta > Magnoliopsida > Asterales > Asteraceae > Lactuca > Lactuca saligna. Next base: position 157,359,016 of record NC_136417.1, read on the forward strand.
TGGGTCCCACGCCTCGCGTCCGAAAGCAAACGAGGTTCTGCGTCTTGTAAGACATAAAAACAATAAGCATGGATAGTATTTCGGGTGCGATCATACCAGCACTAATGCACCGGATCCCATCAGAACTCCGCAGTTAAGCGTGCTTGGGCGAGAGTAGTACTAGGATGGGTGACCCCCTGGGAAGTCCTCGTGTTGCACCCCCTTTTTCGTTGCCCGTCTGCGTTTTTTTTTATGTTTTAGGTGCGTTTTTTTTCTTTCTTGCTATATCCATGCTCGGGCGGCCTCCGGTTCAATGTTGATTGTTTTCTTGTTTCCCGAACCGAGCCGATCCATCACGTGGGTCCCACGCCTCGCGTCCGAAAGCAAACGAGGTTCTGCGTCTTGTAAGACATAAAAACAATAAGCATGGATAGTATTTCGGGTGCGATCATACAAGCACTAATGCACCGGATCCCATCAGAACTCCGCAGCTAAGCGTGCTTGGGCGAGAGTAGTTCTAGGATGGGTGACCCCCTGGGAAGTCCTCGTGTTGCACCCCCTTTTTCGTTGCCCGTCTGCGTTTTTTTTATGTTTTAGGTGCGTTTTTTTTTTTCTTTCTTGCTATATCCATGCTCGGGCGGCCTCCGGTTCAATGTTGATTGTTTTCTTGTTTCCCGAACCGAGCCGATCCATCACGTGGGTCCCACGCCTCGCGTCCGAAAGCAAACGAGGTTCTGCGTCTTGTAAGACATAAAAACAATAAGCATGGATAGTATTTCGGGTGCGATCATACCAGCACTAATGCACCGGATCCCATCAGAACTCCGCAGTTAAGCGTGCTTGGGCGAGAGTAGTACTAGGATTGGTGACCCCCTGGGAAGTCCTCGTGTTGCACCCCTTTTTTCGTTGCCCGTCTGCGTTTTTTTTTATGTTTTAGGTGCGTTTTTTTTCTTTCTTGCTATATCCATGCTCGGGCGGCCTCCGGTTCAATGTTGATTGTTTTCTTGTTTCCCGAACCGAGCCGATCCATCACGTGGGTCCCACGCCTCGCGTCCGAAAGCAAACGAGGTTCTGCGTCTTGTAAGACATAAAAACAATAAGCATGGATAGTATTTCGGGTGCGATCATACCAGCACTAATGCACCGGATCCCATCAGAACTCCGCAGTTAAGCGTGCTTGGGCGAGAGTAGTACTAGGATGGGTGACCCCCCGGGAAGTCCTCGTGTTGCACCCCCTTTTTCGTTGCCCGTCTGCGTTTTTTTATGTTTTAGGTGCGTTTTTTTTTTCTTTCTTGCTATATCCATGCTCGGGCGGCATCCGGTTCAATGTTGATTGTTTTCTTGTTTCCCGAACCGAGCCGATCCATCACGTGGGTCCCACGCCTCGCGTCCGAAAGCAAACGAGGTTCTGCGTCTTGTAAGACATAAAAACAATAAGCATGGATAGTATTTCGGGTGCGATCATACCAGCACTAATGCACCGGATCCCATCAGAACTCCGCAGTTAAGCGTGCTTGGGCGAGAGTAGTACTAGGATTGGTGACCCCCTGGGAAGTCCTCGTGTTGCACCCCCTTTTTCGTTGCCCGTCTGCGTTTTTTTTATGTTTTAGGTGCGTTTTTTTTTTCTTTCTTGCTATATCCATGCTCGGGCGGCATCCGGTTCAATGTTGATTGTTTTCTTGTTTCCCGAACCGAGCCGATCCATCACGTGGGTCCCACGCCTCGCGTCCGAAAGCAAACGAGGTTCTGCGTCTTGTAAGACATAAAAACAATAAGCATGGATAGTATTTCGGGTGCGATCATACCAGCACTAATGCACCGGATCCCATCAGAACTCCGCAGTTAAGCGTGCTTGGGCGAGAGTAGTACTAGGATTGGTGACCCCCTGGGAAGTCCTCGTGTTGCACCCCTTTTTTCGTTGCCCGTCTGCGTTTTTTTTTATGTTTTAGGTGCGTTTTTTTTCTTTCTTGCTATATCCATGCTCGGGCGGCCTCCGGTTCAATGTTGATTGTTTTCTTGTTTCCCGAACCGAGCCGATCCATCACGTGGGTCCCACGCCTCGCGTCCGAAAGCAAACGAGGTTCTGCGTCTTGTAAGACATAAAAACAATAAGCATGGATAGTATTTCGGGTGCGATCATACCAGCACTAATGCACCGGATCCCATCAGAACTCCGCAGTTAAGCGTGCTTGGGCGAGAGTAGTACTAGGATGGGTGACCCCCCGGGAAGTCCTCGTGTTGCACCCCCTTTTTCGTTGCCCGTCTGCGTTTTTTTATGTTTTAGGTGCGTTTTTTTTTTCTTTCTTGCTATATCCATGCTCGGGCGGCATCCGGTTCAATGTTGATTGTTTTCTTGTTTCCCGAACCGAGCCGATCCATCACGTGGGTCCCACGCCTCGCGTCCGAAAGCAAACGAGGTTCTGCGTCTTGTAAGACATAAAAACAATAAGCATGGATAGTATTTCGGGTGCGATCATACCAGCACTAATGCACCGGATCCCATCAGAACTCCGCAGTTAAGCGTGCTTGGGCGAGAGTAGTACTAGGATTGGTGACCCCCTGGGAAGTCCTCGTGTTGCACCCCCTTTTTCGTTGCCCGTCTGCGTTTTTTTTATGTTTTAGGTGCGTTTTTTTTTTCTTTCTTGCTATATCCATGCTCGGGCGGCATCCGGTTCAATGTTGATTGTTTTCTTGTTTCCCGAACCGAGCCGATCCATCACGTGGGTCCCACGCCTCGCGTCCGAAAGCAAACGAGGTTCTGCGTCTTGTAAGACATAAAAACAATAAGCATGGATAGTATTTCGGGTGCGATCATACCAGCACTAATGCACCGGATCCCATCAGAACTCCGCAGTTAAGCGTGCTTGGGCGAGAGTAGTACTAGGATTGGTGACCCCCTGGGAAGTCCTCGTGTTGCACCCCTTTTTTCGTTGCCCGTCTGCGTTTTTTTTTATGTTTTAGGTGCGTTTTTTTTCTTTCTTGCTATATCCATGCTCGGGCGGCCTCCGGTTCAATGTTGATTGTTTTCTTGTTTCCCGAACCGAGCCGATCCATCACGTGGGTCCCACGCCTCGCGTCCGAAAGCAAACGAGGTTCTGCGTCTTGTAAGACATAAAAACAATAAGCATGGATAGTATTTCGGGTGCGATCATACCAGCACTAATGCACCGGATCCCATCAGAACTCCGCAGTTAAGCGTGCTTGGGCGAGAGTAGTACTAGGATGGGTGACCCCCCGGGAAGTCCTCGTGTTGCACCCCCTTTTTCGTTGCCCGTCTGCGTTTTTTTATGTTTTAGGTGCGTTTTTTTTTTCTTTCTTGCTATATCCATGCTCGGGCGGCATCCGGTTCAATGTTGATTGTTTTCTTGTTTCCCGAACCGAGCCGATCCATCACGTGGGTCCCACGCCTCGCGTCCGAAAGCAAACGAGGTTCTGCGTCTTGTAAGACATAAAAACAATAAGCATGGATAGTATTTCGGGTGCGATCATACCAGCACTAATGCACCGGATCCCATCAGAACTCCGCAGTTAAGCGTGCTTGGGCGAGAGTAGTACTAGGATTGGTGACCCCCTGGGAAGTCCTCGTGTTGCACCCCCTTTTTCGTTGCCCGTCTGCGTTTTTTTTTATGTTTTAGGTGCGTTTTTTTTCTTTCTTGCTATATCCATGCTCGGGCGGCCTCCGGTTCAATGTTGATTGTTTTCTTGTTTCCCGAACCGAGCCGATCCATCACGTGGGTCCCACGCCTCGCGTCCGAAAGCAAACGAGGTTCTGCGTCTTGTAAGACATAAAAACAATAAGCATGGATAGTATTTCGGGTGCGATCATACCAGCACTAATGCACCGGATCCCATCAGAACTCCGCAGTTAAGCGTGCTTGGGCGAGAGTAGTACTAGGATTGGTGACCCCCTGGGAAGTCCTCGTGTTGCACCCCCTTTTTCGTTGCCCGTCTGCGTTTTTTTTTATGTTTTAGGTGCGTTTTTTTTCTTTCTTGCTATATCCATGCTCGGGCGGCCTCCGGTTCAATGTTGATTGTTTTCTTGTTTCCCGAACCGAGCCGATCCATCACGTGGGTCCCACGCCTCGCGTCCGAAAGCAAACGAGGTTCTGCGTCTTGTAAGACATAAAAACAATAAGCATGGATAGTATTTCGGGTGCGATCATACCAGCACTAATGCACCGGATCCCATCAGAACTCCGCAGTTAAGCGTGCTTGGGCGAGAGTAGTTCTAGGATGGGTGACCCCCTGGGAAGTCCTTGTGTTGCACCCCCTTTTTCGTTGCCCGTCTGCGTTTTTTTTATGTTTTAGGTGCGTTTTTTTTTTCTTTCTTGCTATATCCATGCTCGGGCGGCCTCCGGTTCAATGTTGATTGTTTTCTTGTTTCCCGAACCGAGCCGATCCATCACGTGGGTCCCACGCCTCGCGTCCGAAAGCAAACGAGGTTCTGCGTCTTGTAAGACATAAAAACAATAAGCATGGATAGTATTTCGGGTGCGATCATACCAGCACTAATGCACCGGATCCCATCAGAACTCCGCAGTTAAGCATGCTTGGGCGAGAGTAGTTCTAGGATGGGTGACCCCCTGGGAAGTCCTCGTGTTGCACCCCCTTTTTCGTTGCCCGTCTGCGTTTTTTTTATGTTTTAGGTTCGTTTTTTTTTTCTTTCTTGCTATATCCATGCTCGGGCGGCCTCCGGTTCAATGTTGATTGTTTTCTTGTTTCCCGAACCGAGCCGATCCATCACGTGGGTCCCACGCCTCGCGTCCGAAAGCAAACGAGGTTTTGCGTCTTGTAAGACATAAAAACAATAAGCATGGATAGTATTTCGGGTGCGATCATACCAGCACTAATGCACCGGATCCCATCAGAACTCCGCAGTTAAGCGTGCTTGGGCGAGAGTAGTACTAGGATGGGTGACCCCCTGGGAAGTCCTCGTGTTGCACCCCCTTTTTCGTTGCCCGTCTGCGTTTTTTTTATGTTTTAGGTGCGTTTTTTTTCTTTCTTGCTATATCCATGCTCGGGCGGCCTCCGGTTCAATGTTGATTGTTTTCTTGTTTCCCGAACCGAGCCGATCCATCACGTGGGTCCCACGCCTCGCCTCCGAAAGCAAACGAGGTTCTGCGTCTTGTAAGACATAAAAACAATAAGCATGGATAGTATTTCGGGTGCGATCATACCAGCACTAATGCACCGGATCCCATCAGAACTCCGCAGTTAAGCGTTCTTGGGCGAGAGTAGTACTAGGATGGGTGACCCCCTGGGAAGTCCTCGTGTTGCACCCCCTTTTTCGTTGCCCGTCTGCGTTTTTTTTATGTTTTAGGTGCGTTTTTTTTTTCTTTCTTGCTATATCCATGCTCGGGCGGCATCCGGTTCAATGTTGATTGTTTTCTTGTTTCCCGAACCGAGCCGATCCATCACGTGGGTCCCACGCCTCGCGTCCGAAAGCAAACGAGGTTCTGCGTCTTGTAAGACATAAAAACAATAAGCATGGATAGTATTTCGGGTGCGATCATACCAGCACTAATGCACCGGATCCCATCAGAACTCCGCAGTTAAGCGTGCTTGGGCGAGAGTAGTTCTAGGATGGGTGACCCCCTGGGAAGTCCTCGTGTTGCACCCCCTTTTTCGTTGCCCGTCTGCGTTTTTTTTATGTTTTAGGTGCGTTTTTTTTTCTTTCTTGCTATATCCATGCTCGGGCGGCCTCCGGTTCAATGTTGATTGTTTTCTTGTTTCCCGAACCGAGCCGATCCATCACGTGGGTCCCACGCCTCGCGTCCGAAAGCAAACGAGGTTCTGCGTCTTTTAAGACATAAAAATAATAAGCATGGATAGTATTTCGTGTGCGATCATACCAGCACTAATGCACCGGATCCCATCAGAACTCCGCAGTTAAGCGTGCTTGGGCGAGAGTAGTTCTAGGATGGGTGACCCCCTGGGAAGTCGTCGTGTTGCACCCCCTTTTTCGTTGCCCGTCTGCGTTTTTTTTATGTTTTAGGTGCGTTTTTTTTTTCTTTCTTGCTATATCCATGCTCGGGCGGCCTCCGGTTCAATGTTGATTGTTTTCTTGTTTCCCGAACCGAGCCGATCCATCACGTGGGTCCCACGCCTCGCGTCCGAAAGCAAACGAGGTTTTGCGTCTTGTAAGACATAAAAACAATAAGCATGGATAGTATTTCGGGTGCGATCATACCAGCACTAATGCACCGGATCCCATCAGAACTCCGCAGTTAAGCGTGCTTGGGCGAGAGTAGTACTAGGATGGGTGACCCCCTGGGAAGTCCTCGTGTTGCACCCCCTTTTTCGTTGCCCGTCTGCGTTTTTTTTATGTTTTAGGTGCGTTTTTTTTCTTTCTTGCTATATCCATGCTCGGGCGGCCTCCGGTTCAATGTTGATTGTTTTCTTGTTTCCCGAACCGAGCCGATCCATCACGTGGGTCCCACGCCTCGCGTCCGAAAGCAAACGAGGTTCTGCGTCTTGTAAGACATAAAAACAATAAGCATGGATAGTATTTCGGGTGCGATCATACCAGCACTAATGCACCGGATCCCATCAGAACTCCGCAGTTAAGCGTTCTTGGGCGAGAGTAGTACTAGGATGGGTGACCCCCTGGGAAGTCCTCGTGTTGCACCCCCTTTTTCGTTGCCCGTCTGCGTTTTTTTTATGTTTTAGGTGCGTTTTTTTTTTCTTTCTTGCTATATCCATGCTCGGGCGGCATCCGGTTCAATGTTGATTGTTTTCTTGTTTCCCGAACCGAGCCGATCCATCACGTGGGTCCCACGCCTCGCGTCCGAAAGCAAACGAGGTTCTGCGTCTTGTAAGACATAAAAACAATAAGCATGGATAGTATTTCGGGTGCGATCATACCAGCACTAATGCACCGGATCCCATCAGAACTCCGCAGTTAAGCGTGCTTGGGCGAGAGTAGTTCTAGGATGGGTGACCCCCTGGGAAGTCCTCGTGTTGCACCCCCTTTTTCGTTGCCCGTCTGCGTTTTTTTATGTTTTAGGTGCGTTTTTTTTTTCTTTCTTGCTATATCCATGCTCGGGCGGCCTCCGGTTCAATGTTGATTGTTTTCTTGTTTCCCGAACCGAGCCGATCCATCACGTGGGTCCCACGCCTCGCGTCCGAAAGCAAACGAGGTTCTGCGTCTTGTAAGACATAAAAATAATAAGCATGGATAGTATTTCGGGTGCGATCATACCAGCACTAATGCACCGGATCCCATCAGAACTCCACAGTTAAGCGTGCTTGGGCGAGAGTAGTTCTAGGATGGGTGACCCCCTGGGAAGTCCTCGTGTTGCACCCCCTTTTTCGTTGCCCGTCTGCGTTTTTTTTATGTTTTAGGTGCGTTTTTTTTTTCTTTCTTGCTATATCCATGCTCGGGCGGCCTCCGGTTCAATGTTGATTGTTTTCTTGTTTCCCGAACCGAGCCGATCCATCACGTGGGTCCCACGCCTCGCGTCCGAAAGCAAACGAGGTTCTGCGTCTTGTAAGACATAAAAACAATAAGCATGGATAGTATTTCGGGTGCGATCATACCAGCACTAATGCACCGGATCCCATCAGAACTCCGCAGTTAAGCGTGCTTGGGCGAGAGTAGTACTAGGATGGGTGACCCCCTGGGAAGTCCTCGTGTTGCACCCCTTTTTCGTTGCCCGTCTGCGTTTTTTTTATGTTTTAGGTACGTTTTTTTTTCTTTCTTGCTATATCCATGCTCGGGCGGCCTCCGGTTCAATGTTGATTGTTTTCTTGTTTCCCGAACCGAGCCGATCCATCACGTGGGTCCCACGCCTCGCGTCCGAAAGCAAACGAGGTTCTGCGTCTTGTAAGACATAAAAACAATAAGCATGGATAGTATTTCGGGTGCGATCATACCAGCACTAATGCACCGGATCCCATCAGAACTCCGCAGTTAAGCGTGCTTGGGCGAGAGTAGTACTAGGATTGGTGACCCCCTGGGAAGTCCTCGTGTTGCACCCCCTTTTTCGTTGCCCGTCTGCGTTTTTTTTTATGTTTTAGGTGCGTTTTTTTTCTTTCTTGCTATATCCATGCTCGGGCGGCCTCCGGTTCAATGTTGATTGTTTTCTTGTTTCCCGAACCGAGCCGATCCATCACGTGGGTCCCACGCCTCGCGTCCGAAAGCAAACGAGGTTCTGCGTCTTGTAAGACATAAAAACAATAAGCATGGATAGTATTTCGGGTGCGATCATACCAGCACTAATGCACCGGATCCCATCAGAACTCCGCAGTTAAGCGTGCTTGGGCGAGAGTAGTTCTAGGATGGGTGACCCCCTGGGAAGTCCTCGTGTTGCACCCCCTTTTTCGTTGCACGTCTGCGTTTTTTTTATGTTTTAGGTGCGTTTTTTTTTTCTTTCTTGCTATATCCATGCTCGGGCGGCCTCCGGTTCAATGTTGATTGTTTTCTTGTTTCCCGAACCGAGCCGATCCATCACGTGGGTCCCACGCCTCGCGTCCGAAAGCAAACGAGGTTCTGCGTCTTGTAAGACATAAAAACAATAAGCATGGATAGTATTTCGGGTGCGATCATACCAGCACTAATGCACCGGATCCCATCAGAACTCCGCAGTTAAGCGTGCTTGGGCGAGAGTAGTACTAGGATTGGTGACCCCTTGGGAAGTCCTCGTGTTGCACCCCCTTTTTCGTTGCCCGTCTGCGTTTTTTTTTATGTTTTAGGTGCGTTTTTTTTCTTTCTTGCTATATCCATGCTCGGGCGGCCTCCGGTTCAATGTTGATTGTTTTCTTGTTTCCCGAACCGAGCCGATCCATCACGTGGGTCCCACGCCTCGCGTCCGAAAGCAAACGAGGTTCTGCGTCTTGTAAGACATAAAAACAATAAGCATGGATAGTATTTCGGGTGAGATCATACCAGCACTAATGCACCGGATCCCATCAGAACTCCGCAGTTAAGCGTGCTTGGGCGAGAGTAGTACTAGGATGGGTGACCCCCCGGGAAGTCCTCGTGTTGCACCCCCTTTTTCTTTGCCCGTCTGCGTTTTTTTTATGTTTTAGGTGCGTTTTTTTTTCTTTCTTGCTATATCCATGCTCGGGCGGCCTCCGGTTCAATGTTGATTGTTTTCTTGTTTCCCGAACCGAGCCGATCCATCACGTGGGTCCCACGCCTCGCGTCCGAAAGCAAACGAGGTTCTGCGTCTTGTAAGACATAAAAACAATAAGCATGGATAGTATTTCGGGTGCGATCATACCAGCACTAATGCACCGGATCCCATCAGAACTCCGCCGTTAAGCGTGCTTGGGCGAGAGTAGTACTAGGATGGGTGACCCCCCGGGAAGTCCTCGTGTTGCACCCCCTTTTTCTTTGCCCGTCTGCGTTTTTTTTATGTTTTAGGTGCGTTTTTTTTTTCTTTCTTGCTATATCCATGCTCGGGCGGCCTCCGGTTCAATGTTGATTGTTTTCTTGTTTCCCGAACCGAGCCGATCCATCACGTGGGTCCCACGCCTCGCGTCCGAAAGCAAACGAGGTTCTGCGTCTTGTAAGACATAAAAACAATAAGCATGGATAGTATTTCGGGTGAGATCATACCAGCACTAATGCACCGGATCCCATCAGAACTCCGCAGTTAAGCGTGCTTGGGCGAGAGTAGTACTAGGATGGGTGACCCCCCGGGAAGTCCTCGTGTTGCACCCCCTTTTTCTTTGCCCGTCTGCGTTTTTTTTATGTTTTAGGTGCGTTTTTTTTTCTTTCTTGCTATATCCATGCTCGGGCGGCCTCCGGTTCAATGTTGATTGTTTTCTTGTTTCCCGAACCGAGCCGATCCATCACGTGGGTCCCACGCCTCGCGTCCGAAAGCAAACGAGGTTCTGCGTCTTGTAAGACATAAAAACAATAAGCATGGATAGTATTTCGGGTGCGATCATACCAGCACTAATGCACCGGATCCCATCAGAACTCCGCAGTTAAGCGTGCTTGGGCGTGAGTAGTACTAGGATGGGTGACCCCCCGGGAAGTCCTCGTGTTGCACCCCCTTTTTCGTTGCCCGTCTGCGTTTTTTTTATGTTTTAGGTGCGTTTTTTTTTTCTTTCTTGGTATATCAATGCTCGGGCGGCCTCCGGTTCAATGTTGATTGTTTTCTTGTTTCCCGAACCGAGCCGATCCATCACGTGGGTCCCACGCCTCGCGTCCGAAAGCAAACGAGGTTCTGCGTCTTGTAAGACATAAAAACAATAAGCATGGATAGTATTTCGGGTGCGATCATACCAGCACTAATGCACCGGATCCCATCAGAACTCCGCAGTTAAGCGTGCTTGGGCGAGAGTAGTACTAGGATGGGTGACCCCCTGGGAAGTCCTCGTGTTGCACCCCCTTTTTCGTTGCCCGTCTGCATTTTTTTATGTTTTAGGTGCGTTTTTTTTCTTTCTTGCTATATCCATGCTCGGGCGGCCTCCGGTTCAATGTTGATTGTTTTCTTGTTTCCCGAACCGAGCCGATCCATCACGTGGGTCCCACGCCTCGCGTCCGAAAGCAAACGAGGTTCTGCGTCTTGTAAGACATAAAAAAAATAAGCATGGATAGTATTTGGGGTGCGATCATACCAGCACTAATGCACCGGATCCCATCAGAACTCCGCAGTTAAGCGTGCTTGGGCGAGAGTAGTACTAGGATGGGTGACCCCCCGGGAAGTCCTCGTGTTGCACCCCCTTTTTCGTTGCCTGTCTGCGTTTTTTTATGTTTTAGGTGCGTTTTTTTTTTCTTTCTTGCTATATCCATGCTCGGGCGGCCTCCGGTTCAATGTTGATTGTTTTCTTGTTTCCCGAACCGAGCCGATCCATCACGTGGGTCCCACGCCTCGCGTCCGAAAGCAAACGAGGTTCTGCGTCTTGTAAGACATAAAAACAATAAGCATGGATAGTATTTCGGGTGCGATCATACCAGCACTAATGCACCGGATCCCATCAGAACTCCGCAGTTAAGCGTGCTTGGGCGAGAGTAGTACTAGGATGGGTGACCCCCCGGGAAGTCCTCGTGTTGCACCCCCTTTTTCGTTGCCCGTCTGCGTTTTTTTATGTTTTAGGTGCGTTTTTTTTCTTTCTTGCTATATCCATGCTCGGGCGGCCTCCGGTTCAATGTTGATTGTTTTCTTGTTTCCCGAACCGAGCCGATCCATCACGTGGGTCCCACGCCTCGCGTCCGAAAGCAAACGAGGTTCTGCGTCTTGTAAGACATAAAAACAATAAGCATGGATAGTATTTCGGGTGCGATCATACCAGCACTAATGCACCGGATCCCATCAGAACTCCGCAGTTAAGCGTGCTTGGGCGAGAGTAGTACTAGGATGGGTGACCCCCCGGGAAGTCCTCGTGTTGCACCCCCTTTTTCGTTGCCCGTCTGCGTTTTTTTTATGTTTTAGGTGCGTTTTTTTTTCATTCTTGGTATATCAATGCTCGGGCGGCCTCCGGTTCAATGTTGATTGTTTTCTTGTTTCCCGAACCGAGCCGATCCATCACGTGGGTCCCACGCCTCGCGTCCGAAAGCAAACGAGGTTCTGCGTCTTGTAAGACATAAAAACAATAAGCATGGATAGTATTTCGGGTGTGATCATACCAGCACTAATGCACCGGATCCCATCAGAACTCCGCAGTTAAGCGTGCTTGGGCGAGAGTAGTACTAGGATGGGTGACCCCCTGGGAAGTCCTCGTGTTGCACCCCCTTTTTCGTTGCCCGTCTGCGTTTTTTTTATGTTTTAGTTGCGTTTTTTTTTCTTTCTTGCTATATCCATGCTCGGGCGGCCTCCGGTTCAATGTTGATTGTTTTCTTGTTTCCCGAACCGAGCCGATCCATCACGTGGGTCCCACGCCTCGCGTCCGAAAGCAAACGAGGTTCTGCGTCTTGTAAGACATAAAAACAATAAGCATGGATAGTATTTCGGGTGCGATCATACCAGCACTAATGCATCGGATCCCATCAGAACTCTGCAGTTAAGCGTGCTTGGGCGAGAGTAGTACTAGGATGGGTGACCCCTTGGGAAGTCCTCGTGTTGCACCCCCTTTTTCGTTGCCCGTCTGCGTTTTTTTTATGTTTTAGGTGCGTTTTTTTTTTTCTTTCTTGCTATATCCATGCTCGGGCGGCCTCCGGTTCAATGTTGATTGTTTTCTTGTTTCCCGAACCGAGCCGATCTATCACGTGGGTCCCACGCCTCGCGTCCGAAAGCAAACGAGGTTCTGCGTCTTGTAAGACATAAAAACAATAAGCATGGATAGTATTTCGGGTGCGATCATACCAGCACTAATGCACCGGATCCCATCAGAACTCCGCCGTTAAGCGTGCTTGGGCGAGAGTAGTACTAGGATGGGTGACCCCCCGGGAAGTCCTCGTGTTGCACCCCTTTTTCTTTGCCCGTCTGCGTTTTTTTTATGTTTTAGGTGCGTTTTTTTTTCTTTCTTGCTATATCCATGCTCGGGCGGCCTCCGGTTCAATGTTGATTGTTTTCTTGTTTCCCGAACCGAGCTGATCCATCACGTGGGTCCCACGCCTCGCGTCCGAAAGCAAACGAGGTTCTGCGTCTTGTAAGACATAAAAACAATAAGCATGGATAGTATTTCGGGTGCGATCATACCAGCACTAATGCACCGGATCCCATCAGAACTTCGCAGTTAAGCGTGCTTGGGCGAGAGTAGTACTAGGATGGGTGACCCCCTGGGAAGTCCTCGTGTTGCACCCCCTTTTTCGTTGCCCGTCTGCGTTTTTTTATGTTTTAGGTGCGTTTTTTTTTTCTTTCTTGCTATATCCATGCTCGGGCGGCCTCCGGTTCAATGTTGATTGTTTTCTTGTTTCCCGAACCGAGCCGATCCATCACGTGGGTCCCACGCCTCGCGTCCGAAAGCAAACGAGGTTCTGCGTCTTGTAAGACATAAAAACAATAAGCATGGATAGTATTTCGGGTGCGATCATACCAGCACTAATGCACCGGATCCCATCAGAACTCCGCCGTTAAGCGTGCTTGGGCGAGAGTAGTACTAGGATGGGTGACCCCCCGGGAAGTCCTCGTGTTGCACCCCCTTTTTCTTTGCCCGTCTGCGTTTTTTTTATGTTTTAGGTGCGTTTTTTTTTCTTTCTTGCTATATCCATGCTCGGGCGGCCTCCGGTTCAATGTTGATTGTTTTCTTGTTTCCCGAACCGAGCCGATCCATCACGTGGGTCCCACGCCTCGCATCCGAAAGCAAACGAGGTTCTGCGTCTTGTAAGACATAAAAACAATAAGCATGGATAGTATTTCGGGTGCGATCATACCAGCACTAATGCACCGGATCCCATCAGAACTCCGCAGTTAAGCGTGCTTGGGCGAGAGTAGTACTAGGATGGGTGACCCCCCGGGAAGTCCTCGTGTTGCACCCCCTTTTTCGTTGCCAGTCTGCGTTTTTTTATGTTTTAGGTGCGTTTTTTTTTTCTTTCTTGCTATATCCATGCTCGGGCGGCCTCCGGTTCAATGTTGATTGTTTTCTTGTTTCCCGAACCGAGCCGATCCATCACGTGGGTCCCACGCCTCGCGTCCGAAAGCAAACGAGGTTCTGCGTCTTGTAAGACATAAAAACAATAAGCATGGATAGTATTTCGGGTGCGATCATACCAGCACTAATGCACCGGATCCCATCAGAACTCCGCAGTTAAGCGTGCTTGGGCGAGAGTAGTTCTAGGATGGGTGACCCCCTGGGAAGTCCTCGTGTTGCACCCCCTTTTTCGTTGCACGTCTGCGTTTTTTTTATGTTTTAGGTGCGTTTTTTTTTTCTTTCTTGCTATATCCATGCTCGGGCGGCCTCCGGTTCAATGTTGATTGTTTTCTTGTTTCCCGAACCGAGCCGATCCATCACGTGGGTCCCACGCCTCGCGTCCGAAAGCAAACGAGGTTCTGCGTCTTGTAAGACATAAAAACAATAAGCATGGATAGTATTTCGGGTGCGATCATACCAGCACTAATGCACCGGATCCCATCAGAACTCCGCCGTTAAGCGTGCTTGGGCGAGAGTAGTACTAGGATGGGTGACCCCCCGGGAAGTCCTCGTGTTGCACCCCCTTTTTCTTTGCCCGTCTGCGTTTTTTTTATGTTTTAGGTGCGTTTTTTTTTCTTTCTTGCTATATCCATGCTCGGGCGGCCTCCGGTTCAATGTTGATTGTTTTCTTGTTTCCCGAACCGAGCCGATCCATCACGTGGGTCCCACGCCTCGCGTCCGAAAGCAAACGAGGTTCTGCGTCTTGTAAGACATAAAAACAATAAGCATGGATAGTATTTCGGGTGCGATCATACCAGCACTAATGCACCGGATCCCATCAGAACTCCGCCGTTAAGCGTGCTTGGGCGAGAGTAGTACTAGGATGGGTGACCCCCCGGGAAGTCCTCGTGTTGCACCCCCTTTTTCTTTGCCCGTCTGCGTTTTTTTTATGTTTTAGGTGCGTTTTTTTTTTCTTTCTTGCTATATCCATGCTCGGGCGGCCTCCGGTTCAATGTTGATTGTTTTCTTGTTTCCCGAACCGAGCCGATCCATCACGTGGGTCCCACGCCTCGCGTCCGAAAGCAAACGAGGTTCTGCGTCTTGTAAGACATAAAAACAATAAGCATGGATAGTATTTCGGGTGAGATCATACCAGCACTAATGCACCGGATCCCATCAGAACTCCGCAGTTAAGCGTGCTTGGGCGAGAGTAGTACTAGGATGGGTGACCCCCCGGGAAGTCCTCGTGTTGCACCCCCTTTTTCTTTGCCCGTCTGCGTTTTTTTTATGTTTTAGGTGCGTTTTTTTTTCTTTCTTGCTATATCCATGCTCGGGCGGCCTCCGGTTCAATGTTGATTGTTTTCTTGTTTCCCGAACCGAGCCGATCCATCACGTGGGTCCCACGCCTCGCGTCCGAAAGCAAACGAGGTTCTGCGTCTTGTAAGACATAAAAACAATAAGCATGGATAGTATTTCGGGTGCGATCATACCAGCACTAATGCACCGGATCCCATCAGAACTCCGCAGTTAAGCGTGCTTGGGCGTGAGTAGTACTAGGATGGGTGACCCCCCGGGAAGTCCTCGTGTTGCACCCCCTTTTTCGTTGCCCGTCTGCGTTTTTTTTATGTTTTAGGTGCGTTTTTTTTTTCTTTCTTGGTATATCAATGCTCGGGCGGCCTCCGGTTCAATGTTGATTGTTTTCTTGTTTCCCGAACCGAGCCGATCCATCACGTGGGTCCCACGCCTCGCGTCCGAAAGCAAACGAGGTTCTGCGTCTTGTAAGACATAAAAACAATAAGCATGGATAGTATTTCGGGTGCGATCATACCAGCACTAATGCACCGGATCCCATCAGAACTCCGCAGTTAAGCGTGCTTGGGCGAGAGTAGTACTAGGATGGGTGACCCCCTGGGAAGTCCTCGTGTTGCACCCCCTTTTTCGTTGCCCGTCTGCATTTTTTTATGTTTTAGGTGCGTTTTTTTTCTTTCTTGCTATATCCATGCTCGGGCGGCCTCCGGTTCAATGTTGATTGTTTTCTTGTTTCCCGAACCGAGCCGATCCATCACGTGGGTCCCACGCCTCGCGTCCGAAAGCAAACGAGGTTCTGCGTCTTGTAAGACATAAAAAAAATAAGCATGGATAGTATTTGGGGTGCGATCATACCAGCACTAATGCACCGGATCCCATCAGAACTCCGCAGTTAAGCGTGCTTGGGCGAGAGTAGTACTAGGATGGGTGACCCCCCGGGAAGTCCTCGTGTTGCACCCCCTTTTTCGTTGCCTGTCTGCGTTTTTTTATGTTTTAGGTGCGTTTTTTTTTTCTTTCTTGCTATATCCATGCTCGGGCGGCCTCCGGTTCAATGTTGATTGTTTTCTTGTTTCCCGAACCGAGCCGATCCATCACGTGGGTCCCACGCCTCGCGTCCGAAAGCAAACGAGGTTCTGCGTCTTGTAAGACATAAAAACAATAAGCATGGATAGTATTTCGGGTGCGATCATACCAGCACTAATGCACCGGATCCCATCAGAACTCCGCAGTTAAGCGTGCTTGGGCGAGAGTAGTACTAGGATGGGTGACCCCCTGGGAAGTCCTCGTGTTGCACCCCCTTTTTCGTTGCCCGTCTGCATTTTTTTATGTTTTAGGTGCGTTTTTTTTCTTTCTTGCTATATCCATGCTCGGGCGGCCTCCGGTTCAATGTTGATTGTTTTCTTGTTTCCCGAACCGAGCCGATCCATCACGTGGGTCCCACGCCTCGCGTCCGAAAGCAAACGAGGTTCTGCGTCTTGTAAGACATAAAAAAAATAAGCATGGATAGTATTTGGGGTGCGATCATACCAGCACTAATGCACCGGATCCCATCAGAACTCCGCAGTTAAGCGTGCTTGGGCGAGAGTAGTACTAGGATGGGTGACCCCCCGGGAAGTCCTCGTGTTGCACCCCCTTTTTCGTTGCCTGTCTGCGTTTTTTTATGTTTTAGGTGCGTTTTTTTTTTCTTTCTTGCTATATCCATGCTCGGGCGGCCTCCGGTTCAATGTTGATTGTTTTCTTGTTTCCCGAACCGAGCCGATCCATCACGTGGGTCCCACGCCTCGCGTCCGAAAGCAAACGAGGTTCTGCGTCTTGTAAGACATAAAAACAATAAGCATGGATAGTATTTCGGGTGCGATCATACCAGCACTAATGCACCGGATCCCATCAGAACTCCGCAGTTAAGCGTGCTTGGGCGAGAGTAGTACTAGGATGGGTGACCCCCCGGGAAGTCCTCGTGTTGCACCCCCTTTTTCGTTGCCCGTCTGCGTTTTTTTATGTTTTAGGTGCGTTTTTTTTCTTTCTTGCTATATCCATGCTCGGGCGGCCTCCGGTTCAATGTTGATTGTTTTCTTGTTTCCCGAACCGAGCCGATCCATCACGTGGGTCCCACGCCTCGCGTCCGAAAGCAAACGAGGTTCTGCGTCTTGTAAGACATAAAAACAATAAGCATGGATAGTATTTCGGGTGCGATCATACCAGCACTAATGCACCGGATCCCATCAGAACTCCGCAGTTAAGCGTGCTTGGGCGAGAGTAGTACTAGGATGGGTGACCCCCCGGGAAGTCCTCGTGTTGCACCCCCTTTTTCGTTGCCCGTCTGCGTTTTTTTTATGTTTTAGGTGCGTTTTTTTTTCATTCTTGGTATATCAATGCTCGGGCGGCCTCCGGTTCAATGTTGATTGTTTTCTTGTTTCCCGAACCGAGCCGATCCATCACGTGGGTCCCACGCCTCGCGTCCGAAAGCAAACGAGGTTCTGCGTCTTG
Organism: Lactuca saligna; assembly: GCF_052625555.1. Classification (NCBI taxonomy): domain Eukaryota; kingdom Viridiplantae; phylum Streptophyta; class Magnoliopsida; order Asterales; family Asteraceae; genus Lactuca; species Lactuca saligna. The sequence goes on from NC_136417.1 coordinate 157,376,254, forward strand.
TAAGACATAAAAACAATAAGCATGGATAGTATTTCGGGTGTGATCATACCAGCACTAATGCACCGGATCCCATCAGAACTCCGCAGTTAAGCGTGCTTGGGCGAGAGTAGTACTAGGATGGGTGACCCCCTGGGAAGTCCTCGTGTTGCACCCCCTTTTTCGTTGCCCGTCTGCGTTTTTTTTATGTTTTAGTTGCGTTTTTTTTTCTTTCTTGCTATATCCATGCTCGGGCGGCCTCCGGTTCAATGTTGATTGTTTTCTTGTTTCCCGAACCGAGCCGATCCATCACGTGGGTCCCACGCCTCGCGTCCGAAAGCAAACGAGGTTCTGCGTCTTGTAAGACATAAAAACAATAAGCATGGATAGTATTTCGGGTGCGATCATACCAGCACTAATGCATCGGATCCCATCAGAACTCTGCAGTTAAGCGTGCTTGGGCGAGAGTAGTACTAGGATGGGTGACCCCTTGGGAAGTCCTCGTGTTGCACCCCCTTTTTCGTTGCCCGTCTGCGTTTTTTTTATGTTTTAGGTGCGTTTTTTTTTTTCTTTCTTGCTATATCCATGCTCGGGCGGCCTCCGGTTCAATGTTGATTGTTTTCTTGTTTCCCGAACCGAGCCGATCTATCACGTGGGTCCCACGCCTCGCGTCCGAAAGCAAACGAGGTTCTGCGTCTTGTAAGACATAAAAACAATAAGCATGGATAGTATTTCGGGTGCGATCATACCAGCACTAATGCACCGGATCCCATCAGAACTCCGCCGTTAAGCGTGCTTGGGCGAGAGTAGTACTAGGATGGGTGACCCCCCGGGAAGTCCTCGTGTTGCACCCCTTTTTCTTTGCCCGTCTGCGTTTTTTTTATGTTTTAGGTGCGTTTTTTTTTCTTTCTTGCTATATCCATGCTCGGGCGGCCTCCGGTTCAATGTTGATTGTTTTCTTGTTTCCCGAACCGAGCTGATCCATCACGTGGGTCCCACGCCTCGCGTCCGAAAGCAAACGAGGTTCTGCGTCTTGTAAGACATAAAAACAATAAGCATGGATAGTATTTCGGGTGCGATCATACCAGCACTAATGCACCGGATCCCATCAGAACTTCGCAGTTAAGCGTGCTTGGGCGAGAGTAGTACTAGGATGGGTGACCCCCTGGGAAGTCCTCGTGTTGCACCCCCTTTTTCGTTGCCCGTCTGCGTTTTTTTATGTTTTAGGTGCGTTTTTTTTTTCTTTCTTGCTATATCCATGCTCGGGCGGCCTCCGGTTCAATGTTGATTGTTTTCTTGTTTCCCGAACCGAGCCGATCCATCACGTGGGTCCCACGCCTCGCGTCCGAAAGCAAACGAGGTTCTGCGTCTTGTAAGACATAAAAACAATAAGCATGGATAGTATTTCGGGTGCGATCATACCAGCACTAATGCACCGGATCCCATCAGAACTCCGCCGTTAAGCGTGCTTGGGCGAGAGTAGTACTAGGATGGGTGACCCCCCGGGAAGTCCTCGTGTTGCACCCCCTTTTTCTTTGCCCGTCTGCGTTTTTTTTATGTTTTAGGTGCGTTTTTTTTTCTTTCTTGCTATATCCATGCTCGGGCGGCCTCCGGTTCAATGTTGATTGTTTTCTTGTTTCCCGAACCGAGCCGATCCATCACGTGGGTCCCACGCCTCGCATCCGAAAGCAAACGAGGTTCTGCGTCTTGTAAGACATAAAAACATTAAGCATGGATAGTATTTCGGGTGCGATCATACCAGCACTAATGCACCGGATCCCATCAGAACTCCGCAGTTAAGCGTGCTTGGGCGAGAGTAGTACTAGGATGGGTGACCCCCCGGGAAGTCCTCGTGTTGCACCCCCTTTTTCGTTGCCAGTCTGCGTTTTTTTATGTTTTAGGTGCGTTTTTTTTTTCTTTCTTGCTATATCCATGCTCGGGCGGCCTCCGGTTCAATGTTGATTGTTTTCTTGTTTCCCGAACCGAGCCGATCCATCACGTGGGTCCCACGCCTCGCGTCCGAAAGCAAACGAGGTTCTGCGTCTTGTAAGACATAAAAACAATAAGCATGGATAGTATTTCGGGTGCGATCATACCAGCACTAATGCACCGGATCCCATCAGAACTCCGCAGTTAAGCGTGCTTGGGCGAGAGTAGTACTAGGATGGGTGACCCCCCGGGAAGTCCTCGTGTTGCACCCCCTTTTTCGTTGCCCGTCTGCGTTTTTTTATGTTTTAGGTGCGTTTTTTTTTTCTTTCTTGCTATATCCATGCTCGGGCGGCCTCCGGTTCAATGTTGATTGTTTTCTTGTTTCCCGAACCGAGCCGATCCATCACGTGGGTCCCACGCCTCGCGTCCGAAAGCAAACGAGGTTCTGCGTCTTGTAAGACATAAAAACAATAAGCATGGATAGTATTTCGGGTGCGATCATACCAGCACTAATGCACCGGATCCCATCAGAACTCCGCAGTTAAGCGTGCTTGGGCGAGAGTAGTACTAGGATGGGTGACCCCCCGGGAAGTCCTCGTGTTGCACCCCCTTTTTCGTTGCCCGTCTGCGTTTTTTTTATGTTTTAGGTGCGTTTTTTTTTTCTTTCTTGGTATATCAATGCTCGGGCGGCCTCCGGTTCAATGTTGATTGTTTTCTTGTTTCCCGAACCGAGCCGATCCATCACGTGGGTCCCACGCCTCGCGTCCGAAAGCAAACGAGGTTCTGCGTCTTGTAAGACATAAAAACAATAAGCATGGATAGTATTTCGGGTGCGATCATACCAGCACTAATGCACCGGATCCCATCAGAACTCCGCAGTTAAGCGTGCTTGGGCGAGAGTAGTACTAGGATGGGTGACCCCCTGGGAAGTCCTCGTGTTGCACCCCCTTTTTCGTTGCCCGTCTGCATTTTTTTATGTTTTAGGTGCGTTTTTTTTCTTTCTTGCTATATCCATGCTCGGGCGGCCTCCGGTTCAATGTTGATTGTTTTCTTGTTTCCCGAACCGAGCCGATCCATCACGTGGGTCCCACGCCTCGCGTCCGAAAGCAAACGAGGTTCTGCGTCTTGTAAGACATAAAAAAAATAAGCATGGATAGTATTTGGGGTGCGATCATACCAGCACTAATGCACCGGATCCCATCAGAACTCCGCAGTTAAGCGTGCTTGGGCGAGAGTAGTACTAGGATGGGTGACCCCCCGGGAAGTCCTCGTGTTGCACCCCCTTTTTCGTTGCCTGTCTGCGTTTTTTTATGTTTTAGGTGCGTTTTTTTTTTCTTTCTTGCTATATCCATGCTCGGGCGGCCTCCGGTTCAATGTTGATTGTTTTCTTGTTTCCCGAACCGAGCCGATCCATCACGTGGGTCCCACGCCTCGCGTCCGAAAGCAAACGAGGTTCTGCGTCTTGTAAGACATAAAAACAATAAGCATGGATAGTATTTCGGGTGCGATCATACCAGCACTAATGCACCGGATCCCATCAGAACTCCGCAGTTAAGCGTGCTTGGGCGAGAGTAGTACTAGGATGGGTGACCCCCTGGGAAGTCCTCGTGTTGCACCCCCTTTTTCGTTGCCCGTCTGCATTTTTTTATGTTTTAGGTGCGTTTTTTTTCTTTCTTGCTATATCCATGCTCGGGCGGCCTCCGGTTCAATGTTGATTGTTTTCTTGTTTCCCGAACCGAGCCGATCCATCACGTGGGTCCCACGCCTCGCGTCCGAAAGCAAACGAGGTTCTGCGTCTTGTAAGACATAAAAAAAATAAGCATGGATAGTATTTGGGGTGCGATCATACCAGCACTAATGCACCGGATCCCATCAGAACTCCGCAGTTAAGCGTGCTTGGGCGAGAGTAGTACTAGGATGGGTGACCCCCCGGGAAGTCCTCGTGTTGCACCCCCTTTTTCGTTGCCTGTCTGCGTTTTTTTATGTTTTAGGTGCGTTTTTTTTTTCTTTCTTGCTATATCCATGCTCGGGCGGCCTCCGGTTCAATGTTGATTGTTTTCTTGTTTCCCGAACCGAGCCGATCCATCACGTGGGTCCCACGCCTCGCGTCCGAAAGCAAACGAGGTTCTGCGTCTTGTAAGACATAAAAACAATAAGCATGGATAGTATTTCGGGTGCGATCATACCAGCACTAATGCACCGGATCCCATCAGAACTCCGCAGTTAAGCGTGCTTGGGCGAGAGTAGTACTAGGATGGGTGACCCCCCGGGAAGTCCTCGTGTTGCACCCCCTTTTTCGTTGCCCGTCTGCGTTTTTTTATGTTTTAGGTGCGTTTTTTTTCTTTCTTGCTATATCCATGCTCGGGCGGCCTCCGGTTCAATGTTGATTGTTTTCTTGTTTCCCGAACCGAGCCGATCCATCACGTGGGTCCCACGCCTCGCGTCCGAAAGCAAACGAGGTTCTGCGTCTTGTAAGACATAAAAACAATAAGCATGGATAGTATTTCGGGTGCGATCATACCAGCACTAATGCACCGGATCCCATCAGAACTCCGCAGTTAAGCGTGCTTGGGCGAGAGTAGTACTAGGATGGGTGACCCCCCGGGAAGTCCTCGTGTTGCACCCCCTTTTTCGTTGCCCGTCTGCGTTTTTTTTATGTTTTAGGTGCGTTTTTTTTTCATTCTTGGTATATCAATGCTCGGGCGGCCTCCGGTTCAATGTTGATTGTTTTCTTGTTTCCCGAACCGAGCCGATCCATCACGTGGGTCCCACGCCTCGCGTCCGAAAGCAAACGAGGTTCTGCGTCTTGTAAGACATAAAAACAATAAGCATGGATAGTATTTCGGGTGTGATCATACCAGCACTAATGCACCGGATCCCATCAGAACTCCGCAGTTAAGCGTGCTTGGGCGAGAGTAGTACTAGGATGGGTGACCCCCTGGGAAGTCCTCGTGTTGCACCCCCTTTTTCGTTGCCCGTCTGCGTTTTTTTTATGTTTTAGTTGCGTTTTTTTTTCTTTCTTGCTATATCCATGCTCGGGCGGCCTCCGGTTCAATGTTGATTGTTTTCTTGTTTCCCGAACCGAGCCGATCCATCACGTGGGTCCCACGCCTCGCGTCCGAAAGCAAACGAGGTTCTGCGTCTTGTAAGACATAAAAACAATAAGCATGGATAGTATTTCGGGTGCGATCATACCAGCACTAATGCATCGGATCCCATCAGAACTCTGCAGTTAAGCGTGCTTGGGCGAGAGTAGTACTAGGATGGGTGACCCCTTGGGAAGTCCTCGTGTTGCACCCCCTTTTTCGTTGCCCGTCTGCGTTTTTTTTATGTTTTAGGTGCGTTTTTTTTTTTCTTTCTTGCTATATCCATGCTCGGGCGGCCTCCGGTTCAATGTTGATTGTTTTCTTGTTTCCCGAACCGAGCCGATCTATCACGTGGGTCCCACGCCTCGCGTCCGAAAGCAAACGAGGTTCTGCGTCTTGTAAGACATAAAAACAATAAGCATGGATAGTATTTCGGGTGCGATCATACCAGCACTAATGCACCGGATCCCATCAGAACTCCGCCGTTAAGCGTGCTTGGGCGAGAGTAGTACTAGGATGGGTGACCCCCCGGGAAGTCCTCGTGTTGCACCCCTTTTTCTTTGCCCGTCTGCGTTTTTTTTATGTTTTAGGTGCGTTTTTTTTTCTTTCTTGCTATATCCATGCTCGGGCGGCCTCCGGTTCAATGTTGATTGTTTTCTTGTTTCCCGAACCGAGCTGATCCATCACGTGGGTCCCACGCCTCGCGTCCGAAAGCAAACGAGGTTCTGCGTCTTGTAAGACATAAAAACAATAAGCATGGATAGTATTTCGGGTGCGATCATACCAGCACTAATGCACCGGATCCCATCAGAACTTCGCAGTTAAGCGTGCTTGGGCGAGAGTAGTACTAGGATGGGTGACCCCCTGGGAAGTCCTCGTGTTGCACCCCCTTTTTCGTTGCCCGTCTGCGTTTTTTTATGTTTTAGGTGCGTTTTTTTTTTCTTTCTTGCTATATCCATGCTCGGGCGGCCTCCGGTTCAATGTTGATTGTTTTCTTGTTTCCCGAACCGAGCCGATCCATCACGTGGGTCCCACGCCTCGCGTCCGAAAGCAAACGAGGTTCTGCGTCTTGTAAGACATAAAAACAATAAGCATGGATAGTATTTCGGGTGCGATCATACCAGCACTAATGCACCGGATCCCATCAGAACTCCGCCGTTAAGCGTGCTTGGGCGAGAGTAGTACTAGGATGGGTGACCCCCCGGGAAGTCCTCGTGTTGCACCCCCTTTTTCTTTGCCCGTCTGCGTTTTTTTTATGTTTTAGGTGCGTTTTTTTTTCTTTCTTGCTATATCCATGCTCGGGCGGCCTCCGGTTCAATGTTGATTGTTTTCTTGTTTCCCGAACCGAGCCGATCCATCACGTGGGTCCCACGCCTCGCATCCGAAAGCAAACGAGGTTCTGCGTCTTGTAAGACATAAAAACAATAAGCATGGATAGTATTTCGGGTGCGATCATACCAGCACTAATGCACCGGATCCCATCAGAACTCCGCAGTTAAGCGTGCTTGGGCGAGAGTAGTACTAGGATGGGTGACCCCCCGGGAAGTCCTCGTGTTGCACCCCCTTTTTCGTTGCCAGTCTGCGTTTTTTTATGTTTTAGGTGCGTTTTTTTTTTCTTTCTTGCTATATCCATGCTCGGGCGGCCTCCGGTTCAATGTTGATTGTTTTCTTGTTTCCCGAACCGAGCCGATCCATCACGTGGGTCCCACGCCTCGCGTCCGAAAGCAAACGAGGTTCTGCGTCTTGTAAGACATAAAAACAATAAGCATGGATAGTATTTCGGGTGCGATCATACCAGCACTAATGCACCGGATCCCATCAGAACTCCGCAGTTAAGCGTGCTTGGGCGAGAGTAGTACTAGGATGGGTGACCCCCCGGGAAGTCCTCGTGTTGCACCCCCTTTTTCGTTGCCCGTCTGCGTTTTTTTATGTTTTAGGTGCGTTTTTTTTTTCTTTCTTGCTATATCCATGCTCGGGCGGCCTCCGGTTCAATGTTGATTGTTTTCTTGTTTCCCGAACCGAGCCGATCCATCACGTGGGTCCCACGCCTCGCGTCCGAAAGCAAACGAGGTTCTGCGTCTTGTAAGACATAAAAACAATAAGCATGGATAGTATTTCGGGTGCGATCATACCAGCACTAATGCACCGGATCCCATCAGAACTCCGCAGTTAAGCGTGCTTGGGCGAGAGTAGTACTAGGATGGGTGACCCCCCGGGAAGTCCTCGTGTTGCACCCCCTTTTTCGTTGCCCGTCTGCGTTTTTTTTATGTTTTAGGTGCGTTTTTTTTTTCTTTCTTGGTATATCAATGCTCGGGCGGCCTCCGGTTCAATGTTGATTGTTTTCTTGTTTCCCGAACCGAGCCGATCCATCACGTGGGTCCCACGCCTCGCGTCCGAAAGCAAACGAGGTTCTGCGTCTTGTAAGACATAAAAACAATAAGCATGGATAGTATTTCGGGTGCGATCATACCAGCACTAATGCACCGGATCCCATCAGAACTCCGCAGTTAAGCGTGCTTGGGCGAGAGTAGTACTAGGATGGGTGACCCCCTGGGAAGTCCTCGTGTTGCACCCCCTTTTTCGTTGCCCGTCTGCATTTTTTTATGTTTTAGGTGCGTTTTTTTTTTCTTTCTTGCTATATCCATGCTCGGGCGGCCTCCGGTTCAATGTTGATTGTTTTCTTGTTTCCCGAACCGAGCCGATCCATCACGTGGGTCCCACGCCTCGCATCCGAAAGCAAACGAGGTTCTGCGTCTTGTAAGACATAAAAACAATAAGCATGGATAGTATTTCGGGTGCGATCATACCAGCACTAATGCACCGGATCCCATCAGAACTCCGCAGTTAAGCGTGCTTGGGCGAGAGTAGTACTAGGATGGGTGACCCCCCGGGAAGTCCTCGTGTTGCACCCCCTTTTTCGTTGCCAGTCTGCGTTTTTTTATGTTTTAGGTGCGTTTTTTTTTTCTTTCTTGGTATATCAATGCTCGGGCGGCCTCCGGTTCAATGTTGATTGTTTTCTTGTTTCCCGAACCGAGCCGATCCATCACGTGGGTCCCACGCCTCGCGTCCGAAAGCAAACGAGGTTCTGCGTCTTGTAAGACATAAAAACAATAAGCATGGATAGTATTTCGGGTGCGATCATACCAGCACTAATGCACCGGATCCCATCAGAACTCCGCAGTTAAGCGTGCTTGGGCGAGAGTAGTACTAGGATGGGTGACCCCCCGGGAAGTCCTCGTGTTGCACCCCCTTTTTCGTTGCACGTCTGCGTTTTTTTATGTTTTAGGTGCGTTTTTTTTTCTTTCTTGCTATATCCATGCTCGGGCGGCCTCCGGTTCAATGTTGATTGTTTTCTTGTTTCCCGAACCGAGCCGATCCATCACGTGGGTCCCACGCCTCGCGTCCGAAAGCAAACGAGGTTCTGCGTCTTGTAAGACATAAAAACGATAAGCATGGATAGTATTTCGGGTGCGATCATACCAGCACTAATGCACCGGATCCCATCAGAACTCCGCAGTTAAGCGTGCTTGGGCGAGAGTAGTACTAGGATGGGTGACCCCCCGGGAAGTCCTCGTGTTGCACCCCCTTTTTCGTTGCCAGTCTGCGTTTTTTTATGTTTTAGGTGCGTTTTTTTTTTCTTTCTTGCTATATCCATGCTCGGGCGGCCTCCGGTTCAATGTTGATTGTTTTCTTGTTTCCCGAACCGAGCCGATCCATCACGTGGGTCCCACGCCTCGCGTCCGAAAGCAAACGAGGTTCTGCGTCTTGTAAGACATAAAAACAATAAGCATGGATAGTATTTCGGGTGCGATCATACCAGCACTAATGCACCGGATCCCATCAGAACTCCGCCGTTAAGCGTGCTTGGGCGAGAGTAGTACTAGGATGGGTGACCCCCCGGGAAGTCCTCGTGTTGCACCCCTTTTTCTTTGCCCGTCTGCGTTTTTTTTATGTTTTAGGTGCGTTTTTTTTTCTTTCTTGCTATATCCATGCTCGGGCGGCCTCCGGTTCAATGTTGATTGTTTTCTTGTTTCCCGAACCGAGCTGATCCATCACGTGGGTCCCACGCCTCGCGTCCGAAAGCAAACGAGGTTCTGCGTCTTGTAAGACATAAAAACAATAAGCATGGATAGTATTTCGGGTGCGATCATACCAGCACTAATGCACCGGATCCCATCAGAACTTCGCAGTTAAGCGTGCTTGGGCGAGAGTAGTACTAGGATGGGTGACCCCCTGGGAAGTCCTCGTGTTGCACCCCCTTTTTCGTTGCCCGTCTGCGTTTTTTTATGTTTTAGGTGCGTTTTTTTTTTCTTTCTTGCTATATCCATGCTCGGGCGGCCTCCGGTTCAATGTTGATTGTTTTCTTTTTTCCCGAACCGAGCCGATCCATCACGTGGGTCCCACGCCTCGCGTCCGAAAGCAAACGAGGTTCTGCGTCTTGTAAGACATAAAAACAATAAGCATGGATAGTATTTCGGGTGCGATCATACCAGCACTAATGCACCGGATCCCATCAGAACTCCGCCGTTAAGCGTGCTTGGGCGAGAGTAGTACTAGGATGGGTGACCCCCCGGGAAGTCCTCGTGTTGCACCCCCTTTTTCTTTGCCCGTCTGCGTTTTTTTTATGTTTTAGGTGCGTTTTTTTTTCTTTCTTGCTATATCCATGCTCGGGCGGCCTCCGGTTCAATGTTGATTGTTTTCTTGTTTCCCGAACCGAGCCGATCCATCACGTGGGTCCCACGCCTCGCATCCGAAAGCAAACGAGGTTCTGCGTCTTGTAAGACATAAAAACAATAAGCATGGATAGTATTTCGGGTGCGATCATACCAGCACTAATGCACCGGATCCCATCAGAACTCCGCAGTTAAGCGTGCTTGGGCGAGAGTAGTACTAGGATGGGTGACCCCCCGGGAAGTCCTCGTGTTGCACCCCCTTTTTCGTTGCCAGTCTGCGTTTTTTTATGTTTTAGGTGCGTTTTTTTTTTCTTTCTTGCTATATCCATGCTCGGGCGGCCTCCGGTTCAATGTTGATTGTTTTCTTGTTTCCCGAACCGAGCCGATCCATCACGTGGGTCCCACGCCTCGCGTCCGAAAGCAAACGAGGTTCTGCGTCTTGTAAGACATAAAAACAATAAGCATGGATAGTATTTCGGGTGCGATCATACCAGCACTAATGCACCGGATCCCATCAGAACTCCGCAGTTAAGCGTGCTTGGGCGAGAGTAGTACTAGGATGGGTGACCCCCCGGGAAGTCCTCGTGTTGCACCCCCTTTTTCGTTGCCCGTCTGCGTTTTTTTATGTTTTAGGTGCGTTTTTTTTTTCTTTCTTGCTATATCCATGCTCGGGCGGCCTCCGGTTCAATGTTGATTGTTTTCTTGTTTCCCGAACCGAGCCGATCCATCACGTGGGTCCCACGCCTCGCGTCCGAAAGCAAACGAGGTTCTGCGTCTTGTAAGACATAAAAACAATAAGCATGGATAGTATTTCGGGTGCGATCATACCAGCACTAATGCACCGGATCCCATCAGAACTCCGCAGTTAAGCGTGCTTGGGCGAGAGTAGTACTAGGATGGGTGACCCCCCGGGAAGTCCTCGTGTTGCACCCCCTTTTTCGTTGCCCGTCTGCGTTTTTTTTATGTTTTAGGTGCGTTTTTTTTTTCTTTCTTGGTATATCAATGCTCGGGCGGCCTCCGGTTCAATGTTGATTGTTTTCTTGTTTCCCGAACCGAGCCGATCCATCACGTGGGTCCCACGCCTCGCGTCCGAAAGCAAACGAGGTTCTGCGTCTTGTAAGACATAAAAACAATAAGCATGGATAGTATTTCGGGTGCGATCATACCAGCACTAATGCACCGGATCCCATCAGAACTCCGCAGTTAAGCGTGCTTGGGCGAGAGTAGTACTAGGATGGGTGACCCCCTGGGAAGTCCTCGTGTTGCACCCCCTTTTTCGTTGCCCGTCTGCATTTTTTTATGTTTTAGGTGCGTTTTTTTTTCTTTCTTGCTATATCCATGCTCGGGCGGCCTCCGGTTCAATGTTGATTGTTTTCTTGTTTCCCGAACCGAGCCGATCCATCACGTGGGTCCCACGCCTCGCATCCGAAAGCAAACGAGGTTCTGCGTCTTGTAAGACATAAAAACAATAAGCATGGATAGTATTTCGGGTGCGATCATACCAGCACTAATGCACCGGATCCCATCAGAACTCCGCAGTTAAGCGTGCTTGGGCGAGAGTAGTACTAGGATGGGTGACCCCCCGGGAAGTCCTCGTGTTGCACCCCCTTTTTCGTTGCCAGTCTGCGTTTTTTTATGTTTTAGGTGCGTTTTTTTTTTCTTTCTTGGTATATCAATGCTCGGGCGGCCTCCGGTTCAATGTTGATTGTTTTCTTGTTTCCCGAACCGAGCCGATCCATCACGTGGGTCCCACGCCTCGCGTCCGAAAGCAAACGAGGTTCTGCGTCTTGTAAGACATAAAAACAATAAGCATGGATAGTATTTCGGGTGCGATCATACCAGCACTAATGCACCGGATCCCATCAGAACTCCGCAGTTAAGCGTGCTTGGGCGAGAGTAGTACTAGGATGGGTGACCCCCCGGGAAGTCCTCGTGTTGCACCCCCTTTTTCGTTGCACGTCTGCGTTTTTTTATGTTTTAGGTGCGTTTTTTTTTCTTTCTTGCTATATCCATGCTCGGGCGGCCTCCGGTTCAATGTTGATTGTTTTCTTGTTTCCCGAACCGAGCCGATCCATCACGTGGGTCCCACGCCTCGCGTCCGAAAGCAAACGAGGTTCTGCGTCTTGTAAGACATAAAAACAATAAGCATGGATAGTATTTCGGGTGCGATCATACCAGCACTAATGCACCGGATCCCATCAGAACTCCGCAGTTAAGCGTGCTTGGGCGAGAGTAGTACTAGGATGGGTGACCCCCCGGGAAGTCCTCGTGTTGCACCCCCTTTTTCGTTGCCAGTCTGCGTTTTTTTATGTTTTAGGTGCGTTTTTTTTTTCTTTCTTGCTATATCCATGCTCGGGCGGCCTCCGGTTCAATGTTGATTGTTTTCTTGTTTCCCGAACCGAGCCGATCCATCACGTGGGTCCCACGCCTCGCGTCCGAAAGCAAACGAGGTTCTGCGTCTTGTAAGACATAAAAACAATAAGCATGGATAGTATTTCGGGTGCGATCATACCAGCACTAATGCACCGGATCCCATCAGAACTCCGCAGTTAAGCGTGCTTGGGCGAGAGTAGTACTAGGATGGGTGACCCCCCGGGAAGTCCTCGTGTTGCACCCCCTTTTTCGTTGCCCGTCTGCGTTTTTTTATGTTTTAGGTGCGTTTTTTTTTCTTTCTTGCTATATCCATGCTCGGGCGGCCTCCGGTTCAATGTTGATTGTTTTCTTGTTTCCCGAACCGAGCCGATCCATCACGTGGGTCCCACGCCTCGCGTCCGAAAGCAAACGAGGTTCTGCGTCTTGTAAGACATAAAAACAATAAGCATGGATAGTATTTCGGGTGCGATCATACCAGCACTAATGCACCGGATCCCATCAGAACTCCGCAGTTAAGCGTGCTTGGGCGAGAGTAGTACTAGGATGGGTGACCCCCCGGGAAGTCCTCGTGTTGCACCCCCTTTTTCGTTGCCCGTCTGCGTTTTTTTTATGTTTTAGGTGCGTTTTTTTTTTCTTTCTTGGTATATCAATGCTCGGGCGGCCTCCGGTTCAATGTTGATTGTTTTCTTGTTTCCCGAACCGAGCCGATCCATCACGTGGGTCCCACGCCTCGCGTCCGAAAGCAAACGAGGTTCTGCGTCTTGTAAGACATAAAAACAATAAGCATGGATAGTATTTCGGGTGCGATCATACCAGCACTAATGCACCGGATCCCATCAGAACTCCGCAGTTAAGCGTGCTTGGGCGAGAGTAGTACTAGGATGGGTGACCCCCTGGGAAGTCCTCGTGTTGCACCCCCTTTTTCGTTGCCCGTCTGCATTTTTTTATGTTTTAGGTGCGTTTTTTTTTCTTTCTTGCTATATCCATGCTCGGGCGGCCTCCGGTTCAATGTTGATTGTTTTCTTGTTTCCCGAACCGAGCCGATCCATCACGTGGGTCCCACGCCTCGCGTCCGAAAGCAAACGAGGTTCTGCGTCTTGTAAGACATAAAAACAATAAGCATGGATAGTATTTCGGGTGCGATCATACCAGCACTAATGCACCGGATCCCATCAGAACTCCGCCGTTAAGCGTGCTTGGGCGAGAGTAGTACTAGGATGGGTGACCCCCCGGGAAGTCCTCGTGTTGCACCCCCTTTTTCGTTGCCAGTCTGCGTTTTTTTATGTTTTAGGTGCGTTTTTTTTTTCTTTCTTGCTATATCCATGCTCGGGCGGCCTCCGGTTCAATGTTGATTGTTTTCTTGTTTCCCGAACCGAGCCGATCCATCACGTGGGTCCCACGCCTCGCGTCCGAAAGCAAACGAGGTTCTGCGTCTTGTAAGACATAAAAACAATAAGCATGGATAGTATTTCGGGTGCGATCATACCAGCACTAATGCACCGGATCCCATCAGAACTCCGCAGTTAAGCGTGCTTGGGCGAGAGTAGTACTAGGATGGGTGACCCCCCGGGAAGTCCTCGTGTTGCACCCCCTTTTTCGTTGCCCGTCTGCGTTTTTTTATGTTTTAGGTGCGTTTTTTTTCTTTCTTGCTATATCCATGCTCGGGCGGCCTCCGGTTCAATGTTGATTGTTTTCTTGTTTCCCGAACCGAGCCGATCCATCACGTGGGTCCCACGCCTCGCGTCCGAAAGCAAACGAGGTTCTGCGTCTTGTAAGACATAAAAACAATAAGCATGGATAGTATTTCGGGTGCGATCATACCAGCACTAATGCACCGGATCCCATCAGAACTCCGCAGTTAAGCGTGCTTGGGCGAGAGTAGTACTAGGATGGGTGACCCCCCGGGAAGTCCTCGTGTTGCACCCCCTTTTTCGTTGCCCGTCTGCGTTTTTTTTATGTTTTAGGTGCGTTTTTTTTTTCTTTCTTGGTATATCAATGCTCGGGCGGCCTCCGGTTCAATGTTGATTGTTTTCTTGTTTCCCGAACCGAGCCGATCCATCACGTGGGTCCCACGCCTCGCGTCCGAAAGCAAACGAGGTTCTGCGTCTTGTAAGACATAAAAACAATAAGCATGGATAGTATTTCGGGTGCGATCATACCAGCACTAATGCACCGGATCCCATCAGAACTCCGCCGTTAAGCGTGCTTGGGCGAGAGTAGTACTAGGATGGGTGACCCCCCGGGAAGTCCTCGTGTTGCACCCCCTTTTTCTTTGCCCGTCTGCGTTTTTTTTATGTTTTAGGTGCGTTTTTTTTTCTTTCTTGCTATATCCATGCTCGGGCGGCCTCCGGTTCAATGTTGATTGTTTTCTTGTTTCCCGAACCGAGCCGATCCATCACGTGGGTCCCACGCCTCGCGTCCGAAAGCAAACGAGGTTCTGCGTCTTGTAAGACATAAAAACAATAAGCATGGATAGTATTTCGGGTGCGATCATACCAGCACTAATGCACCGGATCCCATCAGAACTCCGCAGTCAAGCGTGCTTGGGCGAGAGTAGTACTAGGATGGGTGACCCCCTGGGAAGTCCTCGTGTTGCACCCCCTTTTTCGTTGCCCGTCTGCGTTTTTTTATGTTTTAGGTGCGTTTTTTTTTTCTTTCTTGCTATATCCATGCTCGGGCGGCCTCCGGTTCAATGTTGATTGTTTTCTTGTTTCCCGAACCGAGCCGATCCATCACGTGGGTCCCACGCCTCGCGTCCGAAAGCAAACGAGGTTCTGCGTCTTGTAAGACATAAAAACAATAAGCATGGATAGTATTTCGGGTGCGATCATACCAGCACTAATGCACCGGATCCCATCAGAACTCCGCCGTTAAGCGTGCTTGGGCGAGAGTAGTACTAGGATGGGTGACCCCCCGGGAAGTCCTCGTGTTGCACCCCCTTTTTCTTTGCCCGTCTGCGTTTTTTTTATGTTTTAGGTGCGTTTTTTTTTCTTTCTTGCTATATCCATGCTCGGGCGGCCTCCGGTTCAATGTTGATTGTTTTCTTGTTTCCCGAACCGAGCCGATCCATCACGTGTGTCCCACGCCTCGCGTCCGAAAGCAAACGAGGTTCTGCGTCTTGTAAGACATAAAAACAATAAGCATGGATAGTATTTCGGGTGCGATCATACCAGCACTAATGCACCGGATCCTATCAGAACTCCGCAGTTAAGCGTGCTTGGGCGAGAGTAGTACTAGGATGGGTGACCCCCCGGGAAGTCCTCGTGTTGCACCCCCTTTTTCGTTGCCAGTCTGCGTTTTTTTATGTTTTAGGTGCGTTTTTTTTTTCTTTCTTGCTATATCCATGCTCGGGCGGCCTCCGGTTCAATGTTGATTGTTTTCTTGTTTCCCGAACCGAGCCGATCCATCACGTGGGTCCCACGCCTCGCGTCCGAAAGCAAACGAGGTTCTGCGTCTTGTAAGACATAAAAACAATAAGCATGGATAGTATTTCGGGTGCGATCATACCAGCACTAATGCACCGGATCCCATCAGAACTCCGCAGTTAAGCGTGCTTGGGCGAGAGTAGTACTAGGATGGGTGACCCCCCGGGAAGTCCTCGTGTTGCACCCCCTTTTTCGTTGCCCGTCTGCGTTTTTTTATGTTTTAGGTGCGTTTTTTTTTCTTTCTTCCTATATCCATGCTCGGGCGGCCTCCGGTTCAATGTTGATTGTTTTCTTGTTTCCCGAACCGAGCCGATCCATCACGTGGGTCCCACGCCTCGCGTCCGAAAGCAAACGAGGTTCTGCGTCTTGTAAGACATAAAAACAATAAGCATGGATAGTATTTCGGGTGCGATCATACCAGCACTAATGCACCGGATCCCATCAGAACTCCGCAGTTAAGCGTGCTTGGGCGAGAGTAGTACTAGGATGGGTGACCCCCCGGGAAGTCCTCGTGTTGCACCCCCTTTTTCGTTGCCCGTCTGCGTTTTTTTTATGTTTTAGGTGCGTTTTTTTTTTCTTTCTTGGTATATCAATGCTCGGGCGGCCTCCGGTTCAATGTTGATTGTTTTCTTGTTTCCCGAACCGAGCCGATCCATCACGTGGGTCCCACGCCTCGCGTCCGAAAGCAAACGAGGTTCTGCGTCTTGTAAGACATAAAAACAATAAGCATGGATAGTATTTCGGGTGCGATCATACCAGCACTAATGCACCGGATCCCATCAGAACTCCGCAGTTAAGCGTGCTTGGGCGAGAGTAGTACTAGGATGGGTGACCCCCTGGGAAGTCCTCGTGTTGCACCCCCTTTTTCGTTGCCCGTCTGCATTTTTTTATGTTTTAGGTGCGTTTTTTTTTCTTTCTTGCTATATCCATGCTCGGGCGGCCTCCGGTTCAATGTTGATTGTTTTCTTGTTTCCCGAACCGAGCCGATCCATCACGTGGGTCCCACGCCTCGCGTCCGAAAGCAAACGAGGTTCTGCGTCTTGTAAGACATAAAAACAATAAGCATGGATAGTATTTCGGGTGTGATCATACCAGCACTAATGCACCGGATCCCATCAGAACTCCGCCGTTAAGCGTGCTTGGGCGAGAGTAGTACTAGGATGGGTGACCCCCCGGGAAGTCCTCGTGTTGCACCCCCTTTTTCGTTGCCCGTCTGCGTTTTTTTATGTTTTAGGTGCATTTTTTTTTTCTTTCTTGGTATATCAATGCTCGGGCGGCCTCCGGTTCAATGTTGATTGTTTTCTTGTTTCCCGAACCGAGCCGATCCATCACGTGGGTCCCACGCCTCGCGTCCGAAAGCAAACGAGGTTCTGCGTCTTGTAAGACATAAAAACAATAAGCATGGATAGTATTTCGGGTGCGATCATACCAGCACTAATGCACCGGATCCCATCAGAACTCCGCAGTTAAGCGTTCTTGGGCGAGAGTAGTACTAGGATGGGTGACCCCCTGGGAAGTCCTCGTGTTGCACCCCCTTTTTCGTTGCCCGTCTGCGTTTTTTTTATGTTTTAGGTGCGTTTTTTTTCTTTCTTGCTATATCCATGCTCGGGCGGCCTCCGGTTCAATGTTGATTGTTTTCTTGTTTCCCGAACCGAGCCGATCCATCACGTGGGTCCCACGCCTCGCGTCCGAAAGCAAACGAGGTTCTGCGTCTTGTAAGACATAAAAACAATAAGCATGGATAGTATTTCGGGTGCGATCATACCAGCACTAATGCACCGGATCCCATCAGAACTCCGCAGTTAAGCGTGCTTGGGCGAGAGTAGTACTAGGATGGGTGACCCCCTGGGAAGTCCTCGTGTTGCACCCCCTTTTTCGTTGCCCGTCTGCGTTTTTTTATGTTTTAGGTGCGTTTTTTTTTCTTTCTTGCTATATCCATGCTCGGGCGGCCTCCGGTTCAATGTTGATTGTTTTCTTGTTTCCCGAACCGAGCCGATCCATCACGTGGGTCCCACGCCTCGCGTCCGAAAGCAAACGAGGTTCTGCGTCTTGTAAGACATAAAAACAATAAGCATGGATAGTATTTCGGGTGCGATCATACCAGCACTAATGCACCGGATCCCATCAGAACTCCGCCGTTAAGCGTGCTTGGGCGAGAGTAGTACTAGGATGGGTGACCCCCCGGGAAGTCCTCGTGTTGCACCCCCTTTTTCTTTGCCCGTCTGCGTTTTTTTTATGTTTTAGGTGCGTTTTTTTTTCTTTCTTGCTATATCCATGCTCGGGCGGCCTCCGGTTCAATGTTGATTGTTTTCTTGTTTCCCGAACCGAGCCGATCCATCACGTGGGTCCCACGCCTCGCGTCCGAAAGCAAACGAGGTTCTGCGTCTTGTAAGACATAAAAACAATAAGCATTGATAGTATTTCGGGTGCGATCATACCAGCACTAATGCACCGGATCCCATAAGAACTCCGCAGTTAAGCGTGCTTGGGCGAGAGTAGTACTAGGATGGGTGACCCCCTGGGAAGTCCTCGTGTTGCACCCCCTTTTTCGTTGCCCGTCTGCGTTTTTTTATGTTTTAGGTGCGTTTTTTTTTTCTTTCTTGCTATATCCATGCTCGGGCGGCCTCCGGTTCAATGTTGATTGTTTTCTTGTTTCCCGAACCGAGCCGATCCATCACGTGGGTCCCACGCCTCGCGTCCGAAAGCAAACGAGGTTCTGCGTCTTGTAAGACATAAAAACAATAAGCATGGATAGTATTTCGGGTGCGATCATACCAGCACTAATGCACCGGATCCCATCAGAACTCCGCCGTTAAGCGTGCTTGGGCGAGAGTAGTACTAGGATGGGTGACCCCCCGGGAAGTCCTCGTGTTGCACCCCCTTTTTCTTTGCCCGTCTGCGTTTTTTTTATGTTTTAGGTGCGTTTTTTTTTCTTTCTTGCTATATCCATGCTCGGGCGGCCTCCGGTTCAATGTTGATTGTTTTCTTGTTTCCCGAACCGAGCCGATCCATCACGTGGGTCCCACGCCTCGCGTCCGAAAGCAAACGAGGTTCTGCGTCTTGTAAGACATAAAAACAATAAGCATGGATAGTATTTCGGGTGCGATCATACCAGCACTAATGCACCGGATCCCATCAGAACTCCGCCGTTAAGCGTGCTTGGGCGAGAGTAGTACTAGGATGGGTGACCCCCCGGGAAGTCCTCGTGTTGCACCCCCTTTTTCTTTGCCCGTCTGCGTTTTTTTTATGTTTTAGGTGCGTTTTTTTTTTCTTTCTTGCTATATCCATGCTCGGGCGGCCTCCGGTTCAATGTTGATTGTTTTCTTGTTTCCCGAACCGAGCCGATCCATCACGTGGGTCCCACGCCTCGCGTCCGAAAGCAAACGAGGTTCTGCGTCTTGTAAGACATAAAAACAATAAGCATGGATAGTATTTCGGGTGCGATCATACCAGCACTAATGCACCGGATCCCATCAGAACTCCGCAGTTAAGCGTGCTTGGGCGTGAGTAGTACTAGGATGGGTGACCCCCCGGGAAGTCCTCGTGTTGCACCCCCTTTTTCGTTGCCCGTCTGCGTTTTTTTTATGTTTTAGGTGCGTTTTTTTTTTCTTTCTTGGTATATCAATGCTCGGGCGGCCTCCGGTTCAATGTTGATTGTTTTCTTGTTTCCCGAACCGAGCCGATCCATCACGTGGGTCCCACGCCTCGCGTCCGAAAGCAAACGAGGTTCTGCGTCTTGTAAGACATAAAAACAATAAGCATGGATAGTATTTCGGGTGCGATCATACCAGCACTAATGCACCGGATCCCATCAGAACTCCGCAGTTAAGCGTGCTTGGGCGAGAGTAGTACTAGGATGGGTGACCCCCCGGGAAGTCCTCGTGTTGCACCCCCTTTTTCGTTGCCCGTCTGCGTTTTTTTTATGTTTTAGGTGCGTTTTTTTTTTCTTTCTTGGTATATCAATGCTCGGGCGGCCTCCGGTTCAATGTTGATTGTTTTCTTGTTTCCCGAACCGAGCCGATCCATCACGTGGGTCCCACGCCTCGCGTCCGAAAGCAAACGAGGTTCTGCGTCTTGTAAGACATAAAAACAATAAGCATGGATAGTATTTCGGGTGCGATCATACCAGCACTAATGCACCGGATCCCATCAGAACTCCGCAGTTAAGCATGCTTGGGCGAGAGTAGTACTAGGATGGGTGACCCCCTGGGAAGTCCTCGTGTTGCACCCCCTTTTTCGTTGCCCGTCTGCGTTTTTTTTATGTTTTAGGTGCGTTTTTTTTCTTTCTTGCTATATCCATGCTCGGGCGGCCTCCGGTTCAATGTTGATTGTTTTCTTGTTTCCCGAACCGAGCCGATCCATCACGTGGGTCCCACGCCTCGCGTCCGAAAGCAAACGAGGTTCTGCGTCTTGTAAGACATAAAAACAATAAGCATGGATAGTATTTCGGGTGCGATCATACCAGCACTAATGCACCGGATCCCATCAGAACTCCGCCGTTAAGCGTGCTTGGGCGAGAGTAGTACTAGGATGGGTGACCCCCCGGGAAGTCCTCGTGTTGCACCCCCTTTTTCTTTGCCCGTCTGCGTTTTTTTTATGTTTTAGGTGCGTTTTTTTTTTCTTTCTTGCTATATCCATGCTCGGGCGGCCTCCGGTTCAATGTTGATTGTTTTCTTGTTTCCCGAACCGAGCCGATCCATCACGTGGGTCCCACGCCTCGCGTCCGAAAGCAAACGAGGTTCTGCGTCTTGTAAGACATAAAAACAATAAGCATGGATAGTATTTCGGGTGCGATCATACCAGCACTAATGCACCGGATCCCATCAGAACTCCGCAGTTAAGCGTGCTTGGGCGTGAGTAGTACTAGGATGGGTGACCCCCCGGGAAGTCCTCGTGTTGCACCCCCTTTTTCGTTGCCCGTCTGCGTTTTTTTTATGTTTTAGGTGCGTTTTTTTTTTCTTTCTTGGTATATCAATGCTCGGGCGGCCTCCGGTTCAATGTTGATTGTTTTCTTGTTTCCCGAACCGAGCCGATCCATCACGTGGGTCCCACGCCTCGCGTCCGAAAGCAAACGAGGTTCTGCGTCTTGTAAGACATAAAAACAATAAGCATGGATAGTATTTCGGGTGCGATCATACCAGCACTAATGCACCGGATCCCATCAGAACTCCGCAGTTAAGCGTGCTTGGGCGAGAGTAGTACTAGGATGGGTGACCCCCCGGGAAGTCCTCGTGTTGCACCCCCTTTTTCGTTGCCCGTCTGCGTTTTTTTTATGTTTTAGGTGCGTTTTTTTTTTCTTTCTTGGTATATCAATGCTCGGGCGGCCTCCGGTTCAATGTTGATTGTTTTCTTGTTTCCCGAACCGAGCCGATCCATCACGTGGGTCCCACGCCTCGCGTCCGAAAGCAAACGAGGTTCTGCGTCTTGTAAGACATAAAAACAATAAGCATGGATAGTATTTCGGGTGCGATCATACCAGCACTAATGCACCGGATCCCATCAGAACTCCGCCGTTAAGCGTGCTTGGGCGAGAGTAGTACTAGGATGGGTGACCCCCCGGGAAGTCCTCGTGTTGCACCCCCTTTTGCTTTGCCCGTCTGCGTTTTTTTTATGTTTTAGGTGCGTTTTTTTTTCTTTCTTGCTATATCCATGCTCGGGCGGCCTCCGGTTCAATGTTGATTGTTTTCTTGTTTCCCGAACCGAGCCGATCCATCACGTGGGTCCCACGCCTCGCGTCCGAAAGCAAACGAGGTTCTGCGTCTTGTAAGACATAAAAACAATAAGCATGGATAGTATTTCGGGTGCGATCATACCAGCACTAATGCACCGGATCCCATCAGAACTCCGCAGTTAAGCGTGCTTGGGCGTGAGTAGTACTAGGATGGGTGACCCCCCGGGAAGTCCTCGTGTTGCACCCCCTTTTTCGTTGCCCGTCTGCGTTTTTTTTATGTTTTAGGTGCGTTTTTTTTTTTTCTTTCTTGGTATATCAATGCTCGGGCGGCCTCCGGTTCAATGTTGATTGTTTTCTTGTTTCCCGAACCGAGCCGATCCATCACGTGGGTCCCACGCCTCGCGTCCGAAAGCAAACGAGGTTCTGCGTCTTGTAAGACATAAAAACAATAAGCATGGATAGTATTTCGGGTGCGATCATACCAGCACTAATGCACCGGATCCCATCAGAACTCCGCAGTTAAGCGTGCTTGGGCGAGAGTAGTACTAGGATGGGTGACCCCCTGGGAAGTCCTCGTGTTGCACCCCCTTTTTCGTTGCCCGTCTGTGTTTTTTTATGTTTTAGGTGCGTTTTTTTTTTCTTTCTTGCTATATCCATGCTCGGGCGGCCTCCGGTTCAATGTTGATTGTTTTCTTGTTTCCCGAACCGAGCCGATGCATCACGTGGGTCCCACGCCTCGCGTCCGAAAGCAAACGAGGTTCTGCGTCTTGTAAGACATAAAAACAATAAGCATGGATAGTATTTCGGGTGCGATCATACCAGCACTAATGCACCGGATCCCATCAGAACTCCGCCGTTAAGCGTGCTTGGGCGAGAGTAGTACTAGGATGGGTGACCCCCCGGGAAGTCCTCGTGTTGCACCCCCTTTTTCTTTGCCCGTCTGCGTTTTTTTTATGTTTTAGGTGCGTTTTTTTTTCTTTCTTGCTATATCCATGCTCGGGCGGCCTCCGGTTCAATGTTGATTGTTTTCTTGTTTCCCGAACCGAGCCGATCCATCACGTGGGTCCCACGCCTCGCGTCCGAAAGCAAACGAGGTTCTGCGTCTTGTAAGACATAAAAACAATAAGCATGGATAGTATTTCGGGTGCGATCATACCAGCACTAATGTACCGGATCCCATCAGAACTCCGCAGTTAAGCGTGCTTGGGCGAGAGTAGTACTAGGATGGGTGACCCCCCGGGAAGTCCTCGTGTTGCACCCCCTTTTTCGTTGCCAGTCTGCGTTTTTTTATGTTTTAGGTGCGT
Source organism: Lactuca saligna (assembly GCF_052625555.1). Taxonomy (NCBI): domain Eukaryota; kingdom Viridiplantae; phylum Streptophyta; class Magnoliopsida; order Asterales; family Asteraceae; genus Lactuca; species Lactuca saligna. The sequence goes on from NC_136417.1 coordinate 157,398,691, forward strand.
TTTTTTTTTCTTTCTTGCTATATCCATGCTCGGGCGGCCTCCGGTTCAATGTTGATTGTTTTCTTGTTTCCCGAACCGAGCCGATCCATCACGTGGGTCCCACGCCTCGCGTCCGAAAGCAAACGAGGTTCTGCGTCTTGTAAGACATAAAAACAATAAGCATGGATAGTATTTCGGGTGCGATCATACCAGCACTAATGCACCGGATCCCATCAGAACTCCGCAGTTAAGCGTGCTTGGGCGAGAGTAGTACTAGGATGGGTGACCCCCCGGGAAGTCCTCGTGTTGCACCCCCTTTTTCGTTGCCCGTCTGCGTTTTTTTATGTTTTAGGTGCGTTTTTTTTTCTTTCTTGCTATATCCATGCTCGGGCGGCCTCTGGTTCAATGTTGATTGTTTTCTTGTTTCCCGAACCGAGCCGATCCATCACGTGGGTCCCACGCCTCGCGTCCGAAAGCAAACGAGGTTCTGCGTCTTGTAAGACATAAAAACAATAAGCATGGATAGTATTTCGGGTGCGATCATACCAGCACTAATGCACCGGATCCCATCAGAACTCCGCAGTTAAGCGTGCTTGGGCGAGAGTAGTACTAGGATGGGTGACCCCCCGGGAAGTCCTCGTGTTGCACCCCCTTTTTCGTTGCCCGTCTGCGTTTTTTTTATGTTTTAGGTGCGTTTTTTTTTTCTTTCTTGGTATATCAATGCTCGGGCGGCCTCCGGTTCAATGTTGATTGTTTTCTTGTTTCCCGAACCGAGCCGATCCATCACGTGGGTCCCACGCCTCGCGTCCGAAAGCAAACGAGGTTCTGCGTCTTGTAAGACATAAAAACAATAAGCATGGATAGTATTTCGGGTGCGATCATACCAGCACTAATGCACCGGATCCCATCAGAACTCCGCAGTTAAGCGTGCTTGGGCGAGAGTAGTACTAGGATGGGTGACCCCCTGGGAAGTCCTCGTGTTGCACCCCCTTTTTCGTTGCCCGTCTGCGTTTTTTTTATGTTTTAGGTGCGTTTTTTTTCTTTCTTGCTATATCCATGCTCGGGCGGCCTCCGGTTCAATGTTGATTGTTTTCTTGTTTCCCGAACCGAGCCGATCCATCACGTGGGTCCCACGCCTCGCGTCCAAAAGCAAACGAGGTTCTGCGTCTTGTAAGACATAAAAACAATAAGCATGGATAGTATTTCGGGTGCGATCATACCAGCACTAATGCACCGGATTCCATCAGAACTCCGCCGTTAAGCGTGCTTGGGCGAGAGTAGTACTAGGATGGGTGACCCCCCGGGAAGTCCTCGTGTTGCACCCCCTTTTTCTTTGCCCGTCTGCGTTTTTTTTATGTTTTAGGTGCGTTTTTTTTTTCTTTCTTGCTATATCCATGCTCGGGCGGCCTCCGGTTCAATGTTGATTGTTTTCTTGTTTCCCGAACCGAACCGATCCATCACGTGGGTCCCACGCCTCGCGTCCGAAAGCAAACGAGGTTCTGCGTCTTGTAAGACATAAAAACAATAAGCATGGATAGTATTTCGGGTGCGATCATACCAGCACTAATGCACCGGATCCCATCAGAACTCCGCAGTTAAGCGTGCTTGGGCGTGAGTAGTACTAGGATGGGTGACCCCCCGGGAAGTCCTCGTGTTGCACCCCCTTTTTCGTTGCCCGTCTGCGTTTTTTTTATGTTTTAGGTGCGTTTTTTTTTTCTTTCTTGGTATATCAATGCTCGGGCGGCTTCCGGTTCAATGTTGATTGTTTTCTTGTTTCCCGAACCGAGCCGATCCATCACGTGGGTCCCACGCCTCGCGTCCGAAAGCAAACGAGGTTCTGCGTCTTGTAAGACATAAAAACAATAAGCATGGATAGTATTTCGGGTGCGATCATACCAGCACTAATGCACCGGATCCCATCAGAACTCCGCAGTTAAGCGTGCTTGGGCGAGAGTAGTACTAGGATGGGTGACCCCCAGGGAAGTCCTCGTGTTGCACCCCCTTTTTCGTTGCCAGTCTGCGTTTTTTTATGTTTTAGGTGCGTTTTTTTTTCTTTCTTGCTATATCCATGCTCGGGCGGCCTCCGGTTCAATGTTGATTGTTTTCTTGTTTCCCGAACCGAGCCGATCCATCACGTGGGTCCCACGCCTCGCGTCCGAAAGCAAACGAGGTTCTGCGTCATGTAAGACATAAAAACAATAAGCATGGATAGTATTTCGGGTGCGATCATACCAGCACTAATGCACCGGATCCCATCAGAACTCCGCAGTTAAGCGTGCTTGGGCGAGAGTAGTACTAGGATGGGTGACCCCCTGGGAAGTCCTCGTGTTGCACCCCCTTTTTCGTTGCCCGTCTGCGTTTTTTTATGTTTTAGGTGCGTTTTTTTTTTCTTTCTTGCTATATCCATGCTCGGGCGGCCTCCGGTTCAATGTTGATTGTTTTCTTGTTTCCCGAACCGAGCCGATCCATCACGTGGGTCCCACGCCTCGCGTCCGAAAGCAAACGAGGTTCTGCGTCTTGTAAGACATAAAAACAATAAGCATGGATAGTATTTCGGGTGCGATCATACCAGCACTAATGCACCGGATCCCATCAGAACTCCGCAGTTAAGCGTGCTTGGGCGAGAGTAGTACTAGGATGGGTGACCCCCCGGGAAGTCCTCGTGTTGCACCCCCTTTTTCGTTGCCCGTCTGCGTTTTTTTATGTTTTAGGTGCGTTTTTTTTCTTTCTTGCTATATCCATGCTCGGGCGGCCTCCGGTTCAATGTTGATTGTTTTCTTGTTTCCCGAACCGAGCCGATCCATCACGTGGGTCCCACGCCTCGCGTCCGAAAGCAAACGAGGTTCTGCGTCTTATAAGACATAAAAACAATAAGCATGGATAGTATTTCGGGTGCGATCATACCAGCACTAATGCACCGGATCCCATCAGAACTCCGCCGTTAAGCGTGCTTGGGCGAGAGTAGTACTAGGATGGGTGACCCCCCGGGAAGTCCTCGTGTTGCACCCCCTTTTTCTTTGCCCGTCTGCGTTTTTTTTATGTTTTAGGTGCGTTTTTTTTCTTTCTTGCTATATCCATGCTCGGGCGGCCTCCGGTTCAATGTTGATTGTTTTCTTGTTTCCCGAACCGAGCCGATCCATCACGTGGGTCCCACGCCTCGCGTCCGAAAGCAAACGAGGTTCTGCGTCTTGTAAGACATAAAAACAATAAGCATGGATAGTATTTCGGGTGCGATCATACCAGCACTAATGCACCGGATCCCATCAGAACTCCGCAGTTAAGCGTGCTTGGGCGAGAGTAGTACTAGGATGGGTGACCCCCTGGGAAGTCCTCGTGTTGCACCCCCTTTTTCGTTGCCCGTCTGCGTTTTTTTATGTTTTAGGTGCGTTTTTTTTCTCTTTCTTGCTATATCCATGCTCGGGCGGCCTCCGGTTCAATGTTGATTGTTTTCTTGTTTCCCGAACCGAGCCGATCCATCACGTGGGTCCCACGCCTCGCGTCCGAAAGCAAACGAGGTTCTGCGTCTTGTAAGACATAAAAACAATAAGCATGGATAGTATTTCGGGTGCGATCATACCAGCACTAATGCACCGGATCCCATCAGAACTCCGCCGTTAAGCGTGCTTGGGCGAGAGTAGTACTAGGATGGGTGACCCCCCGGGAAGTCCTCGTGTTGCACCCCCTTTTTCTTTGCCCGTCTGCGTTTTTTTTATGTTTTAGGTGCGTTTTTTTTTTTTCTTTCTTGCTATATCCATGCTCGGGCGGCCTCCGGTTCAATGTTGATTGTTTTCTTGTTTCCCGAACCGAACCGATCCATCACGTGGGTCCCACGCCTCGCGTCCGAAAGCAAACGAGGTTCTGCGTCTTGTAAGACATAAAAACAATAAGCATGGATAGTATTTCGGGTGCGATCATACCAGCACTAATGCACCGGATCCCATCAGAACTCCGCAGTTAAGCGTGCTTGGGCGTGAGTAGTACTAGGATGGGTGACCCCCCGGGAAGTCCTCGTGTTGCACCCCCTTTTTCGTTGCCCGTCTGCGTTTTTTTTATGTTTTAGGTGCGTTTTTTTTTTCTTTCTTGGTATATCAATGCTCGGGCGGCCTCCGGTTCAATGTTGATTGTTTTCTTGTTTCCCGAACCGAGCCGATCCATCACGTGGGTCCCACGCCTCGCGTCCGAAAGCAAACGAGGTTCTGCGTCTTGTAAGACATAAAAACAATAAGCATGGATAGTATTTCGGGTGCGATCATACCAGCACTAATGCACCGGATCCCATCAGAACTCCGCAGTTAAGCGTGCTTGGGCGAGAGTAGTACTAGGATGGGTGACCCCCTGGGAAGTCCTCGTGTTGCACCCCCTTTTTCGTTGCCCGTCTGCGTTTTTTTTATGTTTTAGGTGCGTTTTTTTTCTTTCTTGCTATATCCATGCTCGGGCGGCCTCCGGTTCAATGTTGATTGTTTTCTTGTTTCCCGAACCGAGCCGATCCATCACGTGGGTCCCACGCCTCGCGTCCGAAAGCAAACGAGGTTCTGCGTCTTGTAAGACATAAAAACAATAAGCATGGATAGTATTTCGGGTGCGATCATACAAGCACTAATGCACCGGATCCCATCAGAACTTCGCAGTTAAGCGTGCTTGGGCGAGAGTAGTACTAGGATGGGTGACCCCCTGGGAAGTCCTCGTGTTGCACCCCCTTTTTCGTTGCCCGTCTGCGTTTTTTTATGTTTTAGGTGCGTTTTTTTTTCTTTCTTGCTATATCCATGCTCGGGCGGCCTCCGGTTCAATGTTGATTGTTTTCTTGTTTCCCGAACCGAGTCGATCCATCACGTGGGTCCCACGCCTCGCGTCCGAAAGCAAACGAGGTTCTGCGTCTTGTAAGACATAAAAACAATAAGCATGGATAGTATTTCGGGTGCGATCATACCAGCACTAATGCACCGGATCCCATCAGAACTCCGCCGTTAAGCGTGCTTGGGCGAGAGTAGTACTAGGATGGGTGACCCCCCGGGAAGTCCTCGTGTTGCACCCCCTTTTTCTTTGCCCGTCTGCGTTTTTTTTATGTTTTAGGTGCGTTTTTTTTCTTTCTTACTATATCCATGCTCGGGCGGCCTCCGGTTCAATGTTGATTGTTTTCTTGTTTCCCGAACCGAGCCGATCCATCACGTGGGTCCCACGCCTCGCGTCCGAAAGCAAACGAGGTTCTGCGTCTTGGAGGACATAAAAACAATAAGCATGGATAGTATTTCGGGTGCGATCATACCAGCACTAATGCACCGGATCCCATCAGAACTCCGCCGTTAAGCGTGCTTGGGCGAGAGTAGTACTAGGATGGGTGACCCCCCGGGAAGTCCTCGTGTTGCACCCCCTTTTTCTTTGCCCGTCTGCGTTTTTTTTATGTTTTAGGTGCGTTTTTTTTCTTTCTTGCTATATCCATGCTCGGGCGGCCTCCGGTTCAATGTTGATTGTTTTCTTGTTTCCCGAACCGAGCCGATCCATCACGTGGGTCCCACGCCTCGCGTCCGAAAGCAAACGAGGTTCTGCGTCATGTAAGACATAAAAACAATAAGCATGGATAGTATTTCGGGTGCGATCATACCAGCACTAATGCACCGGATCCCATCAGAACTCCGCAGTTAAGCGTGCTTGGGCGAGAGTAGTACTAGGATGGGTGACCCCCTGGGAAGTCCTCGTGTTGCACCCCCTTATTCGTTGCCCGTCTGCGTTTTTTTATGTTTTAGGTGCGTTTTTTTTTTCTTTCTTGCTATATCCATGCTCGGGCGGCCTCCGGTTCAATGTTGATTGTTTTCTTGTTTCCCGAACCGAGCCGATCCATCACGTGGGTCCCACGCCTCGCGTCCGAAAGCAAACGAGGTTCTGCGTCTTGTAAGACATAAAAACAATAAGCATGGATAGTATTTCGGGTGCGATCATACCAGCACTAATGCACCGGATCCCATCAGAACTCCGCAGTTAAGCGTGCTTGGGCGAGAGTAGTACTAGGATGGGTGACCCCCCGGGAAGTCCTCGTGTTGCACCCCCTTTTTCGTTGCCCGTCTGCGTTTTTTTATGTTTTAGGTGCGTTTTTTTTCTTTCTTGCTATATCCATGCTCGGGCGGCCTCCGGTTCAATGTTGATTGTTTTCTTGTTTCCCGAACCGAGCCGATCCATCACGTGGGTCCCACGCCTCGCGTCCGAAAGCAAACGAGGTTCTGCGTCTTGTAAGACATAAAAACAATAAGCATGGATAGTATTTCGGGTGCGATCATACAAGCACTAATGCACCGGATCCCATCAGAACTACGCAGTTAAGCGTGCTTGGGCGAGAGTAGTACTAGGATGGGTGACCCCCTGGGAAGTCCTCGTGTTGCACCCCCTTTTTCGTTGCCCATCTGCGTTTTTTTATGTTTTAGGTGCGTTTTTTTTTTTCTTTCTTGCTATATCCATGCTCGGGCGGCCTCCGGTTCAATGTTGATTGTTTTCTTGTTTCCCGAACCGAGTCGATCCATCACGTGGGTCCCACGCCTCGCGTCCGAAAGCAAACGAGGTTCTGCGTCTTATAAGACATAAAAACAATAAGCATGGATAGTATTTCGGGTGCGATCATACCAGCACTAATGCACCGGATCCCATCAGAACTCCGCCGTTAAGCGTGCTTGGGCGAGAGTAGTACTAGGATGGGTGACCCCCCGGGAAGTCCTCGTGTTGCACCCCCTTTTTCTTTGCCCGTCTGCGTTTTTTTTATGTTTTAGGTGCGTTTTTTTTCTTTCTTGCTATATCCATGCTCGGGCGGCCTCCGGTTCAATGTTGATTGTTTTCTTGTTTCCCGAACCGAGCCGATCCATCACGTGGGTCCCACGCCTCGCGTCCGAAAGCAAACGAGGTTCTGCGTCTTGTAAGACATAAAAACAATAAGCATGGATAGTATTTCGGGTGCGATCATACCAGCACTAATGCACCGGATCCCATCAGAACTCCGCAGTTAAGCGTGCTTGGGCGAGAGTAGTACTAGGATGGGTGACCCCCTGGGAAGTCCTCGTGTTGCACCCCCTTTTTCGTTGCCCGTCTGCGTTTTTTTATGTTTTAGGTGCGTTTTTTTTCTCTTTCTTGCTATATCCATGCTCGGGCGGCCTCCGGTTCAATGTTGATTGTTTTCTTGTTTCCCGAACCGAGCCGATCCATCACGTGGGTCCCACGCCTCGCGTCCGAAAGCAAACGAGGTTCTGCGTCTTGTAAGACATAAAAACAATAAGCATGGATAGTATTTCGGGTGCGATCATACCAGCACTAATGCACCGGATCCCATCAGAACTCCGCAGTTAAGCGTGCTTGGGCGAGAGTAGTACTAGGATGGGTGACCCCCTGGGAAGTCCTCGTGTTGCACCCCCTTTTTCGTTGCCCGTCTGCGTTTTTTTTATGTTTTAGGTGCGTTTTTTTTCTTTCTTGCTATATCCATGCTCGGGCGGCCTCCGGTTCAATGTTGATTGTTTTCTTGTTTCCCGAACCGAGCCGATCCATCACGTGGGTCCCACGCCTCGCGTCCGAAAGCAAACGAGGTTCTGCGTCTTGTAAGACATAAAAACAATAAGCATGGATAGTATTTCGGGTGCGATCATACAAGCACTAATGCACCGGATCCCATCAGAACTTCGCAGTTAAGCGTGCTTGGGCGAGAGTAGTACTAGGATGGGTGACCCCCTGGGAAGTCCTCGTGTTGCACCCCCTTTTTCGTTGCCCGTCTGCGTTTTTTTATGTTTTAGGTGCGTTTTTTTTCTTTCTTGCTATATCCATGCTCGGGCGGCCTCCGGTTCAATGTTGATTGTTTTCTTGTTTCCCGAACCGAGTCGATCCATCACGTGGGTCCCACGCCTCGCGTCCGAAAGCAAACGAGGTTCTGCGTCTTGTAAGACATAAAAACAATAAGCATGGATAGTATTTCGGGTGCGATCATACCAGCACTAATGCACCGGATCCCATCAGAACTCCGCCGTTAAGCGTGCTTGGGCGAGAGTAGTACTAGGATGGGTGACCCCCCGGGAAGTCCTCGTGTTGCACCCCCTTTTTCTTTGCCCGTCTGCGTTTTTTTTATGTTTTAGGTGCGTTTTTTTTCTTTCTTACTATATCCATGCTCGGGCGGCCTCCGGTTCAATGTTGATTGTTTTCTTGTTTCCCGAACCGAGCCGATCCATCACGTGGGTCCCACGCCTCGCGTCCGAAAGCAAACGAGGTTCTGCGTCTTGGAGGACATAAAAACAATAAGCATGGATAGTATTTCGGGTGCGATCATACCAGCACTAATGCACCGGATCCCATCAGAACTCCGCCGTTAAGCGTGCTTGGGCGAGAGTAGTACTAGGATGGGTGACCCCCCGGGAAGTCCTCGTGTTGCACCCCCTTTTTCTTTGCCCGTCTGCGTTTTTTTTATGTTTTAGGTGCGTTTTTTTTCTTTCTTGCTATATCCATGCTCGGGCGGCCTCCGGTTCAATGTTGATTGTTTTCTTGTTTCCCGAACCGAGCCGATCCATCACGTGGGTCCCACGCCTCGCGTCCGAAAGCAAACGAGGTTCTGCGTCATGTAAGACATAAAAACAATAAGCATGGATAGTATTTCGGGTGCGATCATACCAGCACTAATGCACCGGATCCCATCAGAACTCCGCAGTTAAGCGTGCTTGGGCGAGAGTAGTACTAGGATGGGTGACCCCCTGGGAAGTCCTCGTGTTGCACCCCCTTATTCGTTGCCCGTCTGCGTTTTTTTATGTTTTAGGTGCGTTTTTTTTTTTCTTTCTTGCTATATCCATGCTCGGGCGGCCTCCGGTTCAATGTTGATTGTTTTCTTGTTTCCCGAACCGAGCCGATCCATCACGTGGGTCCCACGCCTCGCGTCCGAAAGCAAACGAGGTTCTGCGTCTTGTAAGACATAAAAACAATAAGCATGGATAGTATTTCGGGTGCGATCATACCAGCACTAATGCACCGGATCCCATCAGAACTCCGCAGTTAAGCGTGCTTGGGCGAGAGTAGTACTAGGATGGGTGACCCCCCGGGAAGTCCTCGTGTTGCACCCCCTTTTTCGTTGCCCGTCTGCGTTTTTTTATGTTTTAGGTGCGTTTTTTTTCTTTCTTGCTATATCCATGCTCGGGCGGCCTCCGGTTCAATGTTGATTGTTTTCTTGTTTCCCGAACCGAGCCGATCCATCACGTGGGTCCCACGCCTCGCGTCCGAAAGCAAACGAGGTTCTGCGTCTTGTAAGACATAAAAACAATAAGCATGGATAGTATTTCGGGTGCGATCATACCAGCACTAATGCACCGGATCCCATCAGAACTACGCAGTTAAGCGTGCTTGGGCGAGAGTAGTACTAGGATGGGTGACCCCCTGGGAAGTCCTCGTGTTGCACCCCCTTTTTCGTTGCCCATCTGCGTTTTTTTATGTTTTAGGTGCGTTTTTTTTTTCTTTCTTGCTATATCCATGCTCGGGCGGCCTCCGGTTCAATGTTGATTGTTTTCTTGTTTCCCGAACCGAGTCGATCCATCACGTGGGTCCCACGCCTCGCGTCCGAAAGCAAACGAGGTTCTGCGTCTTATAAGACATAAAAACAATAAGCATGGATAGTATTTCGGGTGCGATCATACCAGCACTAATGCACCGGATCCCATCAGAACTCCGCCGTTAAGCGTGCTTGGGCGAGAGTAGTACTAGGATGGGTGACCCCCCGGGAAGTCCTCGTGTTGCACCCCCTTTTTCTTTGCCCGTCTGCGTTTTTTTTATGTTTTAGGTGCGTTTTTTTTCTTTCTTGCTATATCCATGCTCGGGCGGCCTCCGGTTCAATGTTGATTGTTTTCTTGTTTCCCGAACCGAGCCGATCCATCACGTGGGTCCCACGCCTCGCGTCCGAAAGCAAACGAGGTTCTGCGTCTTGTAAGACATAAAAACAATAAGCATGGATAGTATTTCGGGTGCGATCATACCAGCACTAATGCACCGGATCCCATCAGAACTCCGCAGTTAAGCGTGCTTGGGCGAGAGTAGTACTAGGATGGGTGACCCCCTGGGAAGTCCTCGTGTTGCACCCCCTTTTTCGTTGCCCGTCTGCGTTTTTTTATGTTTTAGGTGCGTTTTTTTTCTCTTTCTTGCTATATCCATGCTCGGGCGGCCTCCGGTTCAATGTTGATTGTTTTCTTGTTTCCCGAACCGAGCCGATCCATCACGTGGGTCCCACGCCTCGCGTCCGAAAGCAAACGAGGTTCTGCGTCTTGTAAGACATAAAAACAATAAGCATGGATAGTATTTCGGGTGCGATCATACCAGCACTAATGCACCGGATCCCATCAGAACTCCGCCGTTAAGCGTGCTTGGGCGAGAGTAGTACTAGGATGGGTGACCCCCCGGGAAGTCCTCGTGTTGCACCCCCTTTTTCTTTGCCCGTCTGCGTTTTTTTTATGTTTTAGGTGCGTTTTTTTTTTTCTTTCTTGCTATATCCATGCTCGGGCGGCCTCCGGTTCAATGTTGATTGTTTTCTTGTTTCCCGAACCGAACCGATCCATCACGTGGGTCCCACGCCTCGCGTCCGAAAGCAAACGAGGTTCTGCGTCTTGTAAGACATAAAAACAATAAGCATGGATAGTATTTCGGGTGCGATCATACCAGCACTAATGCACCGGATCCCATCAGAACTCCGCAGTTAAGCGTGCTTGGGCGTGAGTAGTACTAGGATGGGTGACCCCCCGGGAAGTCCTCGTGTTGCACCCCCTTTTTCGTTGCCCGTCTGCGTTTTTTTTATGTTTTAGGTGCGTTTTTTTTTTCTTTCTTGGTATATCAATGCTCGGGCGGCCTCCGGTTCAATCTTGATTGTTTTCTTGTTTCCCGAACCGAGCCGATCCATCACGTGGGTCCCACGCCTCGCGTCCGAAAGCAAACGAGGTTCTGCGTCTTGTAAGACATAAAAACAATAAGCATGGATAGTATTTCGGGTGCGATCATACCAGCACTAATGCACCGGATCCCATCAGAACTCCGCAGTTAAGCGTGCTTGGGCGAGAGTAGTACTAGGATGGGTGACCCCCTGGGAAGTCCTCGTGTTGCACCCCCTTTTTCGTTACTCGTCTGCGTTTTTTTTATGTTTTAGGTGCGTTTTTTTTCTTTCTTGCTATATCCATGCTCGGGCGGCCTCCGGTTCAATGTTGATTGTTTTCTTGTTTCCCGAACCGAGCCGATCCATCACGTGGGTCCCACGCCTCGCGTCCGAAAGCAAACGAGGTTCTGCGTCTTGTAAGACATAAAAACAATAAGCATGGATAGTATTTCGGGTGCGATCATACAAGCACTAATGCACCGGATCCCATCAGAACTTCGCAGTTAAGCGTGCTTGGGCGAGAGTAGTACTAGGATGGGTGACCCCCTGGGAAGTCCTCGTGTTGCACCCCCTTTTTCGTTGCCCGTCTGCGTTTTTTTATGTTTTAGGTGCGTTTTTTTTTCTTTCTTGCTATATCCATGCTCGGGCGGCCTCCGGTTCAATGTTGATTGTTTTCTTGTTTCCCGAACCGAGTCGATCCATCACGTGGGTCCCACGCCTCGCGTCCGAAAGCAAACGAGGTTCTGCGTCTTGTAAGACATAAAAACAATAAGCATGGATAGTATTTCGGGTGCGATCATACCAGCACTAATGCACCGGATCCCATCAGAACTCCGCCGTTAAGCGTGCTTGGGCGAGAGTAGTACTAGGATGGGTGACCCCCCGGGAAGTCCTCGTGTTGCACCCCCTTTTTCTTTGCCCGTCTGCGTTTTTTTTATGTTTTAGGTGCGTTTTTTTTCTTTCTTACTATATCCATGCTCGGGCGGCCTCCGGTTCAATGTTGATTGTTTTCTTGTTTCCCGAACCGAGCCGATCCATCACGTGGGTCCCACGCCTCGCGTCCGAAAGCAAACGAGGTTCTGCGTCTTGTAGGACATAAAAACAATAAGCATGGATAGTATTTCGGGTGCGATCATACCAGCACTAATGCACCGGATCCCATCAGAACTCCGCCGTTAAGCGTGCTTGGGCGAGAGTAGTACTAGGATGGGTGACCCCCCGGGAAGTCCTCGTGTTGCACCCCCTTTTTCTTTGCCCGTCTGCGTTTTTTTTATGTTTTAGGTGCGTTTTTTTTCTTTCTTGCTATATCCATGCTCGGGCGGCCTCCGGTTCAATGTTGATTGTTTTCTTGTTTCCCGAACCGAGCCGATCCATCACGTGGGTCCCACGCCTCGCGTCCGAAAGCAAACGAGGTTCTGCGTCATGTAAGACATAAAAACAATAAGCATGGATAGTATTTCGGGTGCGATCATACCAGCACTAATGCACCGGATCCCATCAGAACTCCGCAGTTAAGCGTGCTTGGGCGAGAGTAGTACTAGGATGGGTGACCCCCTGGGAAGTCCTCGTGTTGCACCCCCTTTTTCGTTGCCCGTCTGCGTTTTTTTATGTTTTAGGTGCGTTTTTTTTTTCTTTCTTGGTATATCAATGCTCGGGCGGCCTCCGGTTCAATGTTGATTGTTTTCTTGTTTCCCGAACCGAGCCGATCCATCACGTGGGTCCCACGCCTCGCGTCCGAAAGCAAACGAGGTTCTGCGTCTTGTAAGACATAAAAACAATAAGCATGGATAGTATTTCGGGTGCGATCATACCAGCACTAATGCACCGGATCCCATCAGAACTCCGCAGTTAAGCGTGCTTGGGCGAGAGTAGTACTAGGATGGGTGACCCCCTGGGAAGTCCTCGTGTTGCACCCCCTTTTTCGTTACTCGTCTGCGTTTTTTTTATGTTTTAGGTGCGTTTTTTTTCTTTCTTGCTATATCCATGCTCGGGCGGCCTCCGGTTCAATGTTGATTGTTTTCTTGTTTCCCGAACCGAGCCGATCCATCACGTGGGTCCCACGCCTCGCGTCCGAAAGCAAACGAGGTTCTGCGTCTTGTAAGACATAAAAACAATAAGCATGGATAGTATTTCGGGTGCGATCATACAAGCACTAATGCACCGGATCCCATCAGAACTTCGCAGTTAAGCGTGCTTGGGCGAGAGTAGTACTAGGATGGGTGACCCCCTGGGAAGTCCTCGTGTTGCACCCCCTTTTTCGTTGCCCATCTGCGTTTTTTTATGTTTTAGGTGCGTTTTTTTTTCTTTCTTGCTATATCCATGCTCGGGCGGCCTCCGGTTCAATGTTGATTGTTTTCTTGTTTCCCGAACCGAGTCGATCCATCACGTGGGTCCCACGCCTCGCGTCCGAAAGCAAACGAGGTTCTGCGTCTTGTAAGACATAAAAACAATAAGCATGGATAGTATTTCGGGTGCGATCATACCAGCACTAATGCACCGGATCCCATCAGAACTCCGCCGTTAAGCGTGCTTGGGCGAGAGTAGTACTAGGATGGGTGACCCCCCGGGAAGTCCTCGTGTTGCACCCCCTTTTTCTTTGCCCGTCTGCGTTTTTTTTATGTTTTAGGTGCGTTTTTTTTCTTTCTTACTATATCCATGCTCGGGCGGCCTCCGGTTCAATGTTGATTGTTTTCTTGTTTCCCGAACCGAGCCGATCCATCACGTGGGTCCCACGCCTCGCGTCCGAAAGCAAACGAGGTTCTGCGTCTTGTAGGACATAAAAACAATAAGCATGGATAGTATTTCGGGTGCGATCATACCAGCACTAATGCACCGGATCCCATCAGAACTCCGCCGTTAAGCGTGCTTGGGCGAGAGTAGTACTAGGATGGGTGACCCCCCGGGAAGTCCTCGTGTTGCACCCCCTTTTTCTTTGCCCGTCTGCGTTTTTTTTATGTTTTAGGTGCGTTTTTTTTCTTTCTTGCTATATCCATGCTCGGGCGGCGTCCGGTTCAATGTTGATTGTTTTCTTGTTTCCCGAACCGAGCCGATCCATCACGTGGGTCCCACGCCTCGCGTCCGAAAGCAAACGAGGTTCTGCGTCATGTAAGACATAAAAACAATAAGCATGGATAGTATTTCGGGTGCGATCATACCAGCACTAATGCACCGGATCCCATCAGAACTCCGCAGTTAAGCGTGCTTGGGCGAGAGTAGTACTAGGATGGGTGACCCCCTGGGAAGTCCTCGTGTTGCACCCCCTTTTTCGTTGCCCGTCTGCGTTTTTTTATGTTTTAGGTGCGTTTTTTTTTTCTTTCTTGCTATATCCATGCTCGGGCGGCCTCCGGTTCAATGTTGATTGTTTTCTTGTTTCCCGAACCGAGCCGATCCATCACGTGGGTCCCACGCCTCGCGTCCGAAAGCAAACGAGGTTCTGCGTCTTGTAAGACATAAAAACAATAAGCATGGATAGTATTTCGGGTGCGATCATACCAGCACTAATGCACCGGATCCCATCAGAACTCCGCAGTTAAGCGTGCTTGGGCGAGAGTAGTACTAGGATGGGTGACCCCCCGGGAAGTCCTCGTGTTGCACCCCCTTTTTCGTTGCCCGTCTGCGTTTTTTTTATGTTTTAGGTGCGTTTTTTTTCTTTCTTGCTATATCCATGCTCGGGCGGCCTCCGGTTCAATGTTGATTGTTTTCTTGTTTCCCGAACCGAGCCGATCCATCACGTGGGTCCCACGCCTCGCGTCCGAAAGCAAACGAGGTTCTGCGTCTTGTAAGACATAAAAACAATAAGCATGGATAGTATTTCGGGTGCGATCATACCAGCACTAATGCACCGGATCCCATCAGAACTTCGCAGTTAAGCGTGCTTGGGCGAGAGTAGTACTAGGATGGGTGACCCCCTGGGAAGTCCTCGTGTTGCACCCCCTTTTTCGTTGCCCGTCTGCGTTTTTTTATGTTTTAGGTGCGTTTTTTTTTTTCTTTCTTGCTATATCCATGCTCGGGCGGCCTACGGTTCAATGTTGATTGTTTTCTTGTTTCCCGAACCGAGTCGATCCATCACGTGGGTCCCACGCCTCGCGTCCGAAAGCAAACGAGGTTCTGCGTCTTGTAAGACATAAAAACAATAAGCATGGATAGTATTTCGGGTGCGATCATACCAGCACTAATGCACCGGATCCCATCAGAACTCCGCCGTTAAGCGTGCTTGGGCGAGAGTAGTACTAGGATGGGTGACCCCCCGGGAAGTCCTCGTGTTGCACCCCCTTTTTCTTTGCCCGTCTGCGTTTTTTTTATGTTTTAGGTGCGTTTTTTTTCTTTCTTACTATATCCATGCTCGGGCGGCCTCCGGTTCAATGTTGATTGTTTTCTTGTTTCCCGAACCGAGCCGATCCATCACGTGGGTCCCACGCCTCGCGTCCGAAAGCAAACGAGGTTCTGCGTCTTGTAGGACATAAAAACAATAAGCATGGATAGTATTTCGGGTGCGATCATACCAGCACTAATGCACCGGATCCCATCAGAACTCCGCCGTTAAGCGTGCTTGGGCGAGAGTAGTACTAGGATGGGTGACCCCCCGGGAAGTCCTCGTGTTGCACCCCCTTTTTCTTTGCCCGTCTGCGTTTTTTTTATGTTTTAGGTGCGTTTTTTTTCTTTCTTGCTATATCCATGCTCGGGCGGCCTCCGGTTCAATGTTGATTGTTTTCTTGTTTCCCGAACCGAGCCGATCCATCACGTGGGTCCCACGCCTCGCGTCCGAAAGCAAACGAGGTTCTGCGTCATGTAAGACATAAAAACAATAAGCATGGATAGTATTTCGGGTGCGATCATACCAGCACTAATGCACCGGATCCCATCAGAACTCCGCAGTTAAGCGTGCTTGGGCGAGAGTAGTACTAGGATGGGTGACCCCCTGGGAAGTCCTCGTGTTGCACCCCCTTTTTCGTTGCCCGTCTGCGTTTTTTTATGTTTTAGGTGCGTTTTTTTTTTCTTTCTTGCTATATCCATGCTCGGGCGGCCTCCGGTTCAATGTTGATTGTTTTCTTGTTTCCCGAACCGAGCCGATCCATCACGTGGGTCCCACGCCTCGCGTCCGAAAGCAAACGAGGTTCTGCGTCTTGTAAGACATAAAAACAATAAGCATGGATAGTATTTCGGGTGCGATCATACCAGCACTAATGCACCGGATCCCATCAGAACTCCGCAGTTAAGCGTGCTTGGGCGAGAGTAGTACTAGGATGGGTGACCCCCCGGGAAGTCCTCGTGTTGCACCCCCTTTTTCGTTGCCCGTCTGCGTTTTTTTTATGTTTTAGGTGCGTTTTTTTTCTTTCTTGCTATATCCATGCTCGGGCGGCCTCCGGTTCAATGTTGATTGTTTTCTTGTTTCCCGAACCGAGCCGATCCATCACGTGGGTCCCACGCCTCGCGTCCGAAAGCAAACGAGGTTCTGCGTCTTGTAAGACATAAAAACAATAAGCATGGATAGTATTTCGGGTGCGATCATACCAGCACTAATGCACCGGATCCCATCAGAACTCCGCAGTTAAGCGTGCTTGGGCGAGAGTAGTACTAGGATGGGTGACCCCCTGGGAAGTCCTCGTGTTGCACCCCCTTTTTCGTTGCCCGTCTGCGTTTTTTTATGTTTTAGGTGCGTTTTTTTTCTCTTTCTTGCTATATCCATGCTCGGGCGGCCTCCGGTTCAATGTTGATTGTTTTCTTGTTTCCCGAACCGAGCCGATCCATCACGTGGGTCCCACGCCTCGCGTCCGAAAGCAAACGAGGTTCTGCGTCTTGTAAGACATAAAAACAATAAGCATGGATAGTATTTCGGGTGCGATCATACCAGCACTAATGCACCGGATCCCATCAGAACTCCGCCGTTAAGCGTGCTTGGGCGAGAGTAGTACTAGGATGGGTGACCCCCCGGGAAGTCCTCGTGTTGCACCCCCTTTTTCTTTGCCCGTCTGCGTTTTTTTTATGTTTTAGGTGCGTTTTTTTTTTTCTTTCTTGCTATATCCATGCTCGGGCGGCCTCCGGTTCAATGTTGATTGTTTTCTTGTTTCCCGAACCGAACCGATCCATCACGTGGGTCCCACGCCTCGCGTCCGAAAGCAAACGAGGTTCTGCGTCTTGTAAGACATAAAAACAATAAGCATGGATAGTATTTCGGGTGCGATCATACCAGCACTAATGCACCGGATCCCATCAGAACTCCGCAGTTAAGCGTGCTTGGGCGTGAGTAGTACTAGGATGGGTGACCCCCCGGGAAGTCCTCGTGTTGCACCCCCTTTTTCGTTGCCCGTCTGCGTTTTTTTTATGTTTTAGGTGCGTTTTTTTTTTCTTTCTTGGTATATCAATGCTCGGGCGGCCTCCGGTTCAATGTTGATTGTTTTCTTGTTTCCCGAACCGAGCCGATCCATCACGTGGGTCCCACGCCTCGCGTCCGAAAGCAAACGAGGTTCTGCGTCTTGTAAGACATAAAAACAATAAGCATGGATAGTATTTCGGGTGCGATCATACCAGCACTAATGCACCGGATCCCATCAGAACTCCGCAGTTAAGCGTGCTTGGGCGAGAGTAGTACTAGGATGGGTGACCCCCTGGGAAGTCCTCGTGTTGCACCCCCTTTTTCGTTACTCGTCTGCGTTTTTTTTATGTTTTAGGTGCGTTTTTTTTCTTTCTTGCTATATCCATGCTCGGGCGGCCTCCGGTTCAATGTTGATTGTTTTCTTGTTTCCCGAACCGAGCCGATCCATCACGTGGGTCCCACGCCTCGCGTCCGAAAGCAAACGAGGTTCTGCGTCTTGTAAGACATAAAAACAATAAGCATGGATAGTATTTCGGGTGCGATCATACAAGCACTAATGCACCGGATCCCATCAGAACTTCGCAGTTAAGCGTGCTTGGGCGAGAGTAGTACTAGGATGGGTGACCCCCTGGGAAGTCCTCGTGTTGCACCCCCTTTTTCGTTGCCCGTCTGCGTTTTTTTATGTTTTAGGTGCGTTTTTTTTTCTTTCTTGCTATATCCATGCTCGGGCGGCCTCCGGTTCAATGTTGATTGTTTTCTTGTTTCCCGAACCGAGTCGATCCATCACGTGGGTCCCACGCCTCGCGTCCGAAAGCAAACGAGGTTCTGCGTCTTGTAAGACATAAAAACAATAAGCATGGATAGTATTTCGGGTGCGATCATACCAGCACTAATGCACCGGATCCCATCAGAACTCCGCCGTTAAGCGTGCTTGGGCGAGAGTAGTACTAGGATGGGTGACCCCCCGGGAAGTCCTCGTGTTGCACCCCCTTTTTCTTTGCCCGTCTGCGTTTTTTTTATGTTTTAGGTGCGTTTTTTTTCTTTCTTACTATATCCATGCTCGGGCGGCCTCCGGTTCAATGTTGATTGTTTTCTTGTTTCCCGAACCGAGCCGATCCATCACGTGGGTCCCACGCCTCGCGTCCGAAAGCAAACGAGGTTCTGCGTCTTGTAGGACATAAAAACAATAAGCATGGATAGTATTTCGGGTGCGATCATACCAGCACTAATGCACCGGATCCCATCAGAACTCCGCCGTTAAGCGTGCTTGGGCGAGAGTAGTACTAGGATGGGTGACCCCCCGGGAAGTCCTCGTGTTGCACCCCCTTTTTCTTTGCCCGTCTGCGTTTTTTTTATGTTTTAGGTGCGTTTTTTTTCTTTCTTGCTATATCCATGCTCGGGCGGCCTCCGGTTCAATGTTGATTGTTTTCTTGTTTCCCGAACCGAGCCGATCCATCACGTGGGTCCCACGCCTCGCGTCCGAAAGCAAACGAGGTTCTGCGTCATGTAAGACATAAAAACAATAAGCATGGATAGTATTTCGGGTGCGATCATACCAGCACTAATGCACCGGATCCCATCAGAACTCCGCAGTTAAGCGTGCTTGGGCGAGAGTAGTACTAGGATGGGTGACCCCCTGGGAAGTCCTCGTGTTGCACCCCCTTTTTCGTTGCCCGTCTGCGTTTTTTTATGTTTTAGGTGCGTTTTTTTTTTCTTTCTTGGTATATCAATGCTCGGGCGGCCTCCGGTTCAATGTTGATTGTTTTCTTGTTTCCCGAACCGAGCCGATCCATCACGTGGGTCCCACGCCTCGCGTCCGAAAGCAAACGAGGTTCTGCGTCTTGTAAGACATAAAAACAATAAGCATGGATAGTATTTCGGGTGCGATCATACCAGCACTAATGCACCGGATCCCATCAGAACTCCGCAGTTAAGCGTGCTTGGGCGAGAGTAGTACTAGGATGGGTGACCCCCTGGGAAGTCCTCGTGTTGCACCCCCTTTTTCGTTACTCGTCTGCGTTTTTTTTATGTTTTAGGTGCGTTTTTTTTCTTTCTTGCTATATCCATGCTCGGGCGGCCTCCGGTTCAATGTTGATTGTTTTCTTGTTTCCCGAACCGAGCCGATCCATCACGTGGGTCCCACGCCTCGCGTCCGAAAGCAAACGAGGTTCTGCGTCTTGTAAGACATAAAAACAATAAGCATGGATAGTATTTCGGGTGCGATCATACAAGCACTAATGCACCGGATCCCATCAGAACTTCGCAGTTAAGCGTGCTTGGGCGAGAGTAGTACTAGGATGGGTGACCCCCTGGGAAGTCCTCGTGTTGCACCCCCTTTTTCGTTGCCCATCTGCGTTTTTTTATGTTTTAGGTGCGTTTTTTTTTCTTTCTTGCTATATCCATGCTCGGGCGGCCTCCGGTTCAATGTTGATTGTTTTCTTGTTTCCCGAACCGAGTCGATCCATCACGTGGGTCCCACGCCTCGCGTCCGAAAGCAAACGAGGTTCTGCGTCTTGTAAGACATAAAAACAATAAGCATGGATAGTATTTCGGGTGCGATCATACCAGCACTAATGCACCGGATCCCATCAGAACTCCGCCGTTAAGCGTGCTTGGGCGAGAGTAGTACTAGGATGGGTGACCCCCCGGGAAGTCCTCGTGTTGCACCCCCTTTTTCTTTGCCCGTCTGCGTTTTTTTTATGTTTTAGGTGCGTTTTTTTTCTTTCTTACTATATCCATGCTCGGGCGGCCTCCGGTTCAATGTTGATTGTTTTCTTGTTTCCCGAACCGAGCCGATCCATCACGTGGGTCCCACGCCTCGCGTCCGAAAGCAAACGAGGTTCTGCGTCTTGTAGGACATAAAAACAATAAGCATGGATAGTATTTCGGGTGCGATCATACCAGCACTAATGCACCGGATCCCATCAGAACTCCGCCGTTAAGCGTGCTTGGGCGAGAGTAGTACTAGGATGGGTGACCCCCCGGGAAGTCCTCGTGTTGCACCCCCTTTTTCTTTGCCCGTCTGCGTTTTTTTTATGTTTTAGGTGCGTTTTTTTTCTTTCTTGCTATATCCATGCTCGGGCGGCCTCCGGTTCAATGTTGATTGTTTTCTTGTTTCCCGAACCGAGCCGATCCATCACGTGGGTCCCACGCCTCGCGTCCGAAAGCAAACGAGGTTCTGCGTCATGTAAGACATAAAAACAATAAGCATGGATAGTATTTCGGGTGCGATCATACCAGCACTAATGCACCGGATCCCATCAGAACTCCGCAGTTAAGCGTGCTTGGGCGAGAGTAGTACTAGGATGGGTGACCCCCTGGGAAGTCCTCGTGTTGCACCCCCTTTTTCGTTGCCCGTCTGCGTTTTTTTATGTTTTAGGTGCGTTTTTTTTTTCTTTCTTGCTATATCCATGCTCGGGCGGCCTCCGGTTCAATGTTGATTGTTTTCTTGTTTCCCGAACCGAGCCGATCCATCACGTGGGTCCCACGCCTCGCGTCCGAAAGCAAACGAGGTTCTGCGTCTTGTAAGACATAAAAACAATAAGCATGGATAGTATTTCGGGTGCGATCATACCAGCACTAATGCACCGGATCCCATCAGAACTCCGCAGTTAAGCGTGCTTGGGCGAGAGTAGTACTAGGATGGGTGACCCCCCGGGAAGTCCTCGTGTTGCACCCCCTTTTTCGTTGCCCGTCTGCGTTTTTTTTATGTTTTAGGTGCGTTTTTTTTCTTTCTTGCTATATCCATGCTCGGGCGGCCTCCGGTTCAATGTTGATTGTTTTCTTGTTTCCCGAACCGAGCCGATCCATCACGTGGGTCCCACGCCTCGCGTCCGAAAGCAAACGAGGTTCTGCGTCTTGTAAGACATAAAAACAATAAGCATGGATAGTATTTCGGGTGCGATCATACCAGCACTAATGCACCGGATCCCATCAGAACTTCGCAGTTAAGCGTGCTTGGGCGAGAGTAGTACTAGGATGGATGACCCCCTGGGAAGTCCTCGTGTTGCACCCCCTTTTTCGTTGCCCGTCTGCGTTTTTTTATGTTTTAGGTGCGTTTTTTTTTTCTTTCTTGCTATATCCATGCTCGGGCGGCCTACGGTTCAATGTTGATTGTTTTCTTGTTTCCCGAACCGAGTCGATCCATCACGTGGGTCCCACGCCTCGCGTCCGAAAGCAAACGAGGTTCTGCGTCTTGTAAGACATAAAAACAATAAGCATGGATAGTATTTCGGGTGCGATCATACCAGCACTAATGCACCGGATCCCATCAGAACTCCGCCGTTAAGCGTGCTTGGGCGAGAGTAGTACTAGGATGGGTGACCCCCCGGGAAGTCCTCGTGTTGCACCCCCTTTTTCTTTGCCCGTCTGCGTTTTTTTTATGTTTTAGGTGCGTTTTTTTTCTTTCTTACTATATCCATGCTCGGGCGGCCTCCGGTTCAATGTTGATTGTTTTCTTGTTTCCCGAACCGAGCCGATCCATCACGTGGGTCCCACGCCTCGCGTCCGAAAGCAAACGAGGTTCTGCGTCTTGTAGGACATAAAAACAATAAGCATGGATAGTATTTCGGGTGCGATCATACCAGCACTAATGCACCGGATCCCATCAGAACTCCGCCGTTAAGCGTGCTTGGGCGAGAGTAGTACTAGGATGGGTGACCCCCCGGGAAGTCCTCGTGTTGCACCCCCTTTTTCTTTGCCCGTCTGCGTTTTTTTTATGTTTTAGGTGCGTTTTTTTTCTTTCTTGCTATATCCATGCTCGGGCGGCCTCCGGTTCAATGTTGATTGTTTTCTTGTTTCCCGAACCGAGCCGATCCATCACGTGGGTCCCACGCCTCGCGTCCGAAAGCAAACGAGGTTCTGCGTCATGTAAGACATAAAAACAATAAGCATGGATAGTATTTCGGGTGCGATCATACCAGCACTAATGCACCGGATCCCATCAGAACTCCGCAGTTAAGCGTGCTTGGGCGAGAGTAGTACTAGGATGGGTGACCCCCTGGGAAGTCCTCGTGTTGCACCCCCTTTTTCGTTGCCCGTCTGCGTTTTTTTATGTTTTAGGTACGTTTTTTTTTTCTTTCTTGCTATATCCATGCTCGGGCGGCCTCCGGTTCAATGTTGATTGTTTTCTTGTTTCCCGAACCGAGCCGATCCATCACGTGGGTCCCACGCCTCGCGTCCGAAAGCAAACGAGGTTCTGCGTCTTGTAAGACATAAAAACAATAAGCATGGATAGTATTTCGGGTGCGATCATACCAGCACTAATGCACCGGATCCCATCAGAACTCCGCAGTTAAGCGTGCTTGGGCGAGAGTAGTACTAGGATGGGTGACCCCCCGGGAAGTCCTCGTGTTGCACCCCCTTTTTCGTTGCCCGTCTGCGTTTTTTTTATGTTTTAGGTGCGTTTTTTTTCTTTCTTGCTATATCCATGCTCGGGCGGCCTCCGGTTCAATGTTGATTGTTTTCTTGTTTCCCGAACCGAGCCGATCCATCACGTGGGTCCCACGCCTCGCGTCCGAAAGCAAACGAGGTTCTGCGTCTTGTAAGACATAAAAACAATAAGCATGGATAGTATTTCGGGTGCGATCATACCAGCACTAATGCACCGGATCCCATCAGAACTTCGCAGTTAAGCGTGCTTGGGCGATAGTAGTACTAGGATGGGTGACCCCCTGGGAAGTCCTCGTGTTGCACCCCCTTTTTCGTTGCCCGTCTGCGTTTTTTTATGTTTTAGGTGCGTTTTTTTTTTCTTTCTTGCTATATCCATGCTCGGGCGGCCTCCGGTTCAATGTTGATTGTTTTCTTGTTTCCCGAACCGAGCCGATCCATCACGTGGGTCCCACGCCTCGCGTCCGAAAGCAAACGAGGTTCTGCGTCTTGTAAGACATAAAAACAATAAGCATGGATAGTATTTCGGGTGCGATCATACCAGCACTAATGCACCGGATCCCATCAGAACTCCGCAGTTAAGCGTGCTTGGGCGAGAGTAGTACTAGGATGGGTGACCCCCCGGGAAGTCCTCGTGTTGCACCCCCTTTTTCGTTGCCCGTCTGCGTTTTTTTTTATGTTTTAGGTGCGTTTTTTTTCTTTCTTGCTATATCCATGCTCGGGCGGCCTCCGGTTCAATGTTGATTGTTTTCTTGTTTCCCGAACCGAGCCGATCCATCACGTGGGTCCCACGCCTCGCGTCCGAAAGCAAACGAGGTTCTGCGTCTTGTAAGACATAAAAACAATAAGCATGGATAGTATTTCGGGTGCGATCATACCAGCACTAATGCACCGGATCCCATCAGAACTTCGCAGTTAAGCGTGCTTGGGCGAGAGTAGTACTAGGATGGATGACCCCCTGGGAAGTCCTCGTGTTGCACCCCCTTTTTCGTTGCCCGTCTGCGTTTTTTTATGTTTTAGGTGCGTTTTTTTTTTTCTTTCTTGCTATATCCATGCTCGGGCGGCCTACGGTTCAATGTTGATTGTTTTCTTGTTTCCCGAACCGAGTCGATCCATCACGTGGGTCCCACGCCTCGCGTCCGAAAGCAAACGAGGTTCTGCGTCTTGTAAGACATAAAAACAATAAGCATGGATAGTATTTCGGGTGCGATCATACCAGCACTAATGCACCGGATCCCATCAGAACTCCGCCGTTAAGCGTGCTTGGGCGAGAGTAGTACTAGGATGGGTGACCCCCCGGGAAGTCCTCGTGTTGCACCCCCTTTTTCTTTGCCCGTCTGCGTTTTTTTTATGTTTTAGGTGCGTTTTTTTTCTTTCTTACTATATCCATGCTCGGGCGGCCTCCGGTTCAATGTTGATTGTTTTCTTGTTTCCCGAACCGAGCCGATCCATCACGTGGGTCCCACGCCTCGCGTCCGAAAGCAAACGAGGTTCTGCGTCTTGTAGGACATAAAAACAATAAGCATGGATAGTATTTCGGGTGCGATCATACCAGCACTAATGCACCGGATCCCATCAGAACTCCGCCGTTAAGCGTGCTTGGGCGAGAGTAGTACTAGGATGGGTGACCCCCCGGGAAGTCCTCGTGTTGCACCCCCTTTTTCTTTGCCCGTCTGCGTTTTTTTTATGTTTTAGGTGCGTTTTTTTTCTTTCTTGCTATATCCATGCTCGGGCGGCCTCCGGTTCAATGTTGATTGTTTTCTTGTTTCCCGAACCGAGCCGATCCATCACGTGGGTCCCACGCCTCGCGTCCGAAAGCAAACGAGGTTCTGCGTCATGTAAGACATAAAAACAATAAGCATGGATAGTATTTCGGGTGCGATCATACCAGCACTAATGCACCGGATCCCATCAGAACTCCGCAGTTAAGCGTGCTTGGGCGAGAGTAGTACTAGGATGGGTGACCCCCTGGGAAGTCCTCGTGTTGCACCCCCTTTTTCGTTGCCCGTCTGCGTTTTTTTATGTTTTAGGTGCGTTTTTTTTTTCTTTCTTGCTATATCCATGCTCGGGCGGCCTCCGGTTCAATGTTGATTGTTTTCTTGTTTCCCGAACCGAGCCGATCCATCACGTGGGTCCCACGCCTCGCGTCCGAAAGCAAACGAGGTTCTGCGTCTTGTAAGACATAAAAACAATAAGCATGGATAGTATTTCGGGTGCGATCATACCAGCACTAATGCACCGGATCCCATCAGAACTCCGCAGTTAAGCGTGCTTGGGCGAGAGTAGTACTAGGATGGGTGACCCCCCGGGAAGTCCTCGTGTTGCACCCCCTTTTTCGTTGCCCGTCTGCGTTTTTTTTATGTTTTAGGTGCGTTTTTTTTCTTTCTTGCTATATCCATGCTCGGGCGGCCTCCGGTTCAATGTTGATTGTTTTCTTGTTTCCCGAACCGAGCCGATCCATCACGTGGGTCCCACGCCTCGCGTCCGAAAGCAAACGAGGTTCTGCGTCTTGTAAGACATAAAAACAATAAGCATGGATAGTATTTCGGGTGCGATCATACCAGCACTAATGCACCGGATCCCATCAGAACTTCGCAGTTAAGCGTGCTTGGGCGATAGTAGTACTAGGATGGGTGACCCCCTGGGAAGTCCTCGTGTTGCACCCCCTTTTTCGTTGCCCGTCTGCGTTTTTTTATGTTTTAGGTGCGTTTTTTTTTTCTTTCTTGCTATATCCATGCTCGGGCGGCCTACGGTTCAATGTTGATTGTTTTCTTGTTTCCCGAACCGAGTCGATCCATCACGTGGGTCCCACGCCTCGCGTCCGAAAGCAAACGAGGTTCTGCGTCTTGTAAGACATAAAAACAATAAGCATGGATAGTATTTCGGGTGCGATCATACCAGCACTAATGCACCGGATCCCATCAGAACTCCGCCGTTAAGCGTGCTTGGGCGAGAGTAGTACTAGGATGGGTGACCCCCCGGGAAGTCCTCGTGTTGCACCCCCTTTTTCTTTGCCCGTCTGCGTTTTTTTTATGTTTTAGGTGCGTTTTTTTTCTTTCTTGCTATATCCATGCTCGGGCGGCCTCCGGTTCAATGTTGATTGTTTTCTTGTTTCCCGAACCGAGCCGATCCATCACGTGGGTCCCACGCCTCGCGTCCGAAAGCAAACGAGGTTCTGCGTCTTGTAAGACATAAAAACAATAAGCATGGATAGTATTTCGGGTGCGATCATACCAGCACTAATGCACCGGATCCCATCAGAACTCCGCAGTTAAGCGTGCTTGGGCGAGAGTAGTACTAGGATGGGTGACCCCCTGGGAAGTCCTCGTGTTGCAACCCCTTTTTCGTTGCCCGTCTGCGTTTTTTTATGTTTTAGGTGCGTTTTTTTTCACTTTCTTGCTATATCCATGCTCGGGCGGCCTCCGGTTCAATGTTGATTGTTTTCTTGTTTCCCGAACCGAGCCGATCCATCACGTGGGTCCCACGCCTCGCGTCCGAAAGCAAACGAGGTTCTGCGTCTTGTAAGACATAAAAACAATAAGCATGGATAGTATTTCGGGTGCGATCATACCAGCACTAATGCACCGGATCCCATCAGAACTCCGCAGTTAAGCGTGCTTGGGCGAGAGTAGTACTAGGATGGGTGACCCCCCGGGAAGTCCTCGTGTTGCACCCCCTTTTTCGTTGCCCGTCTGCGTTTTTTTATGTTTTAGGTGCGTTTTTTTTTTCTTTCTTGGTATATCAATGCTCGGGCGGCCTCCGGTTCAATGTTGATTGTTTTCTTGTTTCCCGAACCGAGCCGATCCATCACGTGGGTCCCACGCCTCGCGTCCGAAAGCAAACGAGGTTCTGCGTCTTGTAAGACATAAAAACAATAAGCATGGATAGTATTTCGGGTGCGATCATACCAGCACTAATGCACCGGATCCCATCAGAACTCCGCAGTTAAGCGTGCTTGGGCGAGAGTAGTACTAGGATGGGTGACCCCCTGGGAAGTCCTCGTGTTGCACCCCCTTTTTCGTTGCCCGTCTGCGTTTTTTTTATGTTTTAGGTGCGTTTTTTTTTTCTTTCTTGCTATATCCATGCTCGGGCGGCCTCCGGTTCAATGTTGATTGTTTTCTTGTTTCCCGAACCGAGCCGATCCATCACGTGGGTCCCACGCCTCGCGTCCGAAAGCAAACGAGGTTCTGCGTCTTGTAAGACATAAAAACAATAAGCATGGATAGTATTTCGGGTGCGATCATACCAGCACTAATGCACCGGATCCCATCAGAACTCCGCAGTTAAGCGTGCTTGGGCGAGAGTAGTACTAGGATGGGTGACCCCCTGGGAAGTCCTCGTGTTGCACCCCCTTTTTCGTTGCCCGTCTGCGTTTTTTTATGTTTTAGGTGCGTTTTTTTTTTCTTTCTTGCTATATCCATGCTCGGGCGGCCTCCGGTTCAATGTTGATTGTTTTCTTGTTTCCCGAACCGAGCCGATCCATCACGTGGGTCCCACGCCTCGCGTCCGAAAGCAAACGAGGTTCTGCGTCTTGTAAGACATAAAAACAATAAGCATGGATAGTATTTCGGGTGCGATCATACCAGCACTAATGCACCGGATCCCATCAGAACTCCGCAGTTAAGCGTGCTTGGGCGAGAGTAGTACTAGGATGGGTGACCCCCTGGGAAGTCCTCGTGTTGCACCCCCTTTTTCGTTGCCCGTCTGCGTTTTTTTATGTTTTAGGTGCGTTTTTTTTTTTCTTTCTTGCTATATCCATGCTCGGGCGGCCTCCGGTTCAATGTTGATTGTTTTCTTGTTTCCCGAACCGAGCCGATCCATCACGTGGGTCCCACGCCACGCGTCCGAAAGCAAACGAGGTTCTGCGTCTTGTAAGACATAAAAACAATAAGCATGGATAGTATTTCGGGTGCGATCATACCAGCACTAATGCACCGGATCCCATCAGAACACCGCAGTTAAGCGTGCTTGGGCGAGAGTAGTACTAGGATGGGTGACCCCCTGGGAAGTCCTCGTGTTGCACCCCCTTTTTCGTTGCTCGTCTGCGTTTTTTTATGTTTTAGGTGCGTTTTTTTTTTCTTTCTTGCTATATCCATGCTCGGGCGGCCTCCGGTTCAATGTTGATTGTTTTCTTGTTTCCCGAACCGAGCCGATCCATCACGTGGGTCCCACGCCTCGCGTCCGAAAGCAAACGAGGTTCTGCGTCTTGTAAGACATAAAAACAATAAGCATGGATAGTATTTCGGGTGCGATCATACCAGCACTAATGCACCGGATCCCATCAGAACTCCGCAGTTAAGCGTGCTTGGGCGAGAGTAGTACTAGGATGGGTGACCCCCTGGGAAGTCCTCGTGTTGCAACCCCTTTTTCGTTGCCCGTCTGCGTTTTTTTATGTTTTAGGTGCGTTTTTTTTCACTTTCTTGCTATATCCATGCTCGGGCGGCCTCCGGTTCAATGTTGATTGTTTTCTTGTTTCCCGAACCGAGCCGATCCATCACGTGGGTCCCACGCCTCGCGTCCGAAAGCAAACGAGGTTCTGCGTCTTGTAAGACATAAAAACAATAAGCATGGATAGTATTTCGGGTGCGATCATACCAGCACTAATGCACCGGATCCCATCAGAACTCCGCAGTTAAGCGTGCTTGGGCGAGAGTAGTACTAGGATGGGTGACCCCCCGGGAAGTCCTCGTGTTGCACCCCCTTTTTCGTTGCCCGTCTGCGTTTTTTTATGTTTTAGGTGCGTTTTTTTTTTCTTTCTTGGTATATCAATGCTCGGGCGGCCTCCGGTTCAATGTTGATTGTTTTCTTGTTTCCCGAACCGAGCCGATCCATCACGTGGGTCCCACGCCTCGCGTCCGAAAGCAAACGAGGTTCTGCGTCTTGTAAGACATAAAAACAATAAGCATGGATAGTATTTCGGGTGCGATCATACCAGCACTAATGCACCGGATCCCATCAGAACTCCGCAGTTAAGCGTGCTTGGGCGAGAGTAGTACTAGGATGGGTGACCCCCTGGGAAGTCCTCGTGTTGCACCCCCTTTTTCGTTGCCCGTCTGCGTTTTTTTTATGTTTTAGGTGCGTTTTCTTTTTCTTTCTTGCTATATCCATGCTCGGGCGGCCTCCGGTTCAATGTTGATTGTTTTCTTGTTTCCCGAACCGAGCCGATCCATCACGTGGGTCCCACGCCTCGCGTCCGAAAGCAAACGAGGTTCTGCGTCTTGTAAGACATAAAAACAATAAGCATGGATAGTATTTCGGGTGCGATCATACCAGCACTAATGCACCGGATCCCATCAGAACTCCGCAGTTAAGCGTGCTTGGGCGAGAGTAGTACTAGGATGGGTGACCCCCTGGGAAGTCCTCGTGTTGCACCCCCTTTTTCGTTGCCCGTCTGCGTTTTTTTATGTTTTAGGTGCGTTTTTTTTTTTCTTTCTTGCTATATCCATGCTCGGGCGGCCTCCGGTTCAATGTTGATTGTTTTCTTGTTTCCCGAACCGAGCCGATCCATCACGTGGGTCCCACGCCACGCGTCCGAAAGCAAACGAGGTTCTGCGTCTTGTAAGACATAAAAACAATAAGCATGGATAGTATTTCGGGTGCGATCATACCAGCACTAATGCACCGGATCCCATCAGAACTCCGCAGTTAAGCGTGCTTGGGCGAGAGTAGTACTAGGATGGGTGACCCCCTGGGAAGTCCTCGTGTTGCACCCCCTTTTTCGTTGCTCGTCTGCGTTTTTTTATGTTTTAGGTGCGTTTTTTTTTTCTTTCTTGCGATATCCATGCTCGGGCGGCCTCCGGTTCAATGTTGATTGTTTTCTTGTTTCCCGAACCGAGCCGATCCATCACGTGGGTCCCACGCCTCGCGTCCGAAAGCAAACGAGGTTCTGCGTCTTGTAAGACATAAAAACAATAAGCATGGATAGTATTTCGGGTGCGATCATACCAGCACTAATGCACCGGATCCCATCAGAACTCCGCAGTTAAGCGTGCTTGGGCGAGAGTAGTACTAGGATGGGTGACCCCCTGGGAAGTCCTCGTGTTGCACCCCCTTTTTCGTTGCCCGTCTGCGTTTTTTTTATCTTTTAGGTGCGTTTTTTTTTTCTTTCTTGCTATATCCATGCTCGGGCGGCCTCCGGTTCAATGTTGATTGTTTTCTTGTTTCCCGAACCGAGCCGATCCATCACGTGGGTCCCACGCCTCGCGTCCGAAAGCAAACGAGGTTCTGCGTCTTGTAAGACATAAAAACAATAAGCATGGATAGTATTTCGGGTGCGATCATACCAGCACTAATGCACCGGATCCCATCAGAACTCCGCAGTTAAGCGTGCTTGGGCGAGAGTAGTACTAGGATGGGTGACCCCTGGGAAGTCCTCGTGTTGCACCCCCTTTTTCGTTGCCCGTCTGCGTTTTTTTATGTTTTAGGTGCGTTTTTTTTTTCTTTCTTGCTATATCCATGCTCGGGCGGCCTCCGGTTCAATGTTGATTGTTTTCTTGTTTCCCGAACCGAGCCGATCCATCACGTGGGTCCCACGCCTCGCGTCCGAAAGCAAACGAGGTTCTGCGTCTTGTAAGACATAAAAACAATAAGCATGGATAGTATTTCGGGTGCGATCATACCAGCACTAATGCACCGGATCCCATCAGAACTCCGCAGTTAAGCGTGCTTGGGCGAGAGTAGTACTAGGATGGGTGACCCCCTGGGAAGTCCTCGTGTTGCACCACCTTTTTCGTTGCTCGTCTGCGTTTTTTTATGTTTTAGGTGCGTTTTTTTTTTCTTTCTTGCTATATCCATGCTCGGGCGGCCTCCGGTTCAATGTTGATTGTTTTCTTGTTTCCCGAACCGAGCCGATCCATCACGTGGGTCCCACGCCTCGCGTCCGAAAGCAAACGAGGTTCTGCGTCTTGTAAGACATAAAAACAATAAGCATGGATAGTATTTCGGGTGCGATCATACCAGCACTAATGCACCGGATCCCATCAGAACTCCGCAGTTAAGCGTGCTTGGGCGAGAGTAGTACTAGGATGGGTGACCCCCTGGGAAGTCCTCGTGTTGCACCCCCTTTTTCGTTGCCCGTCTGCGTTTTTTTATGTTTTAGGTGCGTTTTTTTTTTTCTTTCTTGCTATATCCATGCTCGGGCGGCCTCCGGTTCAATGTTGATTGTTTTCTTGTTTCCCGAACCGAGCCGATCCATCACGTGGGTCCCACGCCACGCGTCCGAAAGCAAACGAGGTTCTGCGTCTTGTAAGACATAAAAACAATAAGCATGGATAGTATTTCGGGTGCGATCATACCAGCACTAATGCACCGGATCCCATCAGAACTCCGCAGTTAAGCGTGCTTGGGCGAGAGTAGTACTAGGATGGGTGACCCCCTGGGAAGTCCTCGTGTTGCACCCCCTTTTTCGTTGCTCGTCTGCGTTTTTTTATGTTTTAGGTGCGTTTTTTTTTTCTTTCTTGCTATATCCATGCTCGGGCGGCCTCCGGTTCAATGTTGATTGTTTTCTTGTTTCCCGAACCGAGCCGATCCATCACGTGGGTCCCACGCCTCGCGTCCGAAAGCAAACGAGGTTCTGCGTCTTGTAAGACATAAAAACAATAAGCATGGATAGTATTTCGGGTGCGATCATACCAGCACTAATGCACCGGATCCCATCAGAACTCCGCAGTTAAGCGTGCTTGGGCGAGAGTAGTACTAGGATGGGTGACCCCCTGGGAAGTCCTCGTGTTGCACCCCCTTTTTCGTTGCCCGTCTGCGTTTTTTTTATCTTTTAGGTGCGTTTTTTTTTTCTTTCTTGCTATATCCATGCTCGGGCGGCCTCCGGTTCAATGTTGATTGTTTTCTTGTTTCCCGAACCGAGCCGATCCATCACGTGGGTCCCACGCCTCGCGTCCGAAAGCAAACGAGGTTCTGCGTCTTGTAAGACATAAAAACAATAAGCATGGATAGTATTTCGGG
Organism: Lactuca saligna; assembly: GCF_052625555.1. Lineage (NCBI taxonomy): Eukaryota > Viridiplantae > Streptophyta > Magnoliopsida > Asterales > Asteraceae > Lactuca > Lactuca saligna. The sequence continues at coordinate 157,430,184 of NC_136417.1, forward strand.
TGCGATCATACCAGCACTAATGCACCGGATCCCATCAGAACTCCGCAGTTAAGCGTGCTTGGGCGAGAGTAGTACTAGGATGGGTGACCCCTGGGAAGTCCTCGTGTTGCACCCCCTTTTTCGTTGCCCGTCTGCGTTTTTTTATGTTTTAGGTGCGTTTTTTTTTTCTTTCTTGCTATATCCATGCTCGGGCGGCCTCCGGTTCAATGTTGATTGTTTTCTTGTTTCCCGAACCGAGCCGATCCATCACGTGGGTCCCACGCCTCGCGTCCGAAAGCAAACGAGGTTCTGCGTCTTGTAAGACATAAAAACAATAAGCATGGATAGTATTTCGGGTGCGATCATACCAGCACTAATGCACCGGATCCCATCAGAACTCCGCAGTTAAGCGTGCTTGGGCGAGAGTAGTACTAGGATGGGTGACCCCCTGGGAAGTCCTCGTGTTGCACCACCTTTTTCGTTGCTCGTCTGCGTTTTTTTATGTTTTAGGTGCGTTTTTTTTTTCTTTCTTGCTATATCCATGCTCGGGCGGCCTCCGGTTCAATGTTGATTGTTTTCTTGTTTCCCGAACCGAGCCGATCCATCACGTGGGTCCCACGCCTCGCGTCCGAAAGCAAACGAGGTTCTGCGTCTTGTAAGACATAAAAACAATAAGCATGGATAGTATTTCGGGTGCGATCATACCAGCACTAATGCACCGGATCCCATCAGAACTCCGCAGTTAAGCGTGCTTGGGCGAGAGTAGTACTAGGATGGGTGACCCCCTGGGAAGTCCTCGTGTTGCACCCCCTTTTTCGTTGCCCGTCTGCGTTTTTTTATATTTTAGGTGCGTTTTTTTTTCTTTCTTGCTATATCCATGCTCGGGCGGCCTCCGGTTCAATGTTGATTGTTTTCTTGTTTCCCGAACCGAGCCGATCCATCACGTGGGTCCCACGCCTCGCGTCCGAAAGCAAACGAGGTTCTGCGTCTTGTAAGACATAAAAACAATAAGCATGGATAGTATTTCGGGTGCGATCATACCAGTACTAATGCACCGGATCCCATCAGAACTCCGCAGTTAAGCGTGCTTGGGCGAGAGTAGTACTAGGATGGGTGACCCCCTGGGAAGTCCTCGTGTTGCACCCCCTTTTTCGTTGCCCGTCTGCGTTTTTTTTATGTTTTAGGTGCGTTTTTTTTTTCTTTCTTGCTATATCCATGCTCGGGCGGCCTCCGGTTCAATGTTGATTGTTTTCTTGTTTCCCGAACCGAGCCGATCCATCACGTGGGTCCCACGCCTCGCGTCCGAAAGCAAACGAGGTTCTGCGTCTTGTAAGACATAAAAACAATAAGCATGGATAGTATTTCGGGTGCGATCATACCAGCACTAATGCACCGGATCCCATCAGAACTCCGCAGTTAAGCGTGCTTGGGCGAGAGTAGTACTAGGATGGGTGACCCCCTGGGAAGTCCTCGTGTTGCACCCCCTTTTTCGTTGCCCGTCTGCGTTTTTTTTATGTTTTAGGTGCGTTTTTTTTTTCTTTCTTGCTATATCCATGCTCGGGCGGCCTCCGGTTCAATGTTGATTGTTTTCTTGTTTCCCGAACCGAGCCGATCCATCACGTGGGTCCCACGCCTCGCGTCCGAAAGCAAACGAGGTTCTGCGTCTTGTAAGACATAAAAACAATAAGCATGGATAGTATTTCGGGTGCGATCATACCAGCACTAATGCACCGGATCCCATCAGAACTCCGCAGTTAAGCGTGCTTGGGCGAGAGTAGTACTAGGATGGGTGACCCCCTGGGAAGTCCTTGTGTTGCACCCCCTTTTTCGTTGCCCGTCTGCGTTTTTTTATGTTTTAGGTGCGTTTTTTTTTTCTTTCTTGCTATATCCATGCTCGGGCGGCCTCCGGTTCAATGTTGATTGTTTTCTTGTTTCCCGAACCGAGCCGATCCATCACGTGGGTCCCACGCCACGCGTCCGAAAGCAAACGAGGTTCTGCGTCTTGTAAGACATAAAAACAATAAGCATGGATAGTATTTCGGGTGCGATCATACCAGCACTAATGCACCGGATCCCATCAGAACTTCGCAGTTAAGCGTGCGTGGACGAGAGTAGTACTAGGATGGGTGACCCCCTGGGAAGTCCTCGTGTTGCACCCCCTTTTTCGTTGCTCGTCTGCGTTTTTTTATGTTTTAGGTGCGTTTTTTTTTTCTTTCTTGCTATATCCATGCTCGGGCGGCCTCCGGTTCAATGTTGATTGTTTTCTTGTTTCCCGAACCGAGCCGATCCATCACGTGGGTCCCACGCCTCGCGTCCGAAAGCAAACGAGGTTCTGCGTCTTGTAAGACATAAAAACAATAAGCATGGATAGTATTTCGGGTGCGATCATACCAGCACTAATGCACCGGATCCCATCAGAACTCCGCAGTTAAGCGTGCTTGGGCGAGAGTAGTACTAGGATGGGTGACCCCCTGGGAAGTCCTCGTGTTGCACCCCCTTTTTCGTTGCCCGTCTGCGTTTTTTTATGTTTTAGGTGCGTTTTTTTTTCTTTCTTGCTATATCCATGCTCGGGCGGCCTCCGGTTCAATGTTGATTGTTTTCTTGTTTCCCGAACCGAGCCGATCCATCACGTGGGTCCCACGCCTCGCGTCCGAAAGCAAACGAGGTTCTGCGTCTTGTAAGACATAAAAACAATAAGCATGGATAGTATTTCGGGTGCGATCATACCAGCACTAATGCACCGGATCCCATCAGAACTCCGCAGTTAAGCGTGCTTGGGCGAGAGTAGTACTAGGATGGGTGACCCCCTGGGAAGTCCTCGTGTTGCACCCCCTTTTTCGTTGCCCGTCTGCGTTTTTTTTATGTTTTAGGTGCGTTTTTTTTTTTCTTTCTTGCTATATCCATGCTCGGGCGGCCTCCGGTTCAATGTTGATTGTTTTCTTGTTTCCCGAACCGAGCCGATCCATCACGTGGGTCCCACGCCTCGCGTCCGAAAGCAAACGAGGTTCTGCGTCTTGTAAGACATAAAAACAATAAGCATGGATAGTATTTCGGGTGCGATCATACCAGCACTAATGCACCGGATCCCATCAGAACTCCGCAGTTAAGCGTGCTTGGGCGAGAGTAGTACTAGGATGGGTGACCCCCTGGGAAGTCCTCGTGTTGCACCCCCTTTTTCGTTGCCCGTCTGCGTTTTTTTATGTTTTAGGTGCGTTTTTTTTTTTCTTTCTTGCTATATCCATGCTCGGGCGGCCTCCGGTTCAATGTTGATTGTTTTCTTGTTTCCCGAACCGAGCCGATCCATCACGTGGGTCCCACGCCACGCGTCCGAAAGCAAACGAGGTTCTGCGTCTTGTAAGACATAAAAACAATAAGCATGGATAGTATTTCGGGTGCGATCATACCAGCACTAATGCACCGGATCCCATCAGAACTCCGCAGTTAAGCGTGCTTGGGCGAGAGTAGTACTGGGATGGGTGACCCCCTGGGAAGTCCTCGTGTTGCACCCCCTTTTTCGTTGCCCGTCTGCGTTTTTTTATGTTTTAGGTGCGTTTTTTTTTTCTTTCTTGCTATATCCATGCTCGGGCGGCCTCCGGTTCAATGTTGATTGTTTTCTTGTTTCCCGAACCGAGCCGATCCATCACGTGGGTCCCACGCCTCGCGTCCGAAAGCAAACGAGGTTCTGCGTCTTGTAAGACATAAAAACAATAAGCATGGATAGTATTTCGGGTGCGATCATACCAGCACTAATGCACCGGATCCCATCAGAACTCCGCAGTTAAGCGTGCTTGGGCGAGAGTAGTACTAGGATGGGTGACCCCCTGGGAAGTCCTCGTGTTGCACCCCCTTTTTCGTTGCCCGTCTGCGTTTTTTTATGTTTTAGGTGCGTTTTTTTTTTCTTTCTTGCTATATCCATGCTCGGGCGGCCTCCGGTTCAATGTTGATTGTTTTCTTGTTTCCCGAACCGAGCCGATCCATCACGTGGGTCCCACGCCACGCGTCCGAAAGCAAACGAGGTTCTGCGTCTTGTAAGACATAAAAACAATAAGCATGGATAGTATTTCGGGTGCGATCATACCAGCACTAATGCACCGGATCCCATCAGAACTCCGCAGTTAAGCGTGCTTGGGCGAGAGTAGTACTGGGATGGGTGACCCCCTGGGAAGTCCTCGTGTTGCACCCCCTTTTTCGTTGCCCGTCTGCGTTTTTTTATGTTTTAGGTGCGTTTTTTTTTTTCTTTCTTGCTATATCCATGCTCGGGCGGCCTCCGGTTCAATGTTGATTGTTTTCTTGTTTCCCGAACCGAGCCGATCCATCACGTGGGTCCCACGCCACGCGTCCGAAAGCAAACGAGGTTCTGCGTCTTGTAAGACATAAAAACAATAAGCATGGATAGTATTTCGGGTGCGATCATACCAGCACTAATGCACCGGATCCCATCAGAACTCCGCAGTTAAGCGTGCTTGGGCGAGAGTAGTACTAGGATGGGTGACCCCCTGGGAAGTCCTCGTGTTGCACCCCCTTTTTCGTTGCCCGTCTGCGTTTTTTTATGTTTTAGGTGCGTTTTTTTTTCTTTCTTGCTATATCCATGCTCGGGCGGCCTCCGGTTCAATGTTGATTGTTTTCTTGTTTCCCGAACCGAGCCGATCCATCACGTGGGTCCCACGCCTCGCGTCCGAAAGCAAACGAGGTTCTGCGTCTTGTAAGACATAAAAACAATAAGCATGGATAGTATTTCGGGTGCGATCATACCAGCACTAATGCACCGGATCCCATCAGAACTCCGCAGTTAAGCGTGCTTGGGCGAGAGTAGTACTAGGATGGGTGACCCCCTGGGAAGTCCTCGTGTTGCACCCCCTTTTTCGTTGTCCGTCTGCGTTTTTTTTATGTTTTAGGTGCGTTTTTTTTTTCTTTCTTGCTATATCCATGCTCGGGCGGCCTCCGGTTCAATGTTGATTGTTTTCTTGTTTCCCGAACCGAGCCGATCCATCACGTGGGTCCCACGCCTCGCGTCCGAAAGCAAACGAGGTTCTGCGTCTTGTAAGACATAAAAACAATAAGCATGGATAGTATTTCGGGTGCGATCATACCAGCACTAATGCACCGGATCCCATCAGAACTCCGCAGTTAAGCGTGCTTGGGCGAGAGTAGTACTAGGATGGGTGACCCCCTGGGAAGTCCTCGTGTTGCACCCCCTTTTTCGTTGCCCGTCTGCGTTTTTTTTATGTTTTAGGTGCGTTTTTTTTTTTCTTTCTTGCTATATCCATGCTCGGGCGGCCTCCGGTTCAATGTTGATTGTTTTCTTGTTTCCCGAACCGAGCCGATCCATCACGTGGGTCCCACGCCTCGCGTCCGAAAGCAAACGAGGTTCTGCGTCTTGTAAGACATAAAAACAATAAGCATGGATAGTATTTCGGGTGCGATCATACCAGCACTAATGCACCGGATCCCATCAGAACTCCGCAGTTAAGCGTGCTTGGGCGAGAGTAGTACTAGGATGGGTGACCCCCTGGGAAGTCCTCGTGTTGCACCCCCTTTTTCGTTGCCCGTCTGCGTTTTTTTATGTTTTAGGTGCGTTTTTTTTTCTTTCTTGCTATATCCATGCTCGGGCGGCCTCCGGTTCAATGTTGATTGTTTTCTTGTTTCCCGAACCGAGCCGATCCATCACGTGGGTCCCACGCCTCGCGTCCGAAAGCAAACGAGGTTCTGCGTCTTGTAAGACATAAAAACAATAAGCATGGATAGTATTTCGGGTGCGATCATACCAGCACTAATGCACCGGATCCCATCAGAACTCCGCAGTTAAGCGTGCTTGGGCGAGAGTAGTACTAGGATGGGTGACCCCCTGGGAAGTCCTCGTGTTGCACCCCCTTTTTCGTTGCCCGTCTGCGTTTTTTTTATGTTTTAGGTGCGTTTTTTTTTTCTTTCTTGCTATATCCATGCTCGGGCGGCCTCCGGTTCAATGTTGATTGTTTTCTTGTTTCCCGAACCGAGCCGATCCATCACGTGGGTCCCACGCCTCGCGTCCGAAAGCAAACGAGGTTCTGCGTCTTGTAAGACATAAAAACAATAAGCATGGATAGTATTTCGGGTGCGATCATACCAGCACTAATGCACCGGATCCCATCAGAACTCCGCAGTTAAGCGTGCTTGGGCGAGAGTAGTACTAGGATGGGTGACCCCCTGGGAAGTCCTCGTGTTGCACCCCCTTTTTCGTTGCCCGTCTGCGTTTTTTTATGTTTTAGGTGCGTTTTTTTTTTCTTTCTTGCTATATCCATGCTCGGGCGGCCTCCGGTTCAATGTTGATTGTTTTCTTGTTTCCCGAACCGAGCCGATCCATCACGTGGGTCCCACGCCACGCGTCCGAAAGCAAACGAGGTTCTGCGTCTTGTAAGACATAAAAACAATAAGCATGGATAGTATTTCGGGTGCGATCATACCAGCACTAATGCACCGGATCCCATCAGAACTCCGCAGTTAAGCGTGCTTGGGCGAGAGTAGTACTAGGATGGGTGACCCCCTGGGAAGTCCTCGTGTTGCACCCCCTTTTTCGTTGCCCGTCTGCGTTTTTTTATGTTTTAGGTGCGTTTTTTTTTTTCTTTCTTGCTATATCCATGCTCGGGCGGCCTCCGGTTCAATGTTGATTGTTTTCTTGTTTCCCGAACCGAGCCGATCCATCACGTGGGTCCCACGCCACGCGTCCGAAAGCAAACGAGGTTCTGCGTCTTGTAAGACATAAAAACAATAAGCATGGATAGTATTTCGGGTGCGATCATACCAGCACTAATGCACCGGATCCCATCAGAACTCCGCAGTTAAGCGTGCTTGGGCGAGAGTAGTACTAGGATGGGTGACCCCCTGGGAAGTCCTCGTGTTGCACCCCCTTTTTCGTTGCCCGTCTGCGTTTTTTTATGTTTTAGGTGCGTTTTTTTTTCTTTCTTGCTATATCCATGCTCGGGCGGCCTCCGGTTCAATGTTGATTGTTTTCTTGTTTCCCGAACCGAGCCGATCCATCACGTGGGTCCCACGCCTCGCGTCCGAAAGCAAACGAGGTTCTGCGTCTTGTAAGACATAAAAACAATAAGCATGGATAGTATTTCGGGTGCGATCATACCAGCACTAATGCACCGGATCCCATCAGAACTCCGCAGTTAAGCGTGCTTGGGCGAGAGTAGTACTAGGATGGGTGACCCCCTGGGAAGTCCTCGTGTTGCACCCCCTTTTTCGTTGTCCGTCTGCGTTTTTTTTATGTTTTAGGTGCGTTTTTTTTTTCTTTCTTGCTATATCCATGCTCGGGCGGCCTCCGGTTCAATGTTGATTGTTTTCTTGTTTCCCGAACCGAGCCGATCCATCACGTGGGTCCCACGCCTCGCGTCCGAAAGCAAACGAGGTTCTGCGTCTTGTAAGACATAAAAACAATAAGCATGGATAGTATTTCGGGTGCGATCATACCAGCACTAATGCACCGGATCCCATCAGAACTCCGCAGTTAAGCGTGCTTGGGCGAGAGTAGTACTAGGATGGGTGACCCCCTGGGAAGTCCTCGTGTTGCACCCACTTTTTCGTTGCCCGTCTGCGTTTTTTTTATGTTTTAGGTGCGTTTTTTTTTTCTTTCTTGCTATATCCATGCTCGGGCGGCCTCCGGTTCAATGTTGATTGTTTTCTTGTTTCCCGAACCGAGCCGATCCATCACGTGGGTCCCACGCCTCGCGTCCGAAAGCAAACGAGGTTCTGCGTCTTGTAAGACATAAAAACAATAAGCATGGATAGTATTTCGGGTGCGATCATACCAGCACTAATGCACCGGATCCCATCAGAACTCCGCAGTTAAGCGTGCTTGGGCGAGAGTAGTACTAGGATGGGTGACCCCCTGGGAAGTCCTCGTGTTGCACCCCCTTTTTCGTTGCCCGTCTGCGTTTTTTTATGTTTTAGGTGCGTTTTTTTTTTCTTTCTTGCTATATCCATGCTCGGGCGGCCTCCGGTTCAATGTTGATTGTTTTCTTGTTTCCCGAACCGAGCCGATCCATCACGTGGGTCCCACGCCTCGCGTCCGAAAGCAAACGAGGTTCTGCGTCTTGTAAGACATAAAAACAATAAGCATGGATAGTATTTCGGGTGCGATCATACCAGCACTAATGCACCGGATCCCATCAGAACTCCGCAGTTAAGCGTGCTTGGGCGAGAGTAGTACTAGGATGGGTGACCCCCTGGGAAGTCCTCGTGTTGCACCCCCTTTTTCGTTGCCCGTCTGCGTTTTTTTTATGTTTTAGGTGCGTTTTTTTTTTCTTTCTTGCTATATCCATGCTCGGGCGGCCTCCGGTTCAATGTTGATTGTTTTCTTGTTTCCCGAACCGAGCCGATCCATCACGTGGGTCCCACGCCTCGCGTCCGAAAGCAAACGAGGTTCTGCGTCTTGTAAGACATAAAAACAATAAGCATGGATAGTATTTCGGGTGCGATCATACCAGCACTAATGCACCGGATCCCATCAGAACTCCGCAGTTAAGCGTGCTTGGGCGAGAGTAGTACTAGGATGGGTGACCCCCTGGGAAGTCCTCGTGTTGCACCCCCTTTTTCGTTGCCCGTCTGCGTTTTTTTATGTTTTAGGTGCGTTTTTTTTTTTCTTTCTTGCTATATCCATGCTCGGGCGGCCTCCGGTTCAATGTTGATTGTTTTCTTGTTTCCCGAACCGAGCCGATCCATCACGTGGGTCCCACGCCACGCGTCCGAAAGCAAACGAGGTTCTGCGTCTTGTAAGACATAAAAACAATAAGCATGGATAGTATTTCGGGTGCGATCATACCAGCACTAATGCACCGGATCCCATCAGAACTCCGCAGTTAAGCGTGCTTGGGCGAGAGTAGTACTAGGATGGGTGACCCCTTGGGAAGTCCTCGTGTTGCACCCCCTTTTTCGTTGCCCGTCTGCGTTTTTTTATGTTTTAGGTGCGTTTTTTTTTCTTTCTTGCTATATCCATGCTCGGGCGGCCTCCGGTTCAATGTTGATTGTTTTCTTGTTTCCCGAACCGAGCCGATCCATCACGTGGGTCCCACGCCTCGCGTCCGAAAGCAAACGAGGTTCTGCGTCTTGTAAGACATAAAAACAATAAGCATGGATAGTATTTCGGGTGCGATCATACCAGCACTAATGCACCGGATCCCATCAGAACTCCGCAGTTAAGCGTGCTTGGGCGAGAGTAGTACTAGGATGGGTGACCCCCTGGGAAGTCCTCGTTTTGCACCCCCTTTTTCGTTGTCCGTCTGCGTTTTTTTTATGTTTTAGGTGCGTTTTTTTTTTCTTTCTTGCTATATCCATGCTCGGGCGGCCTCCGGTTCAATGTTGATTGTTTTCTTGTTTCCCGAACCGAGCCGATCCATCACGTGGGTCCCACGCCTCGCGTCCGAAAGCAAACGAGGTTCTGCGTCTTGTAAGACATAAAAACAATAAGCATGGATAGTATTTCGGGTGCGATCATACCAGCACTAATGCACCGGATCCCATCAGAACTCCGCAGTTAAGCGTGCTTGGGCGAGAGTAGTACTAGGATGGGTGACCCCCTGGGAAGTCCTCGTGTTGCACCCCCTTTTTCGTTGCCCGTCTGCGTTTTTTTTATGTTTTAGGTGCGTTTTTTTTTTTCTTTCTTGCTATATCCATGCTCGGGCGGCCTCCGGTTCAATGTTGATTGTTTTCTTGTTTCCCGAACCGAGCCGATCCATCACGTGGGTCCCACGCCTCGCGTCCGAAAGCAAACGAGGTTCTGCGTCTTGTAAGACATAAAAACAATAAGCATGGATAGTATTTCGGGTGCGATCATACCAGCACTAATGCACCGGATCCCATCAGAACTCCGCAGTTAAGCGTGCTTGGGCGAGAGTAGTACTAGGATGGGTGACCCCCTGGGAAGTCCTCGTGTTGCACCCCCTTTTTCGTTGCCCGTCTGCGTTTTTTTATGTTTTAGGTGCGTTTTTTTTTCTTTCTTGCTATATCCATGCTCGGGCGGCCTCCGGTTCAATGTTGATTGTTTTCTTGTTTCCCGAACCGAGCCGATCCATCACGTGGGTCCCACGCCTCGCGTCCGAAAGCAAACGAGGTTCTGCGTCTTGTAAGACATAAAAACAATAAGCATGGATAGTATTTCGGGTGCGATCATACCAGCACTAATGCACCGGATCCCATCAGAACTCCGCAGTTAAGCGTGCTTGGGCGAGAGTAGTACTAGGATGGGTGACCCCCTGGGAAGTCCTCGTGTTGCACCCCCTTTTTCGTTGCCCGTCTGCGTTTTTTTTATGTTTTAGGTGCGTTTTTTTTTTTCTTTCTTGCTATATCCATGCTCGGGCGGCCTCCGGTTCAATGTTGATTGTTTTCTTGTTTCCCGAACCGAGCCGATCCATCACGTGGGTCCCACGCCTCGCGTCCGAAAGCAAACGAGGTTCTGCGTCTTGTAAGACATAAAAACAATAAGCATGGATAGTATTTCGGGTGCGATCATACCAGCACTAATGCACCGGATCCCATCAGAACTCCGCAGTTAAGCGTGCTTGGGCGAGAGTAGTACTAGGATGGGTGACCCCCTGGGAAGTCCTCGTGTTGCACCCCCTTTTTCGTTGCCCGTCTGCGTTTTTTTATGTTTTAGGTGCGTTTTTTTTTTTCTTTCTTGCTATATCCATGCTCGGGCGGCCTCCGGTTCAATGTTGATTGTTTTCTTGTTTCCCGAACCGAGCCGATCCATCACGTGGGTCCCACGCCACGCGTCCGAAAGCAAACGAGGTTCTGCGTCTTGTAAGACATAAAAACAATAAGCATGGATAGTATTTCGGGTGCGATCATACCAGCACTAATGCACCGGATCCCATCAGAACTCCGCAGTTAAGCGTGCTTGGGCGAGAGTAGTACTAGGATGGGTGACCCCCTGGGAAGTCCTCGTGTTGCACCCCCTTTTTCGTTGCCCGTCTGCGTTTTTTTATGTTTTAGGTGCGTTTTTTTTTTTCTTTCTTGCTATATCCATGCTCGGGCGGCCTCCGGTTCAATGTTGATTGTTTTCTTGTTTCCCGAACCGAGCCGATCCATCACGTGGGTCCCACGCCACGCGTCCGAAAGCAAACGAGGTTCTGCGTCTTGTAAGACATAAAAACAATAAGCATGGATAGTATTTCGGGTGCGATCATACCAGCACTAATGCACCGGATCCCATCAGAACTCCGCAGTTAAGCGTGCTTGGGCGAGAGTAGTACTAGGATGGGTGACCCCCTGGGAAGTCCTCGTGTTGCACCCCCTTTTTCGTTGCCCGTCTGCGTTTTTTTATGTTTTAGGTGCGTTTTTTTTTCTTTCTTGCTATATCCATGCTCGGGCGGCCTCCGGTTCAATGTTGATTGTTTTCTTGTTTCCCGAACCGAGCCGATCCATCACGTGGGTCCCACGCCTCGCGTCCGAAAGCAAACGAGGTTCTGCGTCTTGTAAGACATAAAAACAATAAGCATGGATAGTATTTCGGGTGCGATCATACCAGCACTAATGCACCGGATCCCATCAGAACTCCGCAGTTAAGCGTGCTTGGGCGAGAGTAGTACTAGGATGGGTGACCCCCTGGGAAGTCCTCGTGTTGCACCCCCTTTTTCGTTGTCCGTCTGCGTTTTTTTTATGTTTTAGGTGCGTTTTTTTTTTCTTTCTTGCTATATCCATGCTCGGGCGGCCTCCGGTTCAATGTTGATTGTTTTCTTGTTTCCCGAACCGAGCCGATCCATCACGTGGGTCCCACGCCTCGCGTCCGAAAGCAAACGAGGTTCTGCGTCTTGTAAGACATAAAAACAATAAGCATGGATAGTATTTCGGGTGCGATCATACCAGCACTAATGCACCGGATCCCATCAGAACTCCGCAGTTAAGCGTGCTTGGGCGAGAGTAGTACTAGGATGGGTGACCCCCTGGGAAGTCCTCGTGTTGCACCCACTTTTTCGTTGCCCGTCTGCGTTTTTTTTATGTTTTAGGTGCGTTTTTTTTTTCTTTCTTGCTATATCCATGCTCGGGCGGCCTCCGGTTCAATGTTGATTGTTTTCTTGTTTCCCGAACCGAGCCGATCCATCACGTGGGTCCCACGCCTCGCGTCCGAAAGCAAACGAGGTTCTGCGTCTTGTAAGACATAAAAACAATAAGCATGGATAGTATTTCGGGTGCGATCATACCAGCACTAATGCACCGGATCCCATCAGAACTCCGCAGTTAAGCGTGCTTGGGCGAGAGTAGTACTAGGATGGGTGACCCCCTGGGAAGTCCTCGTGTTGCACCCCCTTTTTCGTTGCCCGTCTGCGTTTTTTTATGTTTTAGGTGCGTTTTTTTTTTTCTTTCTTGCTATATCCATGCTCGGGCGGCCTCCGGTTCAATGTTGATTGTTTTCTTGTTTCCCGAACCGAGCCGATCCATCACGTGGGTCCCACGCCACGCGTCCGAAAGCAAACGAGGTTCTGCGTCTTGTAAGACATAAAAACAATAAGCATGGATAGTATTTCGGGTGCGATCATACCAGCACTAATGCACCGGATCCCATCAGAACTCCGCAGTTAAGCGTGCTTGGGCGAGAGTAGTACTAGGATGGGTGACCCCCTGGGAAGTCCTCGTGTTGCACCCCCTTTTTCGTTGCCCGTCTGCGTTTTTTTATGTTTTAGGTGCGTTTTTTTTTTTCTTTCTTGCTATATCCATGCTCGGGCGGCCTCCGGTTCAATGTTGATTGTTTTCTTGTTTCCCGAACCGAGCCGATCCATCACGTGGGTCCCACGCCACGCGTCCGAAAGCAAACGAGGTTCTGCGTCTTGTAAGACATAAAAACAATAAGCATGGATAGTATTTCGGGTGCGATCATACCAGCACTAATGCACCGGATCCCATCAGAACTCCGCAGTTAAGCGTGCTTGGGCGAGAGTAGTACTAGGATGGGTGACCCCCTGGGAAGTCCTCGTGTTGCACCCCCTTTTTCGTTGCCCGTCTGCGTTTTTTTATGTTTTAGGTGCGTTTTTTTTTCTTTCTTGCTATATCCATGCTCGGGCGGCCTCCGGTTCAATGTTGATTGTTTTCTTGTTTCCCGAACCGAGCCGATCCATCACGTGGGTCCCACGCCTCGCGTCCGAAAGCAAACGAGGTTCTGCGTCTTGTAAGACATAAAAACAATAAGCATGGATAGTATTTCGGGTGCGATCATACCAGCACTAATGCACCGGATCCCATCAGAACTCCGCAGTTAAGCGTGCTTGGGCGAGAGTAGTACTAGGATGGGTGACCCCCTGGGAAGTCCTCGTGTTGCACCCCCTTTTTCGTTGTCCGTCTGCGTTTTTTTTATGTTTTAGGTGCGTTTTTTTTTTCTTTCTTGCTATATCCATGCTCGGGCGGCCTCCGGTTCAATGTTGATTGTTTTCTTGTTTCCCGAACCGAGCCGATCCATCACGTGGGTCCCACGCCTCGCGTCCGAAAGCAAACGAGGTTCTGCGTCTTGTAAGACATAAAAACAATAAGCATGGATAGTATTTCGGGTGCGATCATACCAGCACTAATGCACCGGATCCCATCAGAACTCCGCAGTTAAGCGTGCTTGGGCGAGAGTAGTACTAGGATGGGTGACCCCCTGGGAAGTCCTCGTGTTGCACCCACTTTTTCGTTGCCCGTCTGCGTTTTTTTTATGTTTTAGGTGCGTTTTTTTTTTCTTTCTTGCTATATCCATGCTCGGGCGGCCTCCGGTTCAATGTTGATTGTTTTCTTGTTTCCCGAACCGAGCCGATCCATCACGTGGGTCCCACGCCTCGCGTCCGAAAGCAAACGAGGTTCTGCGTCTTGTAAGACATAAAAACAATAAGCATGGATAGTATTTCGGGTGCGATCATACCAGCACTAATGCACCGGATCCCATCAGAACTCCGCAGTTAAGCGTGCTTGGGCGAGAGTAGTACTAGGATGGGTGACCCCCTGGGAAGTCCTCGTGTTGCACCCCCTTTTTCGTTGCCCGTCTGCGTTTTTTTATGTTTTAGGTGCGTTTTTTTTTCTTTCTTGCTATATCCATGCTCGGGCGGCCTCCGGTTCAATGTTGATTGTTTTCTTGTTTCCCGAACCGAGCCGATCCATCACGTGGGTCCCACGCCTCGCGTCCGAAAGCAAACGAGGTTCTGCGTCTTGTAAGACATAAAAACAATAAGCATGGATAGTATTTCGGGTGCGATCATACCAGCACTAATGCACCGGATCCCATCAGAACTCCGCAGTTAAGCGTGCTTGGGCGAGAGTAGTACTAGGATGGGTGACCCCCTGGGAAGTCCTCGTGTTGCACCCCCTTTTTCGTTGCCCGTCTGCGTTTTTTTTATGTTTTAGGTGCGTTTTTTTTTTCTTTCTTGCTATATCCATGCTCGGGCGGCCTCCGGTTCAATGTTGATTGTTTTCTTGTTTCCCGAACCGAGCCGATCCATCACGTGGGTCCCACGCCTCGCGTCCGAAAGCAAACGAGGTTCTGCGTCTTGTAAGACATAAAAACAATAAGCATGGATAGTATTTCGGGTGCGATCATACCAGCACTAATGCACCGGATCCCATCAGAACTCCGCAGTTAAGCGTGCTTGGGCGAGAGTAGTACTAGGATGGGTGACCCCCTGGGAAGTCCTCGTGTTGCACCCCCTTTTTCGTTGCCCGTCTGCGTTTTTTTATGTTTTAGGTGCGTTTTTTTTTTTCTTTCTTGCTATATCCATGCTCGGGCGGCCTCCGGTTCAATGTTGATTGTTTTCTTGTTTCCCGAACCGAGCCGATCCATCACGTGGGTCCCACGCCACGCGTCCGAAAGCAAACGAGGTTCTGCGTCTTGTAAGACATAAAAACAATAAGCATGGATAGTATTTCGGGTGCGATCATACCAGCACTAATGCACCGGATCCCATCAGAACTCCGCAGTTAAGCGTGCTTGGGCGAGAGTAGTACTAGGATGGGTGACCCCCTGGGAAGTCCTCGTGTTGCACCCCCTTTTTCGTTGCCCGTCTGCGTTTTTTTATGTTTTAGGTGCGTTTTTTTTTTTCTTTCTTGCTATATCCATGCTCGGGCGGCCTCCGGTTCAATGTTGATTGTTTTCTTGTTTCCCGAACCGAGCCGATCCATCACGTGGGTCCCACGCCACGCGTCCGAAAGCAAACGAGGTTCTGCGTCTTGTAAGACATAAAAACAATAAGCATGGATAGTATTTCGGGTGCGATCATACCAGCACTAATGCACCGGATCCCATCAGAACTTCGCAGTTAAGCGTGCTTGGGCGAGAGTAGTACTAGGATGGGTGACCCCCTGGGAAGTCCTCGTGTTGCACCCCCTTTTTCGTTGCCCGTCTGCGTTTTTTTATGTTTTAGGTGCGTTTTTTTTTCTTTCTTG
The DNA here is from genome assembly GCF_052625555.1 of Lactuca saligna. NCBI lineage: Eukaryota > Viridiplantae > Streptophyta > Magnoliopsida > Asterales > Asteraceae > Lactuca > Lactuca saligna. Next base: position 157,445,544 of record NC_136417.1, read on the forward strand.
CTATATCCATGCTCGGGCGGCCTCCGGTTCAATGTTGATTGTTTTCTTGTTTCCCGAACCGAGCCGATCCATCACGTGGGTCCCACGCCTCGCGTCCGAAAGCAAACGAGGTTCTGCGTCTTGTAAGACATAAAAACAATAAGCATGGATAGTATTTCGGGTGCGATCATACCAGCACTAATGCACCGGATCCCATCAGAACTCCGCAGTTAAGCGTGCTTGGGCGAGAGTAGTACTAGGATGGGTGACCCCCTGGGAAGTCCTCGTGTTGCACCCCCTTTTTCGTTGTCCGTCTGCGTTTTTTTTATGTTTTAGGTGCGTTTTTTTTTTCTTTCTTGCTATATCCATGCTCGGGCGGCCTCCGGTTCAATGTTGATTGTTTTCTTGTTTCCCGAACCGAGCCGATCCATCACGTGGGTCCCACGCCTCGCGTCCGAAAGCAAACGAGGTTCTGCGTCTTGTAAGACATAAAAACAATAAGCATGGATAGTATTTCGGGTGCGATCATACCAGCACTAATGCACCGGATCCCATCAGAACTCCGCAGTTAAGCGTGCTTGGGCGAGAGTAGTACTAGGATGGGTGACCCCCTGGGAAGTCCTCGTGTTGCACCCACTTTTTCGTTGCCCGTCTGCGTTTTTTTTATGTTTTTGGTGCGTTTTTTTTTTCTTTCTTGCTATATCCATGCTCGGGCGGCCTCCGGTTCAATGTTGATTGTTTTCTTGTTTCCCGAACCGAGCCGATCCATCACGTGGGTCCCACGCCTCGCGTCCGAAAGCAAACGAGGTTCTGCGTCTTGTAAGACATAAAAACAATAAGCATGGATAGTATTTCGGGTGCGATCATACCAGCACTAATGCACCGGATCCCATCAGAACTCCGCAGTTAAGCGTGCTTGGGCGAGAGTAGTACTAGGATGGGTGACCCCCTGGGAAGTCCTCGTGTTGCACCCCCTTTTTCGTTGCCCGTCTGCGTTTTTTTATGTTTTAGGTGCGTTTTTTTTTCTTTCTTGCTATATCCATGCTCGGGCGGCCTCCGGTTCAATGTTGATTGTTTTCTTGTTTCCCGAACCGAGCCGATCCATCACGTGGGTCCCACGCCTCGCGTCCGAAAGCAAACGAGGTTCTGCGTCTTGTAAGACATAAAAACAATAAGCATGGATAGTATTTCGGGTGCGATCATACCAGCACTAATGCACCGGATCCCATCAGAACTCCGCAGTTAAGCGTGCTTGGGCGAGAGTAGTACTAGGATGGGTGACCCCCTGGGAAGTCCTCATGTTGCACCCCCTTTTTCGTTGCCCGTCTGCGTTTTTTTTATGTTTTAGGTGCGTTTTTTTTTTCTTTCTTGCTATATCCATGCTCGGGCGGCCTCCGGTTCAATGTTGATTGTTTTCTTGTTTCCCGAACCGAGCCGATCCATCACGTGGGTCCCACGCCTCGCGTCCGAAAGCAAACGAGGTTCTGCGTCTTGTAAGACATAAAAACAATAAGCATGGATAGTATTTCGGGTGCGATCATACCAGCACTAATGCACCGGATCCCATCAGAACTCCGCAGTTAAGCGTGCTTGGGCGAGAGTAGTACTAGGATGGGTGACCCCCTGGGAAGTCCTCGTGTTGCACCCCCTTTTTCGTTGCCCGTCTGCGTTTTTTTATGTTTTAGGTGCGTTTTTTTTTTTCTTTCTTGCTATATCCATGCTCGGGCGGCCTCCGGTTCAATGTTGATTGTTTTCTTGTTTCCCGAACCGAGCCGATCCATCACGTGGGTCCCACGCCACGCGTCCGAAAGCAAACGAGGTTCTGCGTCTTGTAAGACATAAAAACAATAAGCATGGATAGTATTTCGGGTGCGATCATACCAGCACTAATGCACCGGATCCCATCAGAACTCCGCAGTTAAGCGTGCTTGGGCGAGAGTAGTACTAGGATGGGTGACCCCCTGGGAAGTCCTCGTGTTGCACCCCTTTTTCGTTGCCCGTCTGCGTTTTTTTATGTTTTAGGTGCGTTTTTTTTTCTTTCTTGCTATATCCATGCTCGGGCGGCCTCCGGTTCAATGTTGATTGTTTTCTTGTTTCCCGAACCGAGCCGATCCATCACGTGGGTCCCACGCCTCGCGTCCGAAAGCAAACGAGGTTCTGCGTCTTGTAAGACATAAAAACAATAAGCATGGATAGTATTTCGGGTGCGATCATACCAGCACTAATGCACCGGATCCCATCAGAACTCCGCAGTTAAGCGTGCTTGGGCGAGAGTAGTACTAGGATGGGTGACCCCCTGGGAAGTCCTCGTGTTGCACCCCTTTTTCGTTGCCCGTCTGCGTTTTTTTATGTTTTAGGTGCGTTTTTTTTTTCTTTCTTGCTATATCCATGCTCGGGCGGCCTCCGGTTCAATGTTGATTGTTTTCTTGTTTCCCGAACCGAGCCGATCCATCACGTGGGTCCCACGCCTCGCGTCCGAAAGCAAACGAGGTTCTGCGTCTTGTAAGACATAAAAACAATAAGCATGGATAGTATTTCGGGTGCGATCATACCAGCACTAATGCACCGGATCCCATCAGAACTCCGCAGTTAAGCGTGCTTGGGCGAGAGTAGTACTAGGATGGGTGACCCCCTGGGAAGTCCTCGTGTTGCACCCCCTTTTTCGTTGCCCGTCTGCGTTTTTTTATGTTTTAGGTGCGTTTTTTTTTCTTTCTTGCTATATCCATGCTCGGGCGGCCTCCGGTTCAATGTTGATTGTTTTCTTGTTTCCCGAACCGAGCCGATCCATCACGTGGGTCCCACGCCTCGCGTCCGAAAGCAAACGAGGTTCTGCGTCTTGTAAGACATAAAAACAATAAGCATGGATAGTATTTCGGGTGCGATCATACCAGCACTAATGCACCGGATCCCATCAGAACTCCGCAGTTAAGCGTGCTTGGGCGAGAGTAGTACTAGGATGGGTGACCCCCTGGGAAGTCCTCGTGTTGCACCCCCTTTTTCGTTGCCCGTCTGCGTTTTTTTTATGTTTTAGGTGCGTTTTTTTTTTCTTTCTTGCTATATCCATGCTCGGGCGGCCTCCGGTTCAATGTTGATTGTTTTCTTGTTTCCCGAACCGAGCCGATCCATCACGTGGGTCCCACGCCTCGCGTCCGAAAGCAAACGAGGTTCTGCGTCTTGTAAGACATAAAAACAATAAGCATGGATACTATTTCGGGTGCGATCATACCAGCACTAATGCACCGGATGCCATCAGAACTCCGCAGTTAAGCGTGCTTGGGCGAGAGTAGTACTAGGATGGGTGACCCCCTGGGAAGTCCTCGTGTTGCACCCCCTTTTTCGTTGCCCGTCTGCGTTTTTTTTATGTTTTAGGTGCGTTTTTTTTTTCTTTCTTGCTATATCCATGCTCGGGCGGCCTCCGGTTCAATGTTGATTGTTTTCTTGTTTCCCGAACCGAGCCGATCCATCACGTGGGTCCCACGCCTCGCGTCCGAAAGCAAACGAGGTTCTGCGTCTTGTAAGACATAAAAACAATAAGCATGGATAGTATTTCGGGTGCGATCATACCAGCACTAATGCACCGGATCCCATCAGAACTCCGCAGTTAAGCGTGCTTGGGCGAGAGTAGTACTAGGATGGGTGACCCCCTGGGAAGTCCTCGTGTTGCACCCCCTTTTTCGTTGCCCGTCTGCGTTTTTTTATGTTTTAGGTGCGTTTTTTTTTCTTTCTTGCTATATCAATGCTCGGGCGGCCTCCGGTTCAATGTTGATTGTTTTCTTGTTTCCCGAACCGAGCCGATCCATCACGTGGGTCCCACGCCTCGCGTCCGAAAGCAAACGAGGTTCTGCGTCTTGTAAGACATAAAAACAATAAGCATGGATAGTATTTCGGGTGCGATCATACCAGCACTAATGCACCGGATCCCATCAGAACTCCGCAGTTAAGCGTGCTTGGGCGAGAGTAGTACTAGGATGGGTGACCCCCTGGGAAGTCCTCGTGTTGCACCCCCTTTTTCGTTGCCCGTCTGCGTTTTTTTATGTTTTAGGTGCGTTTTTTTTTCTTTCTTGCTATATCCATGCTCGGGCGGCCTCCGGTTCAATGTTGATTGTTTTCTTGTTTCCCGAACCGAGCCGATCCATCACGTGGGTCCCACGCCTCGCGTCCGAAAGCAAACGAGGTTCTGCGTCTTGTAAGACATAAAAACAATAAGCATGGATAGTATTTCGGGTGCGATCATACCAGCACTAATGCACCGGATCCCATCAGAACTCCGCAGTTAAGCGTGCTTGGGCGAGAGTAGTACTAGGATGGGTGACCCCCTGGGAAGTCCTCGTGTTGCACCCCCTTTTTCGTTGCCCGTCTGCGTTTTTTTTATGTTTTAGGTGCGTTTTTTTTTTCTTTCTTGCTATATCCATGCTCGGGCGGCCTCCGGTTCAATGTTGATTGTTTTCTTGTTTCCCGAACCGAGCCGATCCATCACGTGGGTCCCACGCCTCGCGTCCGAAAGCAAACGAGGTTCTGCGTCTTGTAAGACATAAAAACAATAAGCATGGATACTATTTCGGGTGCGATCATACCAGCACTAATGCACCGGATGCCATCAGAACTCCGCAGTTAAGCGTGCTTGGGCGAGAGTAGTACTAGGATGGGTGACCCCCTGGGAAGTCCTCGTGTTGCACCCCCTTTTTCGTTGCCCGTCTGCGTTTTTTTTATGTTTTAGGTGCGTTTTTTTTTTCTTTCTTGCTATATCCATGCTCGGGCGGCCTCCGGTTCAATGTTGATTGTTTTCTTGTTTCCCGAACCGAGCCGATCCATCACGTGGGTCCCACGCCTCGCGTCCGAAAGCAAACGAGGTTCTGCGTCTTGTAAGACATAAAAACAATAAGCATGGATAGTATTTCGGGTGCGATCATACCAGCACTAATGCACCGGATCCCATCAGAACTCCGCAGTTAAGCGTGCTTGGGCGAGAGTAGTACTAGGATGGGTGACCCCCTGGGAAGTCCTCGTGTTGCACCCCCTTTTTCGTTGCCCGTCTGCGTTTTTTTATGTTTTAGGTGCGTTTTTTTTTCTTTCTTGCTATATCAATGCTCGGGCGGCCTCCGGTTCAATGTTGATTGTTTTCTTGTTTCCCGAACCGAGCCGATCCATCACGTGGGTCCCACGCCTCGCGTCCGAAAGCAAACGAGGTTCTGCGTCTTGTAAGACATAAAAACAATAAGCATGGATAGTATTTCGGGTGCGATCATACCAGCACTAATGCACCGGATCCCATCAGAACTCCGCAGTTAAGCGTGCTTGGGCGAGAGTAGTACTAGGATGGGTGACCCCCTGGGAAGTCCTCGTGTTGCACCCCCTTTTTCGTTGCCCGTCTGCGTTTTTTTATGTTTTAGGTGCGTTTTTTTTTCTTTCTTGCTATATCCATGCTCGGGCGGCCTCCGGTTCAATGTTGATTGTTTTCTTGTTTCCCGAACCGAGCCGATCCATCACGTGGGTCCCACGCCTCGCGTCCGAAAGCAAACGAGGTTCTGCGTCTTGTAAGACATAAAAACAATAAGCATGGATAGTATTTCGGGTGCGATCATACCAGCACTAATGCACCGGATCCCATCAGAACTCCGCAGTTAAGCGTGCTTGGGCGAGAGTAGTATTAGGATGGGTGACCCCCTGGGAAGTCCTCGTGTTGCACCCCCTTTTTCGTTGCCCGTCTGCGTTTTTTTTATGTTTTAGGTGCGTTTTTTTTTTCTTTCTTGCTATATCCATGCTCGGGCGGCCTCCGGTTCAATGTTGATTGTTTTCTTGTTTCCCGAACCGAGCCGATCCATCACGTGGGTCCCACGCCTCGCGTCCGAAAGCAAACGAGGTTCTGCGTCTTGTAAGACATAAAAACAATAAGCATGGATAGTATTTCGGGTGCGATCATACCAGCACTAATGCACCGGATCCCATCAGAACTCCGCAGTTAAGCGTGCTTGGGCGAGAGTAGTACTAGGATGGGTGACCCCCTGGGAAGTCCTCGTGTTGCACCCCCTTTTTCGTTGCCCGTCTGCGTTTTTTTATGTTTTAGGTGCGTTTTTTTTTTTCTTTCTTGCTATATCCATGCTCGGGCGGCCTCCGGTTCAATGTTGATTGTTTTCTTGTTTCCCGAACCGAGCCGATCCATCACGTGGGTCCCACGCCACGCGTCCGAAAGCAAACGAGGTTCTGCGTCTTGTAAGACATAAAAACAATAAGCATGGATAGTATTTCGGGTGCGATCATACCAGCACTAATGCACCGGATCCCATCAGAACTCCGCAGTTAAGCGTGCTTGGGCGAGAGTAGTACTAGGATGGGTGACCCCCTGGGAAGTCCTCGTGTTGCACCCCTTTTTCGTTGCCCGTCTGCGTTTTTTTATGTTTTAGGTGCGTTTTTTTTTTCTTTCTTGCTATATCCATGCTCGGGCGGCCTCCGGTTCAATGTTGATTGTTTTCTTGTTTCCCGAACCGAGCCGATCCATCACGTGGGTCCCACGCCTCGCGTCCGAAAGCAAACGAGGTTCTGCGTCTTGTAAGACATAAAAACAATAAGCATGGATAGTATTTCGGGTGCGATCATACCAGCACTAATGCACCGGATCCCATCAGAACTCCGCAGTTAAGCGTGCTTGGGCGAGAGTAGTACTAGGATGGGTGACCCCCTGGGAAGTCCTCGTGTTGCTCCCCCTTTTTCGTTGCCCGTCTGCGTTTTTTTATGTTTTAGGTGCGTTTTTTTTTCTTTCTTGCTATATCCATGCTCGGGCGGCCTCCGGTTCAATGTTGATTGTTTTCTTGTTTCCCGAACCGAGCCGATCCATCACGTGGGTCCCACGCCTCGCGTCCGAAAGCAAACGAGGTTCTGCGTCTTGTAAGACATAAAAACAATAAGCATGGATAGTATTTCGGGTGCGATCATACCAGCTCTAATGCACCGGATCCCATCAGAACTCCGCAGTTAAGCGTGCTTGGGCGAGAGTAGTACTAGGATGGGTGACCCCCTGGGAAGTCCTCGTGTTGCACCCCCTTTTTCGTTGCCCGTCTGCGTTTTTTTTATGTTTTAGGTGCGTTTTTTTTTTCTTTCTTGCTATATCCATGCTCGGGCGGCCTCCGGTTCAATGTTGATTGTTTTCTTGTTTCCCGAACCGAGCCGATCCATCACGTGGGTCCCACGCCTCGCGTCCGAAAGCAAACGAGGTTCTGCGTCTTGTAAGACATAAAAACAATAAGCATGGATAGTATTTCGGGTGCGATCATACCAGCACTAATGCACCGGATCCCATCAGAACTCCGCAGTTAAGCGTGCTTGGGCGAGAGTAGTACTAGGATGGGTGACCCCCTGGGAAGTCCTCGTGTTGCACCCCCTTTTTCGTTGCCCGTCTGCGTTTTTTTTATGTTTTAGGTGCGTTTTTTTTTTCTTTCTTGCTATATCCATGCTCGGGCGGCCTCCGGTTCAATGTTGATTGTTTTCTTGTTTCCCGAACCGAGCCGATCCATCACGTGGGTCCCACGCCTCGCGTCCGAAAGCAAACGAGGTTCTGCGTCTTGTAAGACATAAAAACAATAAGCATGGATAGTATTTCGGGTGCGATCATACCAGCACTAATGCACCGGATCCCATCAGAACTCCGCAGTTAAGCGTGCTTGGGCGAGAGTAGTACTAGGATGGGTGACCCCCTGGGAAGTCCTCGTGTTGCACCCCCTTTTTCGTTGCCCGTCTGCGTTTTTTTATGTTTTAGGTGCGTTTTTTTTTCTTTCTTGCTATATCCATGCTCGGGCGGCCTCCGGTTCAATGTTGATTGTTTTCTTGTTTCCCGAACCGAGCCGATCCATCACGTGGGTCCCACGCCTCGCGTCCGAAAGCAAACGAGGTTCTGCGTCTTGTAAGACATAAAAACAATAAGCATGGATAGTATTTCGGGTGCGATCATACCAGCACTAATGCACCGGATCCCATCAGAACTCCGCAGTTAAGCGTGCTTGGGCGAGAGTAGTACTAGGATGGGTGACCCCCTGGGAAGTCCTCGTGTTGCACCCCCTTTTTCGTTGCCCGTCTGCGTTTTTTTTATGTTTTAGGTGCGTTTTTTTTTTCTTTCTTGCTATATCCATGCTCGGGCGGCCTCCGGTTCAATGTTGATTGTTTTCTTGTTTCCCGAACCGAGCCGATCCATCACGTGGGTCCCACGCCTCGCGTCCGAAAGCAAACGAGGTTCTGCGTCTTGTAAGACATAAAAACAATAAGCATGGATAGTATTTCGGGTGCGATCATACCAGCACTAATGCACCGGATCCCATCAGAACTCCGCAGTTAAGCGTGCTTGGGCGAGAGTAGTACTAGGATGGGTGACCCCCTGGGAAGTCCTCGTGTTGCACCCCCTTTTTCGTTGCCCGTCTGCGTTTTTTTTATGTTTTAGGTGCGTTTTTTTTTTCTTTCTTGCTATATCCATGCTCGGGCGGCCTCCGGTTCAATGTTGATTGTTTTCTTGTTTCCCGAACCGAGCCGATCCATCACGTGGGTCCCACGCCTCGCGTCCGAAAGCAAACGAGGTTCTGCGTCTTGTAAGACATAAAAACAATAAGCATGGATAGTATTTCGGGTGCGATCATACCAGCACTAATGCACCGGATCCCATCAGAACTCCGCAGTTAAGCGTGCTTGGGCGAGAGTAGTACTAGGATGGGTGACCCCCTGGGAAGTCCTTGTGTTGCACCCCCTTTTTCGTTGCCCGTCTGCGTTTTTTTATGTTTTAGGTGCGTTTTTTTTTTCTTTCTTGCTATATCCATGCTCGGGCGGCCTCCGGTTCAATGTTGATTGTTTTCTTGTTTCCCGAACCGAGCCGATCCATCACGTGGGTCCCACGCCACGCGTCCGAAAGCAAACGAGGTTCTGCGTCTTGTAAGACATAAAAACAATAAGCATGGATAGTATTTCGGGTGCGATCATACCAGCACTAATGCACCGGATCCCATCAGAACTTCGCAGTTAAGCGTGCTTGGACGAGAGTAGTACTAGGATGGGTGACCCCCTGGGAAGTCCTCGTGTTGCACCCCCTTTTTCGTTGCTCGTCTGCGTTTTTTTATGTTTTAGGTGCGTTTTTTTTTTCTTTCTTGCTATATCCATGCTCGGGCGGCCTCCGGTTCAATGTTGATTGTTTTCTTGTTTCCCGAACCGAGCCGATCCATCACGTGGGTCCCACGCCTCGCGTCCGAAAGCAAACGAGGTTCTGCGTCTTGTAAGACATAAAAACAATAAGCATGGATAGTATTTCGGGTGCGATCATACCAGCACTAATGCACCGGATCCCATCAGAACTCCGCAGTTAAGCGTGCTTGGGCGAGAGTAGTACTAGGATGGGTGACCCCCTGGGAAGTCCTCGTGTTGCACCCCCTTTTTCGTTGCCCGTCTGCGTTTTTTTATGTTTTAGGTGCGTTTTTTTTTCTTTCTTGCTATATCCATGCTCGGGCGGCCTCCGGTTCAATGTTGATTGTTTTCTTGTTTCCCGAACCGAGCCGATCCATCACGTGGGTCCCACGCCTCGCGTCCGAAAGCAAACGAGGTTCTGCGTCTTGTAAGACATAAAAACAATAAGCATGGATAGTATTTTGGGTGCGATCATACCAGCACTAATGCACCGGATCCCATCAGAACTCCGCAGTTAAGCGTGCTTGGGCGAGAGTAGTACTAGGATGGGTGACCCCCTGGGAAGTCCTCGTGTTGCACCCCCTTTTTCGTTGCCCGTCTGCGTTTTTTTTATGTTTTAGGTGCGTTTTTTTTTTCTTTCTTGCTATATCCATGCTCGGGCGGCCTCCGGTTCAATGTTGATTGTTTTCTTGTTTCCCGAACCGAGCCGATCCATCACGTGGGTCCCACGCCTCGCGTCCGAAAGCAAACGAGGTTCTGCGTCTTGTAAGACATAAAAACAATAAGCATGGATAGTATTTCGGGTGCGATCATACCAGCACTAATGCACCGGATCCCATCAGAACTCCGCAGTTAAGCGTGCTTGGGCGAGAGTAGTACTAGGATGGGTGACCCCCTGGGAAGTCCTCGTGTTGCACCCCCTTTTTCGTTGCCCGTCTGCGTTTTTTTATGTTTTAGGTGCGTTTTTTTTTTTTCTTTCTTGCTATATCCATGCTCGGGCGGCCTCCGGTTCAATGTTGATTGTTTTCTTGTTTCCCGAACCGAGCCGATCCATCACGTGGGTCCCACGCCACGCGTCCGAAAGCAAACGAGGTTCTGCGTCTTGTAAGACATAAAAACAATAAGCATGGATAGTATTTCGGGTGCGATCATACCAGCACTAATGCACCGGATCCCATCAGAACTCCGCAGTTAAGCGTGCTTGGGCGAGAGTAGTACTAGGATGGGTGACCCCCTGGGAAGTCCTCGTGTTGCACCCCTTTTTCGTTGCCCGTCTGCGTTTTTTTATGTTTTAGGTGCGTTTTTTTTTCTTTCTTGCTATATCCATGCTCGGGCGGCCTCCGGTTCAATGTTGATTGTTTTCTTGTTTCCCGAACCGAGCCGATCCATCACGTGGGTCCCACGCCTCGCGTCCGAAAGCAAACGAGGTTCTGCGTCTTGTAAGACATAAAAACAATAAGCATGGATAGTATATCGGGTGCGATCATACCAGCACTAATGCACCGGATCCCATCAGAACTCCGCAGTTAAGCGTGCTTGGGCGAGAGTAGTACTAGGATGGGTGACCCCCTGGGAAGTCCTCGTGTTGCACCCCCTTTTTCGTTGCCCGTCTGCGTTTTTTTATGTTTTAGGTGCGTTTTTTTTTTTCTTTCTTGCTATATCCATGCTCGGGCGGCCTCCGGTTCAATGTTGATTGTTTTCTTGTTTCCCGAACCGAGCCGATCCATCACGTGGGTCCCACGCCTCGCGTCCGAAAGCAAACGAGGTTCTGCGTCTTGTAAGACATAAAAACAATAAGCATGGATAGTATTTCGGGTGCGATCATACCAGCACTAATGCACCGGATCCCATCAGAACTCCGCAGTTAAGCGTGCTTGGGCGAGAGTAGTACTAGGATGGGTGACCCCCTGGGAAGTCCTCGTGTTGCACCCCCTTTTTCGTTGCCCGTCTGCGTTTTTTTTATGTTTTAGGTGCGTTTTTTTTTTCTTTCTTGCTATATCCATGCTCGGGCGGCCTCCGGTTCAATGTTGATTGTTTTCTTGTTTCCCGAACCGAGCCGATCCATCACGTGGGTCCCACGCCTCGCGTCCGAAAGCAAACGAGGTTCTGCGTCTTGTAAGACATAAAAACAATAAGCATGGATAGTATTTCGGGTGCGATCATACCAGCACTAATGCACCGGATCCCATCAGAACTCCGCAGTTAAGCGTGCTTGGGCGAGAGTAGTACTAGGATGGGTGACCCCCTGGGAAGTCCTCGTGTTGCACCCCCTTTTTCGTTGCCCGTCTGCGTTTTTTTATGTTTTAGGTGCGTTTTTTTTTCTTTCTTGCTATATCCATGCTCGGGCGGCCTCCGGTTCAATGTTGATTGTTTTCTTGTTTCCCGAACCGAGCCGATCCATCACGTGGGTCCCACGCCTCGCGTCCGAAAGCAAACGAGGTTCTGCGTCTTGTAAGACATAAAAACAATAAGCATGGATAGTATTTCGGGTGCGATCATACCAGCACTAATGCACCGGATCCCATCAGAACTCCGCAGTTAAGCGTGCTTGGGCGAGAGTAGTACTAGGATGGGTGACCCCCTGGGAAGTCCTCGTGTTGCACCCCCTTTTTCGTTGCCCGTCTGCGTTTTTTTTATGTTTTAGGTGCGTTTTTTTTTTCTTTCTTGCTATATCCATGCTCGGGCGGCCTCCGGTTCAATGTTGATTGTTTTCTTGTTTCCCGAACCGAGCCGATCCATCACGTGGGTCCCACGCCTCGCGTCCGAAAGCAAACGAGGTTCTGCGTCTTGTAAGACATAAAAACAATAAGCATGGATAGTATTTCGGGTGCGATCATACCAGCACTAATGCACCGGATCCCATCAGAACTCCGCAGTTAAGCGTGCTTGGGCGAGAGTAGTACTAGGATGGGTGACCCCCTGGGAAGTCCTCGTGTTGCACCCCCTTTTTCGTTGCCCGTCTGCGTTTTTTTTATGTTTTAGGTGCGTTTTTTTTTTCTTTCTTGCTATATCCATGCTCGGGCGGCCTCCGGTTCAATGTTGATTGTTTTCTTGTTTCCCGAACCGAGCCGATCCATCACGTGGGTCCCACGCCTCGCGTCCGAAAGCAAACGAGGTTCTGCGTCTTGTAAGACATAAAAACAATAAGCATGGATAGTATTTCGGGTGCGATCATACCAGCACTAATGCACCGGATCCCATCAGAACTCCGCAGTTAAGCGTGCTTGGGCGAGAGTAGTACTAGGATGGGTGACCCCCTGGGAAGTCCTTGTGTTGCACCCCCTTTTTCGTTGCCCGTCTGCGTTTTTTTATGTTTTAGGTGCGTTTTTTTTTTCTTTCTTGCTATATCCATGCTCGGGCGGCCTCCGGTTCAATGTTGATTGTTTTCTTGTTTCCCGAACCGAGCCGATCCATCACGTGGGTCCCACGCCACGCGTCCGAAAGCAAACGAGGTTCTGCGTCTTGTAAGACATAAAAACAATAAGCATGGATAGTATTTCGGGTGCGATCATACCAGCACTAATGCACCGGATCCCATCAGAACTTCGCAGTTAAGCGTGCTTGGACGAGAGTAGTACTAGGATGGGTGACCCCCTGGGAAGTCCTCGTGTTGCACCCCCTTTTTCGTTGCTCGTCTGCGTTTTTTTATGTTTTAGGTGCGTTTTTTTTTTCTTTCTTGCTATATCCATGCTCGGGCGGCCTCCGGTTCAATGTTGATTGTTTTCTTGTTTCCCGAACCGAGCCGATCCATCACGTGGGTCCCACGCCTCGCGTCCGAAAGCAAACGAGGTTCTGCGTCTTGTAAGACATAAAAACAATAAGCATGGATAGTATTTCGGGTGCGATCATACCAGCACTAATGCACCGGATCCCATCAGAACTCCGCAGTTAAGCGTGCTTGGGCGAGAGTAGTACTAGGATGGGTGACCCCCTGGGAAGTCCTCGTGTTGCACCCCCTTTTTCGTTGCCCGTCTGCGTTTTTTTTATGTTTTAGGTGCGTTTTTTTTTTCTTTCTTGCTATATCCATGCTCGGGCGGCCTCCGGTTCAATGTTGATTGTTTTCTTGTTTCCCGAACCGAGCCGATCCATCACGTGGGTCCCACGCCTCGCGTCCGAAAGCAAACGAGGTTCTGCGTCTTGTAAGACATAAAAACAATAAGCATGGATAGTATTTCGGGTGCGATCATACCAGCACTAATGCACCGGATCCCATCAGAACTCCGCAGTTAAGCGTGCTTGGGCGAGAGTAGTACTAGGATGGGTGACCCCCTGGGAAGTCCTCGTGTTGCACCCCCTTTTTCGTTGCCCGTCTGCGTTTTTTTTATGTTTTAGGTGCGTTTTTTTTTTCTTTCTTGCTATATCCATGCTCGGGCGGCCTCCGGTTCAATGGTGATTGTTTTCTTGTTTCCCGAACCGAGCCGATCCATCACGTGGGTCCCACGCCTCGCGTCCGAAAGCAAACGAGGTTCTGCGTCTTGTAAGACATAAAAACAATAAGCATGGATAGTATTTCGGGTGCGATCATACCAGCACTAATGCACCGGATCCCATCAGAACTCCGCAGTTAAGCGTGCTTGGGCGAGAGTAGTACTAGGATGGGTGACCCCCTGGGAAGTCCTTGTGTTGCACCCCCTTTTTCGTTGCCCGTCTGCGTTTTTTTATGTTTTAGGTGCGTTTTTTTTTCTTTCTTGCTATATCCATGCTCGGGCGGCCTCCGGTTCAATGTTGATTGTTTTCTTGTTTCCCGAACCGAGCCGATCCATCACGTGGGTCCCACGCCACGCGTCCGAAAGCAAACGAGGTTCTGCGTCTTGTAAGACATAAAAACAATAAGCATGGATAGTATTTCGGGTGCGATCATACCAGCACTAATGCACCGGATCCCATCAGAACTTCGCAGTTAAGCGTGCTTGGACGAGAGTAGTACTAGGATGGGTGACCCCCTGGGAAGTCCTCGTGTTGCACCCCCTTTTTCGTTGCTCGTCTGCGTTTTTTTATGTTTTAGGTGCGTTTTTTTTTTCTTTCTTGCTATATCCATGCTCGGGCGGCCTCCGGTTCAATGTTGATTGTTTTCTTGTTTCCCGAACCGAGCCGATCCATCACGTGGGTCCCACGCCTCGCGTCCGAAAGCAAACGAGGTTCTGCGTCTTGTAAGACATAAAAACAATAAGCATGGATAGTATTTCGGGTGCGATCATACCAGCACTAATGCACCGGATCCCATCAGAACTCCGCAGTTAAGCGTGCTTGGGCGAGAGTAGTACTAGGATGGGTGACCCCCTGGGAAGTCCTCGTGTTGCACCCCCTTTTTCGTTGCCCGTCTGCGTTTTTTTATGTTTTAGGTGCGTTTTTTTTTCTTTCTTGCTATATCCATGCTCGGGCGGCCTCCGGTTCAATGTTGATTGTTTTCTTGTTTCCCGAACCGAGCCGATCCATCACGTGGGTCCCACGCCTCGCGTCCGAAAGCAAACGAGGTTCTGCGTCTTGTAAGACATAAAAACAATAAGCATGGATAGTATTTTGGGTGCGATCATACCAGCACTAATGCACCGGATCCCATCAGAACTCCGCAGTTAAGCGTGCTTGGGCGAGAGTAGTACTAGGATGGGTGACCCCCTGGGAAGTCCTCGTGTTGCACCCCCTTTTTCGTTGCCCGTCTGCGTTTTTTTTATGTTTTAGGTGCGTTTTTTTTTTCTTTCTTGCTATATCCATGCTCGGGCGGCCTCCGGTTCAATGTTGATTGTTTTCTTGTTTCCCGAACCGAGCCGATCCATCACGTGGGTCCCACGCCTCGCGTCCGAAAGCAAACGAGGTTCTGCGTCTTGTAAGACATAAAAACAATAAGCATGGATAGTATTTCGGGTGCGATCATACCAGCACTAATGCACCGGATCCCATCAGAACTCCGCAGTTAAGCGTGCTTGGGCGAGAGTAGTACTAGGATGGGTGACCCCCTGGGAAGTCCTCGTGTTGCACCCCCTTTTTCGTTGCCCGTCTGCGTTTTTTTATGTTTTAGGTGCGTTTTTTTTTTTTTTCTTTCTTGCTATATCCATGCTCGGGCGGCCTCCGGTTCAATGTTGATTGTTTTCTTGTTTCCCGAACCGAGCCGATCCATCACGTGGGTCCCACGCCACGCGTCCGAAAGCAAACGAGGTTCTGCGTCTTGTAAGACATAAAAACAATAAGCATGGATAGTATTTCGGGTGCGATCATACCAGCACTAATGCACCGGATCCCATCAGAACTCCGCAGTTAAGCGTGCTTGGGCGAGAGTAGTACTAGGATGGGTGACCCCCTGGGAAGTCCTCGTGTTGCACCCCTTTTTCGTTGCCCGTCTGCGTTTTTTTATGTTTTAGGTGCGTTTTTTTTTCTTTCTTGCTATATCCATGCTCGGGCGGCCTCCGGTTCAATGTTGATTGTTTTCTTGTTTCCCGAACCGAGCCGATCCATCACGTGGGTCCCACGCCTCGCGTCCGAAAGCAAACGAGGTTCTGCGTCTTGTAAGACATAAAAACAATAAGCATGGATAGTATATCGGGTGCGATCATACCAGCACTAATGCACCGGATCCCATCAGAACTCCGCAGTTAAGCGTGCTTGGGCGAGAGTAGTACTAGGATGGGTGACCCCCTGGGAAGTCCTCGTGTTGCACCCCCTTTTTCGTTGCCCGTCTGCGTTTTTTTATGTTTTAGGTGCGTTTTTTTTTTCTTTCTTGCTATATCCATGCTCGGGCGGCCTCCGGTTCAATGTTGATTGTTTTCTTGTTTCCCGAACCGAGCCGATCCATCACGTGGGTCCCACGCCTCGCGTCCGAAAGCAAACGAGGTTCTGCGTCTTGTAAGACATAAAAACAATAAGCATGGATAGTATTTCGGGTGCGATCATACCAGCACTAATGCACCGGATCCCATCAGAACTTCGCAGTTAAGCGTGCTTGGGCGAGAGTAGTACTAGGATGGGTGACCCCCTGGGAAGTCCTCGTGTTGCACCCCCTTTTTCGTTGCTCGTCTGCGTTTTTTTATGTTTTAGGTGCGTTTTTTTTTTCTTTCTTGCTATATCCATGCTCGGGCGGCCTCCGGTTCAATGTTGATTGTTTTCTTGTTTCCCGAACCGAGCCGATCCATCACGTGGGTCCCACGCCTCGCGTCCGAAAGCAAACGAGGTTCTGCGTCTTGTAAGACATAAAAACAATAAGCATGGATAGTATTTCGGGTGCGATCATACCAGCACTAATGCACCGGATCCCATCAGAACTCCGCAGTTAAGCGTGCTTGGGCGAGAGTAGTACTAGGATGGGTGACCCCCTGGGAAGTCCTCGTGTTGCACCCCCTTTTTCGTTGCCCGTCTGCGTTTTTTTTATGTTTTAGGTGCGTTTTTTTTTTCTTTCTTGCTATATCCATGCTCGGGCGGCCTCCGGTTCAATGTTGATTGTTTTCTTGTTTCCCGAACCGAGCCGATCCATCACGTGGGTCCCACGCCTCGCGTCCGAAAGCAAACGAGGTTCTGCGTCTTGTAAGACATAAAAACAATAAGCATGGATAGTATTTCGGGTGCGATCATACCAGCACTAATGCACCGGATCCCATCAGAACTCCGCAGTTAAGCGTGCTTGGGCGAGAGTAGTACTAGGATGGGTGACCCCCTGGGAAGTCCTCGTGTTGCACCCCCTTTTTCGTTGCCCGTCTGCGTTTTTTTTATGTTTTAGGTGCGTTTTTTTTTTCTTTCTTGCTATATCCATGCTCGGGCGGCCTCCGGTTCAATGTTGATTGTTTTCTTGTTTCCCGAACCGAGCCGATCCATCACGTGGGTCCCACGCCTCGCGTCCGAAAGCAAACGAGGTTCTGCGTCTTGTAAGACATAAAAACAATAAGCATGGATAGTATTTCGGGTGCGATCATACCAGCACTTATGCACCGGATCCCATCAGAACTCCGCAGTTAAGCGTGCTTGGGCGAGAGTAGTACTAGGATGGGTGACCCCCTGGGAAGTCCTTGTGTTGCACCCCCTTTTTCGTTGCCCGTCTGCGTTTTTTTATGTTTTAGGTGCGTTTTTTTTTTCTTTCTTGCTATATCCATGCTCGGGCGGCCTCCGGTTCAATGTTGATTGTTTTCTTGTTTCCCGAACCGAGCCGATCCATCACGTGGGTCCCACGCCACGCGTCCGAAAGCAAACGAGGTTCTGCGTCTTGTAAGACATAAAAACAATAAGCATGGATAGTATTTTGGATGCGATCATACCAGCACTAATGCACCGGATCCCATCAGAACTTCGCAGTTAAGCGTGCTTGGACGAGAGTAGTACTAGGATGGGTGACCCCCTGGGAAGTCCTCGTGTTGCACCCCCTTTTTCGTTGCTCGTCTGCGTTTTTTTATGTTTTAGGTGCGTTTTTTTTTTCTTTCTTGCTATATCCATGCTCGGGCGGCCTCCGGTTCAATGTTGATTGTTTTCTTGTTTCCCGAACCGAGCCGATCCATCACGTGGGTCCCACGCCTCGCGTCCGAAAGCAAACGAGGTTCTGCGTCTTGTAAGACATAAAAACAATAAGCATGGATAGTATTTCGGGTGCGATCATACCAGCACTAATGCACCGGATCCCATCAGAACTCCGCAGTTAAGCGTGCTTGGGCGAGAGTAGTACTAGGATGGGTGACCCCCTGGGAAGTCCTCGTGTTGCACCCCCTTTTTCGTTGCCCGTCTGCGTTTTTTTATGTTTTAGGTGCGTTTTTTTTTCTTTCTTGCTATATCCATGCTCGGGCGGCCTCCGGTTCAATGTTGATTGTTTTCTTGTTTCCCGAACCGAGCCGATCCATCACGTGGGTCCCACGCCTCGCGTCCGAAAGCAAACGAGGTTCTGCGTCTTTTAAGACATAAAAACAATAAGCATGGATAGTATTTCGGGTGCGATCATACCAGCACTAATGCACCGGATCCCATCAGAACTCCGCGGTTAAGCGTGCTTGGGCGAGAGTAGTACTAGGATGGGTGACCCCCTGGGAAGTCCTCGTGTTGCACCCCCTTTTTCGTTGCCCGTCTGCGTTTTTTTATGTTTTAGGTGCGTTTTTTTTTCTTTCTTGCTATATCCATGCTCGGGCGGCCTCCGGTTCAATGTTGATTGTTTTCTTGTTTCCCGAACCGAGCCGATCCATCACGTGGGTCCCACGCCTCGCGTCCGAAAGCAAACGAGGTTCTGCGTCTTGTAAGACATAAAAACAATAAGCATGGATAGTATTTCGGGTGCGATCATACCAGCACTAATGCACCGGATCCCATCAGAACTCCGCAGTTAAGCGTGCTTGGGCGAGAGTAGTACTAGGATGGGTGACCCCTTGGGAAGTCCTCGTGTTGCACCCCCTTTTTCGTTGCTCGTCTGCGTTTTTTTATGTTTTAGGTGCGTTTTTTTTTTCTTTCTTGCTATATCCATGCTCGGGCGGCCTCCGGTTCAATGTTGATTGTTTTCTTGTTTCCCGAACCGAGCCGATCCATCACGTGGGTCCCACGCCTCGCGTCCGAAAGCAAACGAGGTTCTGCGTCTTGTAAGACATAAAAACAATAAGCATGGATAGTATTTCGGGTGCGATCATACCAGCACTAATGCACCGGATCCCATCAGAACTCCGCGGTTAAGCGTGCTTGGGCGAGAGTAGTACTAGGATGGGTGACCCCCTGGGAAGTCCTCGTGTTGCACCCCCTTTTTCGTTGCCCGTCTGCGTTTTTTTATGTTTTAGGTGCGTTTTTTTTTCTTTCTTGCTATATCCATGCTCGGGCGGCCTCCGGTTCAATGTTGATTGTTTTCTTGTTTCCCGAACCGAGCCGATCCATCACGTGGGTCCCACGCCTCGCGTCCGAAAGCAAACGAGGTTCTGCGTCTTGTAAGACATAAAAACAATAAGCATGGATAGTATTTCGGGTGCGATCATACCAGCACTAATGCACCGGATCCCATCAGAACTCCGCAGTTAAGCGTGCTTGGGCGAGAGTAGTACTAGGATGGGTGACCCCTTGGGAAGTCCTCGTGTTGCACCCCCTTTTTCGTTGCTCGTCTGCGTTTTTTTATGTTTTAGGTGCGTTTTTTTTTTTCTTTCTTGCTATATCCATGCTCGGGCGGCCTCCGGTTCAATGTTGATTGTTTTCTTGTTTCCCGAACCGAGCCGATCCATCACGTGGGTCCCACGCCTCGCGTCCGAAAGCAAACGAGGTTCTGCGTCTTGTAAGACATAAAAACAATAAGCATGGATAGTATTTCGGGTGCGATCATACCAGCACTAATGCACCGGATCCCATCAGAACTCCGCAGTTAAGCGTGCCTGGGCGAGAGTAGTACTAGGATGGGTGACCCCCTGGGAAGTCCTCGTGTTGCACCCCCTTTTTCGTTGCCCGTCTGCGTTTTTTTTATGTTTTAGGTGCGTTTTTTTTTTCTTTCTTGCTATATCCATGCTCGGGCGGCCTCCGGTTCAATGTTGATTGTTTTCTTGTTTCCCGAACCGAGCCGATCCATCACGTGGGTCCCACGCCTCGCGTCCGAAAGCAAACGAGGTTCTGCGTCTTGTAAGACATAAAAACAATAAGCATGGATAGTATTTCGGGTGCGATCATACCAGCACTAATGCACCGGATCCCATCAGAACTCCGCAGTTAAGCGTGCTTGGGCGAGAGTAGTACTAGGATGGGTGACCCCCTGGGAAGTCCTCGTGTTGCACCCCCTTTTTCGTTGCCCGTCTGCGTTTTTTTATGTTTTAGGTGCGTTTTTTTTTTTCTTTCTTGCTATATCCATGCTCGGGCGGCCTCCGGTTCAATGTTGATTGTTTTCTTGTTTCCCGAACCGAGCCGATCCATCACGTGGGTCCCACGCCTCGCGTCCGAAAGCAAACGAGGTTCTGCGTCTTGTAAGACATAAAAACAATAAGCATGGATAGTATTTTGGGTGTGATCATACAAGCACTAATGCACCGGATCCCATCAGAACTCCGCAGTTAAGCGTGCTTGGGCGAGAGTAGTACTAGGATGGGTGACCCCCTGGGAAGTCCTCGTGTTGCACCCCTTTTTTCGTTGCTCGTCTGCGTTTTTTTTATGTTTTAGGTGCGTTTTTTTTTTCTTTCTTGCTATATCCATGCTCGGGCGGCATCCGGTTCAATGTTGATTGTTTTCTTGTTTCCCGAACCGAGCCGATCCATCACGTGGGTCCCACGCCTCGCGTCCGAAAGCAAACGAGGTTCTGCGTCTTGTAAGACATAAAAACAATAAGCATGGATAGTATTTCGGGTGCGATCATACCAGCACTAATGCACCGGATCCCATCAGAACTCCGCAGTTAAGCGTGCTTGGGCGAGAGTAGTACTAGGATGGGTGACCCCCTGGGAAGTCCTCGTGTTGCACCCCCTTTTTCGTTGCCCGTCTGCGTTTTTTTTATGTTTTAGGTGCGTTTTTTTTTTCTTTCTTGCTATATCCATGCTCGGGCGGCCTCCGGTTCAATGTTGATTGTTTTCTTGTTTCCCGAACCGAGCCGATCCATCACGTGGGTCCCACGCCTCGCGTCCGAAAGCAAACGAGGTTCTGCGTCTTGTAAGACATAAAAACAATAAGCATGGATAGTATTTCGGGTGCGATCATACCAGCACTAATGCACCGGATCCCATCAGAACTCCGCAGTTAAGCGTGCTTGGGCGAGAGTAGTACTAGGATGGGTGACCCCCTGGGAAGTCCTCGTGTTGCACCCCCTTTTTCGTTACTCGTCTGCGTTTTTTTTATGTTTTAGGTGCGTTTTTTTTCTTTCTTGCTATATCCATGCTCGGGCGGCCTCCGGTTCAATGTTGATTGTTTTCTTGTTTCCCGAACCGAGCCGATCCATCACGTGGGTCCCACGCCTCGCGTCCGAAAGCAAACGAGGTTCTGCGTCTTGTAAGACATAAAAACAATAAGCATGGATAGTATTTCGGGTGCGATCATACCAGCACTAATGCACCGGATCCCATCAGAACTCCGCAGTTAAGCGTGCTTGGGCGAGAGTAGTACTAGGATGGGTGACCCCCTGGGAAGTCCTCGTGTTGCACCCCCTTTTTCGTTGCCCGTCTGCGTTTTTTTATGTTTTAGGTGCGTTTTTTTTTTCTTTCTTGCTATATCCATGCTCGGGCGGCCTCCGGTTCAATGTTGATTGTTTTCTTGTTTCCCGAACCGAGCCGATCCATCACGTGGGTCCCACGCCTCGCGTCCGAAAGCAAACGAGGTTCTGCGTCTTGTAAGACATAAAAACAATAAGCATGGATAGTATTTTGGGTGTGATCATACAAGCACTAATGCACCGGATCCCATCAGAACTCCGCAGTTAAGCGTGCTTGGGCGAGAGTAGTACTAGGATGGGTGACCCCCTGGGAAGTCCTCGTGTTGCACCCCTTTTTTCGTTGCTCGTCTGCGTTTTTTTTATGTTTTAGGTGCGTTTTTTTTTTCTTTCTTGCTATATCCATGCTCGGGCGGCATCCGGTTCAATGTTGATTGTTTTCTTGTTTCCCGAACCGAGCCGATCCATCACGTGGGTCCCACGCCTCGCGTCCGAAAGCAAACGAGGTTCTGCGTCTTGTAAGACATAAAAACAATAAGCATGGATAGTATTTCGGGTGCGATCATACCAGCACTAATGCACCGGATCCCATCAGAACTCCGCAGTTAAGCGTGCTTGGGCGAGAGTAGTACTAGGATGGGTGACCCCCTGGGAAGTCCTCGTGTTGCACCCCCTTTTTCGTTGCCCGTCTGCGTTTTTTTTATGTTTTAGGTGCGTTTTTTTTTTCTTTCTTGCTATATCCATGCTCGGGCGGCCTCCGGTTCAATGTTGATTGTTTTCTTGTTTCCCGAACCGAGCCGATCCATCACGTGGGTCCCACGCCTCGCGTCCGAAAGCAAACGAGGTTCTGCGTCTTGTAAGACATAAAAACAATAAGCATGGATAGTATTTCGGGTGCGATCATACCAGCACTAATGCACCGGATCCCATCAGAACTCCGCAGTTAAGCGTGCTTGGGCGAGAGTAGTACTAGGATGGGTGACCCCCTGGGAAGTCCTCGTGTTGCACCCCCTTTTTCGTTGCCCGTCTGCGTTTTTTTATGTTTTAGGTGCGTTTTTTTTTTCTTTCTTGCTATATCCATGCTCGGGCGGCCTCCGGTTCAATGTTGATTGTTTTCTTGTTTCCCGAACCGAGCCGATCCATCACGTGGGTCCCACGCCTCGCGTCCGAAAGCAAACGAGGTTCTGCGTCTTGTAAGACATAAAAACAATAAGCATGGATAGTATTTCGGGTGTGATCATACAAGCACTAATGCACCGGATCCCATCAGAACTCCGCAGTTAAGCGTGCTTGGGCGAGAGTAGTACTAGGATGGGTGACCCCCTGGGAAGTCCTTGTGTTGCACCCCTTTTTTCGTTGCTCGTCTGCGTTTTTTTTATGTTTTAGGTGCGTTTTTTTTTTCTTTCTTGTTATATCCATGCTCGGGCGGCCTCCGGTTCAATGTTGATTGTTTTCTTGTTTCCCGAACCGAGCCGATCCATCACGTGGGTCCCACGCCTCGCGTCCGAAAGCAAACGAGGTTCTGCGTCTTGTAAGACATAAAAACAATAAGCATGGATACTATTTCGGGTGCGATCATACCAGCACTAATGCACCGGATCCCATCAGAACTCCGCAGTTAAGCGTGCTTGGGCGAGAGTAGTACTAGGATGGGTGACCCCCTGGGAAGTCCTCGTGTTGCACCCCCTTTTTCGTTGCCCGTCTGCGTTTTTTTATGTTTTAGGTGCGTTTTTTTTTTCTTTCTTGCTATATCCATGCTCGGGCGGCCTCCGGTTCAATGTTGATTGTTTTCTTGTTTCCCGAACCGAGCCGATCCATCACGTGGGTCCCACGCCTCGCGTCCGAAAGCAAACGAGGTTCTGCGTCTTGTAAGACATAAAAACAATAAGCATGGATAGTATTTCGGGTGCGATCATACCAGCACTAATGCACCGGATCCCATCAGAACTCCGCAGTTAAGCGTGCTTGGGCGAGAGTAGTACTAGGATGGGTGACCCCCTGGGAAGTCCTCGTGTTGCACCCCCTTTTTCGTTGCCCGTCTGCGTTTTTTTTATGTTTTAGGTGCGTTTTTTTTTTCTTTCTTGCTATATCCATGCTCGGGCGGCCTCCGGTTCAATGTTGATTGTTTTCTTGTTTCCCGAACCGAGCCGATCCATCACGTGGGTCCCACGCCTCGCGTCCGAAAGCAAACGAGGTTCTGCGTCTTGTAAGACATAAAAACAATAAGCATGGATAGTATTTCGGGTGCGATCATACCAGCACTAATGCACCGGATCCCATCAGAACTCCGCGGTTAAGCGTGCTTGGGCGAGAGTAGTACTAGGATGGGTGACCCCCTGGGAAGTCCTCGTGTTGCACCCCCTTTTTCGTTGCCCGTCTGCGTTTTTTTATGTTTTAGGTGCGTTTTTTTTTTCTTTCTTGCTATATCCATGCTCGGGCGGCCTCCGGTTCAATGTTGATTGTTTTCTTGTTTCCCGAACCGAGCCGATCCATCACGTGGGTCCCACGCCTCGCGTCCGAAAGCAAACGAGGTTCTGCGTCTTGTAAGACATAAAAACAATAAGCATGGATAGTATTTCGGGTGCGATCATACCAGCACTAATGCACCGGATCCCATCAGAACTCCGCAGTTAAGCGTGCTTGGGCGAGAGTAGTACTAGGATGGGTGACCCCTTGGGAAGTCCTCGTGTTGCACCCCCTTTTTCGTTGCTCGTCTGCGTTTTTTTATGTTTTAGGTGCGTTTTTTTTTCTTTCTTGCTATATCCATGCTCGGGCGGCCTCCGGTTCAATGTTGATTGTTTTCTTGTTTCCCGAACCGAGCCGATCCATCACGTGGGTCCCACGCCTCGCGTCCGAAAGCAAACGAGGTTCTGCGTCTTGTAAGACATAAAAACAATAAGCATGGATAGTATTTCGGGTGCGATCATACCAGCACTAATGCACCGGATCCCATCAGAACTCCGCAGTTAAGCGTGCTTGGGCGAGAGTAGTACTAGGATGGGTGACCCCCTGGGAAGTCCTCGTGTTGCACCCCCTTTTTCGTTGCTCGTCTGCGTTTTTTTATGTTTTAGGTGCGTTTTTTTTTTCTTTCTTGCTATATCCATGCTCGGGCGGCCTCCGGTTCAATGTTGATTGTTTTCTTGTTTCCCGAACCGAGCCGATCCATCACGTGGGTCCCACGCCTCGCGTCCGAAAGCAAACGAGGTTCTGCGTCTTGTAAGACATAAAAACAATAAGCATGGATAGTATTTCGGGTGCGATCATACCAGCACTAATGCACCGGATCCCATCAGAACTCCGCAGTTAAGCGTGCTTGGGCGAGAGTAGTACTAGGATGGGTGACCCCCTGGGAAGTCCTCGTGTTGCACCCCCTTTTTCGTTGCCCGTCTGCGTTTTTTTATGTTTTAGGTGCGTTTTTTTTTTCTTTCTTGCTATATCCATGCTCGGGCGGCCTCCGGTTCAATGTTGATTGTTTTCTTGTTTCCCGAACCGAGCCGATCCATCACGTGGGTCCCACGCCTCGCGTCCGAAAGCAAACGAGGTTCTGCGTCTTGTAAGACATAAAAACAATAAGCATGGATAGTATTTCGGGTGTGATCATACAAGCACTAATGCACCGGATCCCATCAGAACTCCGCAGTTAAGCGTGCTTGGGCGAGAGTAGTACTAGGATGGGTGACCCCCTGGGAAGTCCTCGTGTTGCACCCCTTTTTTCGTTGCTCGTCTGCGTTTTTTTTATGTTTTAGGTGCGTTTTTTTTTTCTTTCTTGCTATATCCATGCTCGGGCGGCCTCCGGTTCAATGTTGATTGTTTTCTTGTTTCCCGAACCGAGCCGATCCATCACGTGGGTCCCACGCCTCGCGTCCGAAAGCAAACGAGGTTCTGCGTCTTGTAAGACATAAAAACAATAAGCATGGATACTATTTCGGGTGCGATCATACCAGCACTAATGCACCGGATCCCATCAGAACTCCGCAGTTAAGCGTGCTTGTGCGAGAGTAGTACTAGGATGGGTGACCCCCTGGGAAGTCCTCGTGTTGCACCCCCTTTTTCGTTGCCCGTCTGCGTTTTTTTATGTTTTAGGTGCGTTTTTTTTTTCTTTCTTGCTATATCCATGCTCGGGCGGCCTCCGGTTCAATGTTGATTGTTTTCTTGTTTCCCGAACCGAGCCGATCCATCACGTGGGTCCCACGCCTCGCGTCCGAAAGCAAACGAGGTTCTGCGTCTTGTAAGACATAAAAACAATAAGCATGGATAGTATTTCGGGTGCGATCATACCAGCACTAATGCACCGGATCCCATCAGAACTCCGCAGTTAAGCGTGCTTGGGCGAGAGTAGTACTAGGATGGGTGACCCCCTGGGAAGTCCTCGTGTTGCACCCCCTTTTTCGTTGCCCGTCTGCGTTTTTTTTATGTTTTAGGTGCGTTTTTTTTTCTTTCTTGCTATATCCATGCTCGGGCGGCCTCCGGTTCAATGTTGATTGTTTTCTTGTTTCCCGAACCGAGCCGATCCATCACGTGGGTCCCACGCCTCGCGTCCGAAAGCAAACGAGGTTCTGCGTCTTGTAAGACATAAAAACAATAAGCATGGATAGTATTTCGGGTGCGATCATACCAGCACTAATGCACCGGATCCCATCAGAACTCCGCGGTTAAGCGTGCTTGGGCGAGAGTAGTACTAGGATGGGTGACCCCCTGGGAAGTCCTCGTGTTGCACCCCCTTTTTCGTTGCCCGTCTGCGTTTTTTTATGTTTTAGGTGCGTTTTTTTTTTCTTTCTTGCTATATCCATGCTCGGGCGGCCTCCGGTTCAATGTTGATTGTTTTCTTGTTTCCCGAACCGAGCCGATCCATCACGTGGGTCCCACGCCTCGCGTCCGAAAGCAAACGAGGTTCTGCGTCTTGTAAGACATAAAAACAATAAGCATGGATAGTATTTCGGGTGCGATCATACCAGCACTAATGCACCGGATCCCATCAGAACTCCGCAGTCAAGCGTGCTTGGGCGAGAGTAGTACTAGGATGGGTGACCCCCTGGGAAGTCCTCGTGTTGCACCCCTTTTTTCGTTGCTCGTCTGCGTTTTTTTATGTTTTAGGTGCGTTTTTTTTTCTTTCTTGCTATATCCATGCTCGGGCGGCCTCCGGTTCAATGTTGATTGTTTTCTTGTTTCCCGAACCGAGCCGATCCATCACGTGGGTCCCACGCCTCGCGTCCGAAAGCAAACGAGGTTCTGCGTCTTGTAAGACATAAAAACAATAAGCATGGATACTATTTCGGGTGCGATCATACCAGCACTAATGCACCGGATCCCATCAGAACTCCGCAGTTAAGCGTGCTTGGGCGAGAGTAGTACTAGGATGGGTGACCCCCTGGGAAGTCCTCGTGTTGCACCCCCTTTTTCGTTGCCCGTCTGCGTTTTTTTATGTTTTAGGTGCGTTTTTTTTTTCTTTCTTGCTATATCCATGCTCGGGCGGCCTCCGGTTCAATGTTGATTGTTTTCTTGTTTCCCGAACCGAGCCGATCCATCACGTGGGTCCCACGCCTCGCGTCCGAAAGCAAACGAGGTTCTGCGTCTTGTAAGACATAAAAACAATAAGCATGGATAGTATTTCGGGTGCGATCATACCAGCACTAATGCACCGGATCCCATCAGAACTCCGCAGTTAAGCGTGCTTGGGCGAGAGTAGTACTAGGATGGGTGACCCCCTGGGAAGTCCTCGTGTTGCACCCCCTTTTTCGTTGCCCGTCTGCGTTTTTTTTATGTTTTAGGTGCGTTTTTTTTTTCTTTCTTGCTATATCCATGCTCGGGCGGCCTCCGGTTCAATGTTGATTGTTTTCTTGTTTCCCGAACCGAGCCGATCCATCACGTGGGTCCCACGCCTCGCGTCCGAAAGCAAACGAGGTTCTGCGTCTTGTAAGACATAAAAACAATAAGCATGGATAGTATTTCGGGTGCGATCATACCAGCACTAATGCACCGGATCCCATCAGAACTCCGCAGTTAAGCGTGCTTGGGCGAGAGTAGTACTAGGATGGGTGACCCCCTGGGAAGTCCTCGTGTTGCACCCCCTTTTTCGTTGCTCGTCTGCGTTTTTTTATGTTTTAGGTGCGTTTTTTTTTCTTTCTTGCTATATCCATGCTCGGGCGGCCTCCGGTTAAATGTTGATTGTTTTCTTGTTTCCCGAACCGAGCCGATCCATCACGTGGGTCCCACGCCTCGCGTCCGAAAGCAAACGAGGTTCTGCGTCTTGTAAGACATAAAAACAATAAGCATGGATAGTATTTCGGGTGCGATCATACCAGCACTAATGCACCGGATCCCATCAGAACTCCGCAGTTAAGCGTGCTTGGGCGAGAGTAGTACTAGGATGGGTGACCCCCTGGGAAGTCCTCGTGTTGCACCCCCTTTTTCGTTGCCCGTCTGCGTTTTTTTATGTTTTAGGTGCGTTTTTTTTTCTTTCTTGCTATATCAATGCTCGGGCGGCCTCCGGTTCAATGTTGATTGTTTTCTTGTTTCCCGAACCGAGCCGATCCATCACGTGGGTCCCACGCCTCGCGTCCGAAAGCAAACGAGGTTCTGCGTTTTGTAAGACATAAAAACAATAAGCATGGATAGTATTTCGGGTGCGATCATACCAGCACTAATGCACCGGATGCCATCAGAACTCCGCAGTTAAGCGTGCTTGGGCGAGAGTAGTACTAGGATGGGTGACCCCCTGGGAAGTCCTCGTGTTGCACCCCCTTTTTCGTTGCCCGTCTGCGTTTTTTTTATGTTTTAGGTGCGTTTTTTTTTTCTTTCTTGCTATATCCATGCTCGGGCGGCCTCCGGTTCAATGTTGATTGTTTTCTTGTTTCCCGAACCGAGCCGATCCATCACGTGGGTCCCACGCCTCGCGTCCGAAAGCAAACGAGGTTCTGCGTCTTGTAAGACATAAAAACAATAAGCATGGATAGTATTTCGGGTGCGATCATACCAGCACTAATGCACCGGATCCCATCAGAACTCCGCAGTTAAGCGTGCTTGGGCGAGAGTAGTACTAGGATGGGTGACCCCCTGGGAAGTCCTCGTGTTGCACCCCCTTTTTCGTTGCTCGTCTGCGTTTTTTTATGTTTTAGGTGCGTTTTTTTATTCTTTCTTGCTATATCCATGCTCGGGCGGCCTCCGGTTCAATGTTGATTGTTTTCTTGTTTCCCGAACCGAGCCGATCCATCACGTGGGTCCCACGCCTCGCGTCCGAAAGCAAACGAGGTTCTGCGTCTTGTAAGACATAAAAACAATAAGCATGGATAGTATTTCGGGTGCGATCATACCAACACTAATGCACCGGATCCCATCAGAACTCCGCAGTTAAGCGTGCTTGGGCGAGAGTAGTACTAGGATGGGTGACCCCCTGGGAAGTCCTCGTGTTGCACCCCCTTTTTCGTTGCCCGTCTGCGTTTTTTTATGTTTTAGGTGCGTTTTTTTTTTCTTTCTTGCTATATCCATGCTCGGGCGGCCTCCGGTTCAATGTTGATTGTTTTCTTGTTTCCCGAACCGAGCCGATCCATCACGTGGGTCCCACGCCTCGCGTCCGAAAGCAAACGAGGTTCTGCGTCTTGTAAGACATAAAAACAATAAGCATGGATAGTATTTCGGGTGCGATCATACCAGCACTAATGCACCGGATCCCATCAGAACTCCGCGGTTAAGCGTGCTTGGGCGAGAGTAGTACTAGGATGGGTGACCCCCTGGGAAGTCCTCGTGTTGCACCCCCTTTTTCGTTGCCCGTCTGCGTTTTTTTATGTTTCAGGTGCGTTTTTTTTTTCTTTCTTGCTATATCCATGCTCGGGCGGCCTCCGGTTCAATGTTGATTGTTTTCTTGTTTCCCGAACCGAGCCGATCCATCACGTGGGTCCCACGCCTCGCGTCCGAAAGCAAACGAGGTTCTGCGTCTTGTAAGACATAAAAACAATAAGCATGGATAGTATTTCGGGTGCGATCATACCAGCACTAATGCACCGGATCCCATCAGAACTCCGCAGTTAAGCGTGCTTGGGCGAGAGTAGTACTAGGATGGGTGACCCCTTGGGAAGTCCTCGTGTTGCACCCCCTTTTTCGTTGCTCGTCTGCGTTTTTTTATGTTTTAGGTGCGTTTTTTTTTTCTTTCTTGCTATATCCATGCTCGGGCGGCCTCCGGTTCAATGTTGATTGTTTTCTTGTTTCCCGAACCGAGCCGATCCATCACGTGGGTCCCACGCCTCGCGTCCGAAAGAAAACGAGGTTCTGCGTCTTGTAAGACATAAAAACAATAAGCATGGATAGTACTTTGGGTGCGATCATACCAGCACTAATGCACCGGATCCCATCAGAACTCCGCAGTTAAGCGGGCTTGGGTGAGAGTAGTACTAGGATGGGTGACCCCCTGGGAAGTCCTCGTGTTGCACCCCCTTTTTCGTTGCTCGTCTGCGTTTTTTTATGTTTTAGGTGCGTTTTTTTTTTCTTTCTTGCTATATCCATGCTCGGGCGGCCTCCGGTTCAATGTTGATTGTTTTCTTGTTTCCCGAACCGAGCCGATCCATCACGTGGGTCCCACGCCTCGCGTCCGAAAGCAAACGAGGTTCTGCGTCTTGTAAGACATAAAAACAATAAGCATGGATAGTATTTCGGGTGCGATCATACCTGCACTAATGCACCGGATCCCATCAGAACTCCGCAGTTAAGCGTGCTTGGGCGAGAGTAGTACTAGGATGGGTGACCCCCTGGGAAGTCCTCGTGTTGCACCCCCTTTTTCGTTGCCCGTCTGCGTTTTTTTATGTTTTAGGTGCGTTTTTTTTTTTCTTTCTTGCTATATCCATGCTCGGGCGGCATCCGGTTCAATGTTGATTGTTTTCTTGTTTCCCGAACCGAGCCGATCCATCACATGGGTCCCACACCTCGCGTCCGAAAGCAAACGAGGTTCTGCGTCTTGTAAGACATAAAAACAATAAGCATGGATAGTATTTCGGGTGCGATCATACCAGCACTAATGCACCGGATCCCATCAGAACTCCGCAGTTAAGCGTGCTTGGGCGAGAGTAGTACTAGGATGGGTGACCCCCTGGGAAGTCCTCGTGTTGCACCCCCTTTTTCGTTGCTCGTCTGCGTTTTTTTATGTTTTAGGTGCGTTTTTTTTTTCTTTCTTGCTATATCCATGCTCGGGCGGCCTCCGGTTCAATGTTGATTGTTTTCTTGTTTCCCGAACCGAGCCGATCCATCACGTGGGTCCCACGCCTCGCGTCCGAAAGCAAACGAGGTTCTGCGTCTTGTAAGACATAAAAACAATAAGCATGGATAGTATTTCGGGTGCGATCATACCAGCACTAATGCACCGGATCCCATCAGAACTCCGCAGTTAAGCGTGCTTGGGCGAGAGTAGTACTAGGATGGGTGACCCCCTGGGAAGTCCTCGTGTTGCACCCCCTTTTTCGTTGCTCGTCTGCGTTTTTTTATGTTTTAGGTGCGTTTTTTTTTTCTTTCTTGCTATATCCATGCTCGGGCGGCCTCCGGTTCAATGTTGATTGTTTTCTTGTTTCCCGAACCGAGCCGATCCATCACGTGGGTCCCACGCCTCGCGTCCGAAAGCAAACGAGGTTCTGCGTCTTGTAAGACATAAAAACAATAAGCATGGATAGTATTTCGGGTGCGATCATACCAGCACTAATGCACCGGATCCCATCAGAACTCCGCAGTTAAGCGTGCTTGGGCGAGAGTACTACTAGGATGGGTGACCCCCTGGGAAGTCCTCGTGTTGCACCCCCTTTTTCGTTGCCCGTCTGCGTTTTTTTATGTTTTAGGTGCGTTTTTTTTTTCTTTCTTGCTATATCAATGCTCGGGCGGCCTCCGGTTCAATGTTGATTGTTTTCTTGTTTCCCGAACCGAGCCGATCCATCACGTGGGTCCCACGCCTCGCGTCCGAAAGCAAACGAGGTTCTGCGTCTTGTAAGACATAAAAACAATAAGCATGGATAGTATTTCGGGTGCGATCATACCAGCACTAATGCACCGGATGCCATCAGAACTCCGCAGTTAAGCGTGCTTGGGCGAGAGTAGTACTAGGATGGGTGACCCCCTGGGAAGTCCTCGTGTTGCACCCCCTTTTTCGTTGCCCGTCTGCGTTTTTTTATGTTTTAGGTGCGTTTTTTTTTTCTTTCTTGCTATATCCATGCTCGGGCGGCCTCCGGTTCAATGTTGATTGTTTTCTTGTTTCCCGAACCGAGCCGATCCATCACGTGGGTCCCACGCCTCGCGTCCGAAAGCAAACGAGGTTCTGCGTCTTGTAAGACATAAAAACAATAAGCATGGATAGTATTTCGGGTGCGATCATACCAGCACTAATGCACCGGATCCCATCAGAACTCCGCAGTTAAGCGTGCTTGGGCGAGAGTAGTACTAGGATGGGTGACCCCCTGGGAAGTCCTCGTGTTGCACCCCCTTTTTCGTTGCTCGTCTGCGTTTTTTTATGTTTTAGGTGCGTTTTTTTATTCTTTCTTGCTATATCCATGCTCGGGCGGCCTCCGGTTCAATGTTGATTGTTTTCTTGTTTCCCGAACCGAGCCGATCCATCACGTGGGTCCCACGCCTCGCGTCCGAAAGCAAACGAGGTTCTGCGTCTTGTAAGACATAAAAACAATAAGCATGGATAGTATTTCGGGTGCGATCATACCAACACTAATGCACCGGATCCCATCAGAACTCCGCAGTTAAGCGTGCTTGGGCGAGAGTAGTACTAGGATGGGTGACCCCCTGGGAAGTCCTCGTGTTGCACCCCCTTTTTCGTTGCCCGTCTGCGTTTTTTTATGTTTTAGGTGCGTTTTTTTTTTCTTTCTTGCTATATCCATGCTCGGGCGGCCTCCGGTTCAATGTTGATTGTTTTCTTGTTTCCCGAACCGAGCCGATCCATCACGTGGGTCCCACGCCTCGCGTCCGAAAGCAAACGAGGTTCTGCGTCTTGTAAGACATAAAAACAATAAGCATGGATAGTATTTCGGGTGCGATCATACCAGCACTAATGCACCGGATCCCATCAGAACTCCGCGGTTAAGCGTGCTTGGGCGAGAGTAGTACTAGGATGGGTGACCCCCTGGGAAGTCCTCGTGTTGCACCCCCTTTTTCGTTGCCCGTCTGCGTTTTTTTATGTTTCAGGTGCGTTTTTTTTTTCTTTCTTGCTATATCCATGCTCGGGCGGCCTCCGGTTCAATGTTGATTGTTTTCTTGTTTCCCGAACCGAGCCGATCCATCACGTGGGTCCCACGCCTCGCGTCCGAAAGCAAACGAGGTTCTGCGTCTTGTAAGACATAAAAACAATAAGCATGGATAGTATTTCGGGTGCGATCATACCAGCACTAATGCACCGGATCCCATCAGAACTCCGCAGTTAAGCGTGCTTGGGCGAGAGTAGTACTAGGATGGGTGACCCCTTGGGAAGTCCTCGTGTTGCACCCCCTTTTTCGTTGCTCGTCTGCGTTTTTTTATGTTTTAGGTGCGTTTTTTTTTTCTTTCTTGCTATATCCATGCTCGGGCGGCCTCCGGTTCAATGTTGATTGTTTTCTTGTTTCCCGAACCGAGCCGATCCATCACGTGGGTCCCACGCCTCGCGTCCGAAAGAAAACGAGGTTCTGCGTCTTGTAAGACATAAAAACAATAAGCATGGATAGTACTTTGGGTGCGATCATACCAGCACTAATGCACCGGATCCCATCAGAACTCCGCAGTTAAGCGGGCTTGGGTGAGAGTAGTACTAGGATGGGTGACCCCCTGGGAAGTCCTCGTGTTGCACCCCCTTTTTCGTTGCTCGTCTGCGTTTTTTTATGTTTTAGGTGCGTTTTTTTTTTCTTTCTTGCTATATCCATGCTCGGGCGGCCTCCGGTTCAATGTTGATTGTTTTCTTGTTTCCCGAACCGAGCCGATCCATCACGTGGGTCCCACGCCTCGCGTCCGAAAGCAAACGAGGTTCTGCGTCTTGTAAGACATAAAAACAATAAGCATGGATAGTATTTCGGGTGCGATCATACCTGCACTAATGCACCGGATCCCATCAGAACTCCGCAGTTAAGCGTGCTTGGGCGAGAGTAGTACTAGGATGGGTGACCCCCTGGGAAGTCCTCGTGTTGCACCCCCTTTTTCGTTGCCCGTCTGCGTTTTTTTATGTTTTAGGTGCGTTTTTTTTTTTCTTTCTTGCTATATCAATGCTCGGGCGGCCTCCGGTTCAATGTTGATTGTTTTCTTGTTTCCCGAACCGAGCCGATCCATCACGTGGGTCCCACGCCTCGCGTCCGAAAGCAAACGAGGTTCTGCGTCTTGTAAGACATAAAAACAATAAGCATGGATAGTATTTCGGGTGCGATCATACCAGCACTAATGCACCGGATGCCATCAGAACTCCGCAGTTAAGCGTGCTTGGGCGAGAGTAGTACTAGGATGGGTGACCCCCTGGGAAGTCCTCGTGTTGCACCCCCTTTTTCGTTGCCCGTCTGCGTTTTTTTATGTTTTAGGTGCGTTTTTTTTTTCTTTCTTGCTATATCCATGCTCGGGCGGCCTCCGGTTCAATGTTGATTGTTTTCTTGTTTCCCGAACCGAGCCGATCCATCACGTGGGTCCCACGCCTCGCGTCCGAAAGCAAACGAGGTTCTGCGTCTTGTAAGACATAAAAACAATAAGCATGGATAGTATTTCGGGTGCGATCATACCAGCACTAATGCACCGGATCCCATCAGAACTCCGCAGTTAAGCGTGCTTGGGCGAGAGTAGTACTAGGATGGGTGACCCCCTGGGAAGTCCTCGTGTTGCACCCCCTTTTTCGTTGCTCGTCTGCGTTTTTTTATGTTTTAGGTGCGTTTTTTTATTCTTTCTTGCTATATCCATGCTCGGGCGGCCTCCGGTTCAATGTTGATTGTTTTCTTGTTTCCCGAACCGAGCCGATCCATCACGTGGGTCCCACGCCTCGCGTCCGAAAGCAAACGAGGTTCTGCGTCTTGTAAGACATAAAAACAATAAGCATGGATAGTATTTCGGGTGCGATCATACCAACACTAATGCACCGGATCCCATCAGAACTCCGCAGTTAAGCGTGCTTGGGCGAGAGTAGTACTAGGATGGGTGACCCCCTGGGAAGTCCTCGTGTTGCACCCCCTTTTTCGTTGCCCGTCTGCGTTTTTTTATGTTTTAGGTGCGTTTTTTTTTTCTTTCTTGCTATATCCATGCTCGGGCGGCCTCCGGTTCAATGTTGATTGTTTTCTTGTTTCCCGAACCGAGCCGATCCATCACGTGGGTCCCACGCCTCGCGTCCGAAAGCAAACGAGGTTCTGCGTCTTGTAAGACATAAAAACAATAAGCATGGATAGTATTTCGGGTGCGATCATACCAGCACTAATGCACCGGATCCCATCAGAACTCCGCGGTTAAGCGTGCTTGGGCGAGAGTAGTACTAGGATGGGTGACCCCCTGGGAAGTCCTCGTGTTGCACCCCCTTTTTCGTTGCCCGTCTGCGTTTTTTTATGTTTCAGGTGCGTTTTTTTTTTCTTTCTTGCTATATCCATGCTCGGGCGGCCTCCGGTTCAATGTTGATTGTTTTCTTGTTTCCCGAACCGAGCCGATCCATCACGTGGGTCCCACGCCTCGCGTCCGAAAGCAAACGAGGTTCTGCGTCTTGTAAGACATAAAAACAATAAGCATGGATAGTATTTCGGGTGCGATCATACCAGCACTAATGCACCGGATCCCATCAGAACTCCGCAGTTAAGCGTGCTTGGGCGAGAGTAGTACTAGGATGGGTGACCCCTTGGGAAGTCCTCGTGTTGCACCCCCTTTTTCGTTGCTCGTCTGCGTTTTTTTATGTTTTAGGTGCGTTTTTTTTTTCTTTCTTGCTATATCCATGCTCGGGCGGCCTCCGGTTCAATGTTGATTGTTTTCTTGTTTCCCGAACCGAGCCGATCCATCACGTGGGTCCCACGCCTCGCGTCCGAAAGAAAACGAGGTTCTGCGTCTTGTAAGACATAAAAACAATAAGCATGGATAGTACTTTGGGTGCGATCATACCAGCACTAATGCACCGGATCCCATCAGAACTCCGCAGTTAAGCGGGCTTGGGTGAGAGTAGTACTAGGATGGGTGACCCCCTGGGAAGTCCTCGTGTTGCACCCCCTTTTTCGTTGCTCGTCTGCGTTTTTTTATGTTTTAGGTGCGTTTTTTTTTTCTTTCTTGCTATATCCATGCTCGGGCGGCCTCCGGTTCAATGTTGATTGTTTTCTTGTTTCCCGAACCGAGCCGATCCATCACGTGGGTCCCACGCCTCGCGTCCGAAAGCAAACGAGGTTCTGCGTCTTGTAAGACATAAAAACAATAAGCATGGATAGTATTTCGGGTGCGATCATACCTGCACTAATGCACCGGATCCCATCAGAACTCCGCAGTTAAGCGTGCTTGGGCGAGAGTAGTACTAGGATGGGTGACCCCCTGGGAAGTCCTCGTGTTGCACCCCCTTTTTCGTTGCCCGTCTGCGTTTTTTTATGTTTTAGGTGCGTTTTTTTTTTCTTTCTTGCTATATCCATGCTCGGGCGGCATCCGGTTCAATGTTGATTGTTTTCTTGTTTCCCGAACCGAGCCGATCCATCACATGGGTCCCACACCTCGCGTCCGAAAGCAAACGAGGTTCTGCGTCTTGTAAGACATAAAAACAATAAGCATGGATAGTATTTCGGGTGCGATCATACCAGCACTAATGCACCGGATCCCATCAGAACTCCGCAGTTAAGCGTGCTTGGGCGAGAGTAGTACTAGGATGGGTGACCCCCTGGGAAGTCCTCGTGTTGCACCCCCTTTTTCGTTGCTCGTCTGCGTTTTTTTATGTTTTAGGTGCGTTTTTTTTTTCTTTCTTGCTATATCCATGCTCGGGCGGCCTCCGGTTCAATGTTGATTGTTTTCTTGTTTCCCGAACCGAGCCGATCCATCACGTGGGTCCCACGCCTCGCGTCCGAAAGCAAACGAGGTTCTGCGTCTTGTAAGACATAAAAACAATAAGCATGGATAGTATTTCGGGTGCGATCATACCAGCACTAATGCACCGGATCCCATCAGAACTCCGCAGTTAAGCGTGCTTGGGCGAGAGTAGTACTAGGATGGGTGACCCCCTGGGAAGTCCTCGTGTTGCACCCCCTTTTTCGTTGCTCGTCTGCGTTTTTTTATGTTTTAGGTGCGTTTTTTTTTTCTTTCTTGCTATATCCATGCTCGGGCGGCCTCCGGTTCAATGTTGATTGTTTTCTTGTTTC
The DNA here is from genome assembly GCF_052625555.1 of Lactuca saligna. Lineage (NCBI taxonomy): Eukaryota > Viridiplantae > Streptophyta > Magnoliopsida > Asterales > Asteraceae > Lactuca > Lactuca saligna. The sequence continues at coordinate 157,482,009 of NC_136417.1, forward strand.
CCGAACCGAGCCGATCCATCACGTGGGTCCCACGCCTCGCGTCCGAAAGCAAACGAGGTTCTGCGTCTTGTAAGACATAAAAACAATAAGCATGGATAGTATTTCGGGTGCGATCATACCAGCACTAATGCACCGGATCCCATCAGAACTCCGCAGTTAAGCGTGCTTGGGCGAGAGTACTACTAGGATGGGTGACCCCCTGGGAAGTCCTCGTGTTGCACCCCCTTTTTCGTTGCCCGTCTGCGTTTTTTTATGTTTTAGGTGCGTTTTTTTTTTTCTTTCTTGCTATATCAATGCTCGGGCGGCCTCCGGTTCAATGTTGATTGTTTTCTTGTTTCCCGAACCGAGCCGATCCATCACGTGGGTCCCACGCCTCGCGTCCGAAAGCAAACGAGGTTCTGCGTCTTGTAAGACATAAAAACAATAAGCATGGATAGTATTTCGGGTGCGATCATACCAGCACTAATGCACCGGATGCCATCAGAACTCCGCAGTTAAGCGTGCTTGGGCGAGAGTAGTACTAGGATGGGTGACCCCCTGGGAAGTCCTCGTGTTGCACCCCCTTTTTCGTTGCCCGTCTGCGTTTTTTTATGTTTTAGGTGCGTTTTTTTTTTCTTTCTTGCTATATCCATGCTCGGGCGGCCTCCGGTTCAATGTTGATTGTTTTCTTGTTTCCCGAACCGAGCCGATCCATCACGTGGGTCCCACGCCTCGCGTCCGAAAGCAAACGAGGTTCTGCGTCTTGTAAGACATAAAAACAATAAGCATGGATAGTATTTCGGGTGCGATCATACCAGCACTAATGCACCGGATCCCATCAGAACTCCGCAGTTAAGCGTGCTTGGGCGAGAGTAGTACTAGGATGGGTGACCCCCTGGGAAGTCCTCGTGTTGCACCCCCTTTTTCGTTGCTCGTCTGCGTTTTTTTATGTTTTAGGTGCGTTTTTTTTTTCTTTCTTGCTATATCCATGCTCGGGCGGCCTCCGGTTCAATGTTGATTGTTTTCTTGTTTCCCGAACCGAGCCGATCCATCACGTGGGTCCCACGCCTCGCGTCCGAAAGCAAACGAGGTTCTGCGTCTTGTAAGACATAAAAACAATAAGCATGGATAGTATTTCGGGTGCGATCATACCAGCACTAATGCACCGGATCCCATCAGAACTCCGCAGTTAAGCGTGCTTGGGCGAGAGTAGTACTAGGATGGGTGACCCCCTGGGAAGTCCTCGTGTTGCACCCCCTTTTTCGTTGCCCGTCTGCGTTTTTTTATGTTTTAGGTGCGTTTTTTTTTTCTTTCGTGCTATATCCATGCTCGGGCGGCCTCCGGTTCAATGTTGATTGTTTTCTTGTTTCCCGAACCGAGCCGATCCATCACGTGGGTCCCACGCCTCGCGTCCGAAAGCAAACGAGGTTCTGCGTCTTGTAAGACATAAAAACAATAAGCATGGATAGTATTTCGGGTGCGATCATACCAGCACTAATGCACCGGATGCCATCAGAACTCCGCAGTTAAGCGTGCTTGGGCGAGAGTACGACTAGGATGGGTGACCCCCTGGGAAGTCCTCGTGTTGCACCCCCTTTTTCGTTGCCCGTCTGCGTTTTTTTATGTTTTAGGTGCGTTTTTTTTTTTCTTTCTTGCTATATCAATGCTCGGGCGGCCTCCGGTTCAATGTTGATTGTTTTCTTGTTTCCCGAACCGAGCCGATCCATCACGTGGGTCCCACGCCTCGCGTCCGAAAGCAAACGAGGTTCTGCGTCTTGTAAGACATAAAAACAATAAGCATGGATAGTATTTCGGGTGCGATCATACCAGCACTAATGCACCGGATGCCATCAGAACTCCGCAGTTAAGCGTGCTTGGGCGAGAGTAGTACTAGGATGGGTGACCCCCTGGGAAGTCCTCGTGTTGCACCCCCTTTTTCGTTGCCCGTCTGCGTTTTTTTATGTTTTAGGTGCGTTTTTTTTTTTCTTTCTTGCTATATCCATGCTCGGGCGGCCTCCGGTTCAATGTTGATTGTTTTCTTGTTTCCCGAACCGAGCCGATCCATCACGTGGGTCCCACGTCTCGCGTCCGAAAGCAAACGAGGTTCTGCGTCTTGTAAGACATAAAAACAATAAGCATGGATAGTATTTCGGGTGCGATCATACCAGCACTAATGCACCGGATCCCATCAGAACTCCGCAGTTAAGCGTGCTTGGGCGAGAGTAGTACTAGGATGGGTGACCCCCTGGGAAGTCCTCGTGTTGCACCCCCTTTTTCGTTGCTCGTCTGCGTTTTTTTATGTTTTAGGTGCGTTTTTTTTTTTCTTTCTTGCTATATCCATGCTCGGGCGGCCTCCGGTTCAATGTTGATTGTTTTCTTGTTTCCCGAACCGAGCCGATCCATCACGTGGGTCCCACGCCTCGCGTCCGAAAGCAAACGAGGTTCTGCGTCTTGTAAGACATAAAAACAATAAGCATGGATAGTATTTCGGGTGCGATCATACCAACACTAATGCACCGGATCCCATCAGAACTCCGCAGTTAAGCGTGCTTGGGCGAGAGTAGTACTAGGATGGGTGACCCCCTGGGAAGTCCTCGTGTTGCACCCCCTTTTTCGTTGCCCGTCTGCGTTTTTTTATGTTTTAGGTGCGTTTTTTTTTTCTTTCGTGCTATATCCATGCTCGGGCGGCCTCCGGTTCAATGTTGATTGTTTTCTTGTTTCCCGAACCGAGCCGATCCATCACGTGGGTCCCACGCCTCGCGTCCGAAAGCAAACGAGGTTCTGCGTCTTGTAAGACATAAAAACAATAAGCATGGATAGTATTTCGGGTGCGATCATACCAGCACTAATGCACCGGATGCCATCAGAACTCCGCAGTTAAGCGTGCTTGGGCGAGAGTAGTACTAGGATGGGTGACCCCCTGGGAAGTCCTCGTGTTGCACCCCCTTTTTCGTTGCCCGTCTGCGTTTTTTTATGTTTTAGGTGCGTTTTTTTTTTCTTTCTTGCTATATCCATGCTCGGGCGGCCTCCGGTTCAATGTTGATTGTTTTCTTGTTTCCCGAACCGAGCCGATCCATCACGTGGGTCCCACGCCTCGCGTCCGAAAGCAAACGAGGTTCTGCGTCTTGTAAGACATAAAAACAATAAGCATGGATAGTATTTCGGGTGCGATCATACCAGCACTAATGCACCGGATCCCATCAGAACTCCGCAGTTAAGCGTGCTTGGGCGAGAGTAGTACTAGGATGGGTGACCCCCTGGGAAGTCCTCGTGTTGCACCCCCTTTTTCGTTGCTCGTCTGCGTTTTTTTATGTTTTAGGTGCGTTTTTTTATTCTTTCTTGCTATATCCATGCTCGGGCGGCCTCCGGTTCAATGTTGATTGTTTTCTTGTTTCCCGAACCGAGCCGATCCATCACGTGGGTCCCACGCCTCGCGTCCGAAAGCAAACGAGGTTCTGCGTCTTGTAAGACATAAAAACAATAAGCATGGATAGTATTTCGGGTGCGATCATACCAACACTAATGCACCGGATCCCATCAGAACTCCGCAGTTAAGCGTGCTTGGGCGAGAGTAGTACTAGGATGGGTGACCCCCTGGGAAGTCCTCGTGTTGCACCCCCTTTTTCGTTGCCCGTCTGCGTTTTTTTATGTTTTAGGTGCGTTTTTTTTTTCTTTCTTGCTATATCCATGCTCGGGCGGCCTCCGGTTCAATGTTGATTGTTTTCTTGTTTCCCGAACCGAGCCGATCCATCACGTGGGTCCCACGCCTCGCGTCCGAAAGCAAACGAGGTTCTGCGTCTTGTAAGACATAAAAACAATAAGCATGGAAAGTATTTCGGGTGCGATCATACCAGCACTAATGCACCGGATCCCATCAGAACTCCGCGGTTAAGCGTGCTTGGGCGAGAGTAGTACTAGGATGGGTGACCCCCTGGGAAGTCCTCGTGTTGCACCCCCTTTTTCGTTGCCCGTCTGCGTTTTTTTATGTTTCAGGTGCGTTTTTTTTTTCTTTCTTGCTATATCCATGCTCGGGCGGCCTCCGGTTCAATGTTGATTGTTTTCTTGTTTCCCGAACCGAGCCGATCCATCACGTGGGTCCCACGCCTCGCGTCCGAAAGCAAACGAGGTTCTGCGTCTTGTAAGACATAAAAACAATAAGCATGGATAGTATTTCGGGTGCGATCATACCAGCACTAATGCACCGGATCCCATCAGAACTCCGCAGTTAAGCGTGCTTGGGCGAGAGTAGTACTAGGATGGGTGACCCCTTGGGAAGTCCTCGTGTTGCACCCCCTTTTTCGTTGCTCGTCTGCGTTTTTTTATGTTTTAGGTGCGTTTTTTTTTTCTTTCTTGCTATATCCATGCTCGGGCGGCCTCCGGTTCAATGTTGATTGTTTTCTTGTTTCCCGAACCGAGCCGATCCATCACGTGGGTCCCACGCCTCGCGTCCGAAAGAAAACGAGGTTCTGCGTCTTGTAAGACATAAAAACAATAAGCATGGATAGTACTTTGGGTGCGATCATACCAGCACTAATGCACCGGATCCCATCAGAACTCCGCAGTTAAGCGGGCTTGGGTGAGAGTAGTACTAGGATGGGTGACCCCCTGGGAAGTCCTCGTGTTGCACCCCCTTTTTCGTTGCTCGTCTGCGTTTTTTTATGTTTTAGGTGCGTTTTTTTTTTCTTTCTTGCTATATCCATGCTCGGGCGGCCTCCGGTTCAATGTTGATTGTTTTCTTGTTTCCCGAACCGAGCCGATCCATCACGTGGGTCCCACGCCTCGCGTCCGAAAGCAAACGAGGTTCTGCGTCTTGTAAGACATAAAAACAATAAGCATGGATAGTATTTCGGGTGCGATCATACCTGCACTAATGCACCGGATCCCATCAGAACTCCGCAGTTAAGCGTGCTTGGGCGAGAGTAGTACTAGGATGGGTGACCCCCTGGGAAGTCCTCGTGTTGCACCCCCTTTTTCGTTGCCCGTCTGCGTTTTTTTATGTTTTAGGTGCGTTTTTTTTTTCTTTCTTGCTATATCCATGCTCGGGCGGCATCCGGTTCAATGTTGATTGTTTTCTTGTTTCCCGAACCGAGCCGATCCATCACATGGGTCCCACACCTCGCGTCCGAAAGCAAACGAGGTTCTGCGTCTTGTAAGACATAAAAACAATAAGCATGGATAGTATTTCGGGTGCGATCATACCAGCACTAATGCACCGGATCCCATCAGAACTCCGCAGTTAAGCGTGCTTGGGCGAGAGTAGTACTAGGATGGGTGACCCCCTGGGAAGTCCTCGTGTTGCACCCCCTTTTTCGTTGCTCGTCTGCGTTTTTTTATGTTTTAGGTGCGTTTTTTTTTTCTTTCTTGCTATATCCATGCTCGGGCGGCCTCCGGTTCAATGTTGATTGTTTTCTTGTTTCCCGAACCGAGCCGATCCATCACGTGGGTCCCACGCCTCGCGTCCGAAAGCAAACGAGGTTCTGCGTCTTGTAAGACATAAAAACAATAAGCATGGATAGTATTTCGGGTGCGATCATACCAGCACTAATGCACCGGATCCCATCAGAACTCCGCAGTTAAGCGTGCTTGGGCGAGAGTAGTACTAGGATGGGTGACCCCCTGGGAAGTCCTCGTGTTGCACCCCCTTTTTCGTTGCGCGTCTGCGTTTTTTTATGTTTTAGGTGCGTTTTTTTTTTCTTTCTTGCTATATCCATGCTCGGGCGGCCTCCGGTTCAATGTTGATTGTTTTCTTGTTTCCCGAACCGAGCCGATCCATCACGTGGGTCCCACGCCTCGCGTCCGAAAGCAAACGAGGTTCTGCGTCTTGTAAGACATAAAAACAATAAGCATGGATAGTATTTCGGGTGCGATCATACCAGCACTAATGCACCGGATCCCATCAGAACTCCGCAGTTAAGCGTGCTTGGGCGAGAGTACTACTAGGATGGGTGACCCCCTGGGAAGTCCTCGTGTTGCACCCCCTTTTTCGTTGCCCGTCTGCGTTTTTTTATGTTTTAGGTGCGTTTTTTTTTTTCTTTCTTGCTATATCAATGCTCGGGCGGCCTCCGGTTCAATGTTGATTGTTTTCTTGTTTCCCGAACCGAGCCGATCCATCACGTGGGTCCCACGCCTCGCGTCCGAAAGCAAACGAGGTTCTGCGTCTTGTAAGACATAAAAACAATAAGCATGGATAGTATTTCGGGTGCGATCATACCAGCACTAATGCACCGGATGCCATCAGAACTCCGCAGTTAAGCGTGCTTGGGCGAGAGTAGTACTAGGATGGGTGACCCCCTGGGAAGTCCTCGTGTTGCACCCCCTTTTTCGTTGCCCGTCTGCGTTTTTTTATGTTTTAGGTGCGTTTTTTTTTTCTTTCTTGCTATATCCATGCTCGGGCGGCCTCCGGTTCAATGTTGATTGTTTTCTTGTTTCCCGAACCGAGCCGATCCATCACGTGGGTCCCACGCCTCGCGTCCGAAAGCAAACGAGGTTCTGCGTCTTGTAAGACATAAAAACAATAAGCATGGATAGTATTTCGGGTGCGATCATACCAGCACTAATGCACCGGATCCCATCAGAACTCCGCAGTTAAGCGTGCTTGGGCGAGAGTAGTACTAGGATGGGTGACCCCCTGGGAAGTCCTCGTGTTGCACCCCCTTTTTCGTTGCTCGTCTGCGTTTTTTTATGTTTTAGGTGCGTTTTTTTTTTCTTTCTTGCTATATCCATGCTCGGGCGGCCTCCGGTTCAATGTTGATTGTTTTCTTGTTTCCCGAACCGAGCCGATCCATCACGTGGGTCCCACGCCTCGCGTCCGAAAGCAAACGAGGTTCTGCGTCTTGTAAGACATAAAAACAATAAGCATGGATAGTATTTCGGGTGCGATCATACCAGCACTAATGCACCGGATCCCATCAGAACTCCGCAGTTAAGCGTGCTTGGGCGAGAGTAGTACTAGGATGGGTGACCCCCTGGGAAGTCCTCGTGTTGCACCCCCTTTTTCGTTGCCCGTCTGCGTTTTTTTATGTTTTAGGTGCGTTTTTTTTTTCTTTCGTGCTATATCCATGCTCGGGCGGCCTCCGGTTCAATGTTGATTGTTTTCTTGTTTCCCGAACCGAGCCGATCCATCACGTGGGTCCCACGCCTCGCGTCCGAAAGCAAACGAGGTTCTGCGTCTTGTAAGACATAAAAACAATAAGCATGGATAGTATTTCGGGTGCGATCATACCAGCACTAATGCACCGGATGCCATCAGAACTCCGCAGTTAAGCGTGCTTGGGCGAGAGTACGACTAGGATGGGTGACCCCCTGGGAAGTCCTCGTGTTGCACCCCCTTTTTCGTTGCCCGTCTGCGTTTTTTTATGTTTTAGGTGCGTTTTTTTTTTTCTTTCTTGCTATATCAATGCTCGGGCGGCCTCCGGTTCAATGTTGATTGTTTTCTTGTTTCCCGAACCGAGCCGATCCATCACGTGGGTCCCACGCCTCGCGTCCGAAAGCAAACGAGGTTCTGCGTCTTGTAAGACATAAAAACAATAAGCATGGATAGTATTTCGGATGCGATCATACCAGCACTAATGCACCGGATGCCATCAGAACTCCGCAGTTAAGCGTGCTTGGGCGAGAGTAGTACTAGGATGGGTGACCCCCTGGGAAGTCCTCGTGTTGCACCCCCTTTTTCGTTGCCCGTCTGCGTTTTTTTATGTTTTAGGTGCGTTTTTTTTTTTCTTTCTTGCTATATCCATGCTCGGGCGGCCTCCGGTTCAATGTTGATTGTTTTCTTGTTTCCCGAACCGAGCCGATCCATCACGTGGGTCCCACGTCTCGCGTCCGAAAGCAAACGAGGTTCTGCGTCTTGTAAGACATAAAAACAATAAGCATGGATAGTATTTCGGGTGCGATCATACCAGCACTAATGCACCGGATCCCATCAGAACTCCGCAGTTAAGCGTGCTTGGGCGAGAGTAGTACTAGGATGGGTGACCCCCTGGGAAGTCCTCGTGTTGCACCCCCTTTTTCGTTGCTCGTCTGCGTTTTTTTATGTTTTAGGTGCGTTTTTTTTTTTCTTTCTTGCTATATCCATGCTCGGGCGGCCTCCGGTTCAATGTTGATTGTTTTCTTGTTTCCCGAACCGAGCCGATCCATCACGTGGGTCCCACGCCTCGCGTCCGAAAGCAAACGAGGTTCTGCGTCTTGTAAGACATAAAAACAATAAGCATGGATAGTATTTCGGGTGCGATCATACCAACACTAATGCACCGGATCCCATCAGAACTCCGCAGTTAAGCGTGCTTGGGCGAGAGTAGTACTAGGATGGGTGACCCCCTGGGAAGTCCTCGTGTTGCACCCCCTTTTTCGTTGCCCGTCTGCGTTTTTTTATGTTTTAGGTGCGTTTTTTTTTTCTTTCGTGCTATATCCATGCTCGGGCGGCCTCCGGTTCAATGTTGATTGTTTTCTTGTTTCCCGAACCGAGCCGATCCATCACGTGGGTCCCACGCCTCGCGTCCGAAAGCAAACGAGGTTCTGCGTCTTGTAAGACATAAAAACAATAAGCATGGATAGTATTTCGGGTGCGATCATACCAGCACTAATGCACCGGATGCCATCAGAACTCCGCAGTTAAGCGTGCTTGGGCGAGAGTAGTACTAGGATGGGTGACCCCCTGGGAAGTCCTCGTGTTGCACCCCCTTTTTCGTTGCCCGTCTGCGTTTTTTTATGTTTTAGGTGCGTTTTTTTTTTTCTTTCTTGCTATATCCATGCTCGGGCGGCCTCCGGTTCAATGTTGATTGTTTTCTTGTTTCCCGAACCGAGCCGATCCATCACGTGGGTCCCACGCCTCGCGTCCGAAAGCAAACGAGGTTCTGCGTCTTGTAAGACATAAAAACAATAAGCATGGATACTATTTCGGGTGCGATCATACCAGCACTAATGCACCGGATCCCATCAGAACTCCCCAGTTAAGCGTGCTTGGGCGAGAGTAGTACTAGGATGGGTGACCCCCTGGGAAGTCCTCGTGTTGCACCCCCTTTTTCGTTGCCCGTCTGCGTTTTTTTATGTTTTAGGTGCGTTTTTTTTTTCTTTCTTGCTATATCCATGCTCGGGCGGCCTCCGGTTCAATGTTGATTGTTTTCTTGTTTCCCGAACCGAGCCGATCCATCACGTGGGTCCCACGCCTCGCGTCCGAAAGCAAACGAGGTTCTGCGTCTTGTAAGACATAAAAACAATAAGCATGGATAGTATTTCGGGTGCGATCATACCAGCACTAATGCACCGGATGCCATCAGAACTCCGCAGTTAAGCGTTCTTGGGCGAGAGTAGTACTAGGATGGGTGACCCCCTGGGAAGTCCTCGTGTTGCACCCCCTTTTTCGTTGCCCGTCTGCGTTTTTTTATGTTTTAGGTGCGTTTTTTTTTTTTCTTTCTTGCTATATCCATGCTCGGGCGGCCTCCGGTTCAATGTTGATTGTTTTCTTGTTTCCCGAACCGAGCCGATCCATCACGTGGGTCCCACGCCTCGCGTCCGAAAGCAAACGAGGTTCTGCGTCTTGTAAGACATAAAAACAATAAGCATGGATACTATTTCGGGTGCGATCATACCAGCACTAATGCACCGGATCCCATCAGAACTCCCCAGTTAAGCGTGCTTGGGCGAGAGTAGTACTAGGATGGGTGACCCCCTGGGAAGTCCTCGTGTTGCACCCCCTTTTTCGTTGCCCGTCTGCGTTTTTTTATGTTTTAGGTGCGTTTTTTTTTTCTTTCTTGCTATATCCATGCTCGGGCGGCCTCCGGTTCAATGTTGATTGTTTTCTTGTTTCCCGAACCGAGCCGATCCATCACGTGGGTCCCACGCCTCGCGTCCGAAAGCAAACGAGGTTCTGCGTCTTGTAAGACATAAAAACAATAAGCATGGATAGTATTTCGGGTGCGATCATACCAGCACTAATGCACCGGATCCCATCAGAACTCCGCAGTTAAGCGTGCTTGGGCGAGAGTAGTACTAGGATGGGTGACCCCCTGGGAAGTCCTCGTGTTGCACCCCCTTTTTCGTTGCCCGTCTGCGTTTTTTTATGTTTTAGGTGCGTTTTTTTTTCTTTCTTGCTATATCCATGCTCGGGCGGCCTCCGGTTCAATGTTGATTGTTTTCTTGTTTCCCGAACCGAGCCGATCCATCACGTGGGTCCCACGCCTCGCGTCCGAAAGCAAACGAGGTTCTGCGTCTTGTAAGACATAAAAACAATAAGCATGGATAGTATTTCGGGTGCGATCATACCAGCACTAATGCACCGGATCCCATCAGAACTCCGCAGTTAAGCGTGCTTGGGCGAGAGTAGTACTAGGATGGGTGACCCCCTGGGAAGTCCTCGTGTTGCACCCCCTTTTTCGTTGCTCGTCTGCGTTTTTTTATGTTTTAGGTGCGTTTTTTTTTTCTTTCTTGCTATATCCATGCTCGGGCGGCCTCCGGTTCAATGTTGATTGTTTTCTTGTTTCCCGAACCGAGCCGATCCATCACGTGGGTCCCACGCCTCGCGTCCGAAAGCAAACGAGGTTCTGCGTCTTGTAAGACATAAAAACAATAAGCATGGATAGTATTTCGGGTGCGATCATACCAACACTAATGCACCGGATCCCATCAGAACTCCGCAGTTAAGCGTGCTTGGGCGAGAGTAGTACTAGGATGGGTGACCCCCTGGGAAGTCCTCGTGTTGCACCCCCTTTTTCGTTGCCCGTCTGCGTTTTTTTATGTTTTAGGTGCGTTTTTTTTTTCTTTCTTGCTATATCCATGCTCGGGCGGTCTCCGGTTCAATGTTGATTGTTTTCTTGTTTCCCGAACCGAGCCGATCCATCACGTGGGTCCCACGCCTCGCGTCCGAAAGCAAACGAGGTTCTGCGTCTTGTAAGACATAAAAACAATAAGCATGGATAGTATTTCGGGTGCGATCATACCAGCACTAATGCACCGGATCCCATCAGAACTCCGCAGTTAAGCGTGCTTGGGCGAGAGTAGTACTAGGATGGGTGACCCCCTGGGAAGTCCTCGTGTTGCACCCCCTTTTTCGTTGCCCGTCTGCGTTTTTTTATGTTTTAGGTGCGTTTTTTTTTTCTTTCTTGCTATATCCATGCTCGGGCGGCCTCCGGTTCAATGTTGATTGTTTTCTTGTTTCCCGAACCGAGCCGATCCATCACGTGGGTCCCACGCCTCGCGTCCGAAAGCAAACGAGGTTCTGCGTCTTGTAAGACATAAAAACAATAAGCATGGATAGTATTTCGGGTGCGATCATACCAGCACTAATGCACCGGATGCCATCAGAACTCCGCAGTTAAGCGTGCTTGGGCGAGAGTAGTACTAGGATGGGTGACCCCCTGGGAAGTCCTCGTGTTGCACCCCCTTTTTCGTTGCCCGTCTGCGTTTTTTTATGTTTTAGGTGCGTTTTTTTTTTCTTTCTTGCTATATCCATGCTCGGGCGGCCTCCGGTTCAATGTTGATTGTTTTCTTGTTTCCCGAACCGAGCCGATCCATCACGTGGGTCCCACGCCTCGCGTCCGAAAGCAAACGAGGTTCTGCGTCTTGTAAGACATAAAAACAATAAGCATGGATAGTATTTCGGGTGCGATCATACCAGCACTAATGTACCGGATCCCATCAGAACTCCGTAGTTAAGCGTGCTTGGGCGAGAGTAGTACTAGGATGGGTGACCCCCTGGGAAGTCCTCGTGTTGCACCCCCTTTTTCGTTGCTCGTCTGCGTTTTTTTATGTTTTAGGTGCGTTTTTTTTTTCTTTCTTGCTATATCCATGCTCGGGCGGCCTCCGGTTCAATGTTGATTGTTTTCTTGTTTCCCGAACCGAGCCGATCCATCACGTGGGTCCCACGCCTCGCGTCCGAAAGCAAACGAGGTTCTGCGTCTTGTAAGACATAAAAACAATAAGCATGGATAGTATTTCGGGTGCGATCATACCAGCACTAATGCACCGGATCCCATCAGAACTCCGCGGTTAAGCGTGCTTGGGCGAGAGTAGTACTAGGATGGGTGACCCCCTGGGAAGTCCTCGTGTTGCACCCCCTTTTTCGTTGCCCGTCTGCGTTTTTTTATGTTTCAGGTGCGTTTTTTTTTTCTTTCTTGCTATATCCATGCTCGGGCGGCCTCCGGTTCAATGTTGATTGTTTTCTTGTTTCCCGAACCGAGCCGATCCATCACGTGGGTCCCACGCCTCGCGTCCGAAAGCAAACGAGGTTCTGCGTCTTGTAAGACATAAAAACAATAAGCATGGATAGTATTTCGGGTGCGATCATACGAGCACTAATGCACCGGATGCCATCAGAACTCCGCAGTTAAGCGTTCTTGGGCGAGAGTAGTACTAGGATGGGTGACCCCCTGGGAAGTCCTCGTGTTGCACCCCTTTTTCGTTGCCCGTCTGCGTTTTTTTATGTTTTAGGTGCGTTTTTTTTTCTTTCTTGCTATATCCATGCTCGGGCGGCCTCCGGTTCAATGTTGATTGTTTTCTTGTTTCCCGAACCGAGCCGATCCATCACGTGGGTCCCACGCCTCGCGTCCGAAAGCAAACGAGGTTCTGCGTCTTGTAAGACATAAAAACAATAAGCATGGATACTATTTCGGGTGCGATCATACCAGCACTAATGCACCGGATCCCATCAGAACTCCGCAGTTAAGCGTGCTTGGGCGAGAGTAGTACTAGGATGGGTGACCCCCTGGGAAGTCCTCGTGTTGCACCCCCTTTTTCGTTGCCCGTCTGCGTTTTTTTATGTTTTAGGTGCGTTTTTTTTTTCTTTCTTGCTATATCCATGCTCGGGCGGCCTCCGGTTCAATGTTGATTGTTTTCTTGTTTCCCGAACCGAGCCGATCCATCACGTGGGTCCCACGCCTCGCGTCCGAAAGCAAACGAGGTTCTGCGTCTTGTAAGACATAAAAACAATAAGCATGGATAGTATTTCGGGTGCGATCATACCAGCACTAATGCACCGGATGCCATCAGAACTCCGCAGTTAAGCGTTCTTGGGCGAGAGTAGTACTAGGATGGGTGACCCCCTGGGAAGTCCTCGTGTTGCACCCCCTTTTTCGTTGCCCGTCTGCGTTTTTTTATGTTTTAGGTGCGTTTTTTTTTTTTCTTTCTTGCTATATCCATGCTCGGGCGGCCTCCGGTTCAATGTTGATTGTTTTCTTGTTTCCCGAACCGAGCCGATCCATCACGTGGGTCCCACGCCTCGCGTCCGAAAGCAAACGAGGTTCTGCGTCTTGTAAGACATAAAAACAATAAGCATGGATACTATTTCGGGTGCGATCATACCAGCACTAATGCACCGGATCCCATCAGAACTCCCCAGTTAAGCGTGCTTGGGCGAGAGTAGTACTAGGATGGGTGACCCCCTGGGAAGTCCTCGTGTTGCACCCCCTTTTTCGTTGCCCGTCTGCGTTTTTTTATGTTTTAGGTGCGTTTTTTTTTTCTTTCTTGCTATATCCATGCTCGGGCGGCCTCCGGTTCAATGTTGATTGTTTTCTTGTTTCCCGAACCGAGCCGATCCATCACGTGGGTCCCACGCCTCGCGTCCGAAAGCAAACGAGGTTCTGCGTCTTGTAAGACATAAAAACAATAAGCATGGATAGTATTTCGGGTGCGATCATACCAGCACTAATGCACCGGATGCCATCAGAACTCCGCAGTTAAGCGTTCTTGGGCGAGAGTAGTACTAGGATGGGTGACCCCCTGGGAAGTCCTCGTGTTGCACCCCTTTTTCGTTGCCCGTCTGCGTTTTTTTATGTTTTAGGTGCGTTTTTTTTTTCTTTCTTGCTATATCCATGCTCGGGCGGCCTCCGGTTCAATGTTGATTGTTTTCTTGTTTCCCGAACCGAGCCGATCCATCACGTGGGTCCCACGCCTCGCGTCCGAAAGCAAACGAGGTTCTGCGTCTTGTAAGACATAAAAACAATAAGCATGGATACTATTTCGGGTGCGATCATACCAGCACTAATGCACCGGATCCCATCAGAACTCCGCAGTTAAGCGTGCTTGGGCGAGAGTAGTACTAGGATGGGTGACCCCCTGGGAAGTCCTCGTGTTGCACCCCCTTTTTCGTTGCCCGTCTGCGTTTTTTTATGTTTTAGGTGCGTTTTTTTTTTCTTTCTTGCTATATCCATGCTCGGGCGGCCTCCGGTTCAATGTTGATTGTTTTCTTGTTTCCCGAACCGAGCCGATCCATCACGTGGGTCCCACGCCTCGCGTCCGAAAGCAAACGAGGTTCTGCGTCTTGTAAGACATAAAAACAATAAGCATGGATAGTATTTCGGGTGCGATCATACCAGCACTAATGCACCGGATGCCATCAGAACTCCGCAGTTAAGCGTTCTTGGGCGAGAGTAGTACTAGGATGGGTGACCCCCTGGGAAGTCCTCGTGTTGCACCCCCTTTTTCGTTGCCCGTCTGCGTTTTTTTATGTTTTAGGTGCGTTTTTTTTTTCTTTCTTGCTATATCCATGCTCGGGCGGCCTCCGGTTCAATGTTGATTGTTTTCTTGTTTCCCGAACCGAGCCGATCCATCACGTGGGTCCCACGCCTCGCGTCCGAAAGCAAACGAGGTTCTGCGTCTTGTAAGACATAAAAACAATAAGCATGGATACTATTTCGGGTGCGATCATACCAGCACTAATGCACCGGATCCCATCAGAACTCCCCAGTTAAGCGTGCTTGGGCGAGAGTAGTACTAGGATGGGTGACCCCCTGGGAAGTCCTCGTGTTGCACCCCCTTTTTCGTTGCCCGTCTGCGTTTTTTTATGTTTTAGGTGCGTTTTTTTTTTCTTTCTTGCTATATCCATGCTCGGGCGGCCTCCGGTTCAATGTTGATTGTTTTCTTGTTTCCCGAACCGAGCCGATCCATCACGTGGGTCCCACGCCTCGCGTCCGAAAGCAAACGAGGTTCTGCGTCTTGTAAGACATAAAAACAATAAGCATGGATAGTATTTCGGGTGCGATCATACCAGCACTAATGCACCGGATCCCATCAGAACTCCGCAGTTAAGCGTGCTTGGGCGAGAGTAGTACTAGGATGGGTGACCCCCTGGGAAGTCCTCGTGTTGCACCCCCTTTTTCGTTGCCCGTCTGCGTTTTTTTTATGTTTTAGGTGCGTTTTTTTTTCTTTCTTGCTATATCCATGCTCGGGCGGCCTCCGGTTCAATGTTGATTGTTTTCTTGTTTCCCGAACCGAGCCGATCCATCACGTGGGTCCCACGCCTCGCGTCCGAAAGCAAACGAGGTTCTGCGTCTTGTAAGACATAAAAACAATAAGCATGGATAGTATTTCGGGTGCGATCATACCAGCACTAATGCACCGGATCCCATCAGAACTCCGCAGTTAAGCGTGCTTGGGCGAGAGTAGTACTAGGATGGGTGACCCCCTGGGAAGTCCTCGTGTTGCACCCCCTTTTTCGTTGCTCGTCTGCGTTTTTTTATGTTTTAGGTGCGTTTTTTTTTTCTTTCTTGCTATATCCATGCTCGGGCGGCCTCCGGTTCAATGTTGATTGTTTTCTTGTTTCCCGAACCGAGCCGATCCATCACGTGGGTCCCACGCCTCGCGTCCGAAAGCAAACGAGGTTCTGCGTCTTGTAAGACATAAAAACAATAAGCATGGATAGTATTTCGGGTGCGATCATACCAACACTAATGCACCGGATCCCATCAGAACTCCGCAGTTAAGCGTGCTTGGGCGAGAGTAGTACTAGGATGGGTGACCCCCTGGGAAGTCCTCGTGTTGCACCCCCTTTTTCGTTGCCCGTCTGCGTTTTTTTATGTTTTAGGTGCGTTTTTTTTTTCTTTCTTGCTATATCCATGCTCGGGCGGCCTCCGGTTCAATGTTGATTGTTTTCTTGTTTCCCGAACCGAGCCGATCCATCACGTGGGTCCCACGCCTCGCGTCCGAAAGCAAACGAGGTTCTGCGTCTTGTAAGACATAAAAACAATAAGCATGGATAGTATTTCGGGTGCGATCATACCAGCACTAATGCACCGGATGCCATCAGAACTCCGCAGTTAAGCGTGCTTGGGCGAGAGTAGTACTAGGATGGGTGACCCCCTGGGAAGTCCTCGTGTTGCACCCCCTTTTTCGTTGCTCGTCTGCGTTTTTTTATGTTTTAGGTGCGTTTTTTTTTTCTTTCTTGCTATATCCATGCTCGGGCGGCCTCCGGTTCAATGTTGATTGTTTTCTTGTTTCCCGAACCGAGCCGATCCATCACGTGGGTCCCACGCCTCGCGTCCGAAAGCAAACGAGGTTCTGCGTCTTGTAAGACATAAAAACAATAAGCATGGATAGTATTTCGGGTGCGATCATACCAGCACTAATGCACCGGATCCCATCAGAACTCCGCGGTTAAGCGTGCTTGGGCGAGAGTAGTACTAGGATGGGTGACCCCCTGGGAAGTCCTCGTGTTGCACCCCCTTTTTCGTTGCCCGTCTGCGTTTTTTTATGTTTCAGGTGCGTTTTTTTTTTCTTTCTTGCTATATCCATGCTCGGGCGGCCTCCGGTTCAATGTTGATTGTTTTCTTGTTTCCCGAACCGAGCCGATCCATCACGTGGGTCCCACGCCTCGCGTCCGAAAGCAAACGAGGTTCTGCGTCTTGTAAGACATAAAAACAATAAGCATGGATAGTATTTCGGGTGCGATCATACCAGCACTAATGCACCGGATCCCATCAGAACTCCGCAGTTAAGCGTGCTTGGGCGAGAGTAGTACTAGGATGGGTGACCCCTTGGGAAGTCCTCGTGTTGCACCCCCTTTTTCGTTGCTCGTCTGCGTTTTTTTATGTTTTAGGTGCGTTTTTTTTTTCTTTCTTGCTATATCCATGCTCGGGCGGCCTCCGGTTCAATGTTGATTGTTTTCTTGTTTCCCGAACCGAGCCGATCCATCACGTGGGTCCCACGCCTCGCGTCCGAAAGCAAACGAGGTTCTGCGTCTTGTAAGACATAAAAACAATAAGCATGGATAGTATTTCGGGTGCGATCATACCAGCACTAATGCACCGGATCCCATCAGAACTCCGCGGTTAAGCGTGCTTGGGCGAGAGTAGTACTAGGATGGGTGACCCCCTGGGAAGTCCTCGTGTTGCACCCCCTTTTTCGTTGCCCGTCTGCGTTTTTTTATGTTTCAGGTGCGTTTTTTTTTTCTTTCTTGCTATATCCATGCTCGGGCGGCCTCCGGTTCAATGTTGATTGTTTTCTTGTTTCCCGAACCGAGCCGATCCATCACGTGGGTCCCACGCCTCGCGTCCGAAAGCAAACGAGGTTCTGCGTCTTGTAAGACATAAAAACAATAAGCATGGATAGTATTTCGGGTGCGATCATACCAGCACTAATGCACCGGATCCCATCAGAACTCCGCAGTTAAGCGTGCTTGGGCGAGAGTAGTACTAGGATGGGTGACCCCTTGGGAAGTCCTCGTGTTGCACCCCCTTTTTCGTTGCTCGTCTGCGTTTTTTTATATTTTAGGTGCGTTTTTTTTTTCTTTCTTGCTATATCCATGCTCGGGCGGCCTCCGGTTCAATGTTGATTGTTTTCTTGTTTCCCGAACCGAGCCGATCCATCACGTGGGTCCCACGCCTCGCGTCCGAAAGCAAACGAGGTTCTGCGTCTTGTAAGACATAAAAACAATAAGCATGGATAGTATTTCGGGTGCGATCATACCAGCACTAATGCACCGGATCCCATCAGAACTCCGCGGTTAAGCGTGCTTGGGCGAGAGTAGTACTAGGATGGGTGACCCCCTGGGAAGTCCTCGTGTTGCACCCCCTTTTTCGTTGCCCGTCTGCGTTTTTTTATGTTTCAGGTGCGTTTTTTTTTTCTTTCTTGCTATATCCATGCTCGGGCGGCCTCCGGTTCAATGTTGATTGTTTTCTTGTTTCCCGAACCGAGCCGATCCATCACGTGGGTCCCACGCCTCGCGTCCGAAAGCAAACGAGGTTCTGCGTCTTGTAAGACATAAAAACAATAAGCATGGATAGTATTTCGGGTGCGATCATACCAGCACTAATGCACCGGATCCCATCAGAACTCCGCAGTTAAGCGTGCTTGGGCGAGAGTAGTACTAGGATGGGTGACCCCTTGGGAAGTCCTCGTGTTGCACCCCCTTTTTCGTTGCTCGTCTGCGTTTTTTTATGTTTTAGGTGCGTTTTTTTTTTCTTTCTTGCTATATCCATGCTCGGGCGGCCTCCGGTTCAATGTTGATTGTTTTCTTGTTTCCCGAACCGAGCCGATCCATCACGTGGGTCCCACGCCTCGCGTCCGAAAGCAAACGAGGTTCTGCGTCTTGTAAGACATAAAAACAATAAGCATGGATAGTATTTCGGGTGCGATCATACCAACACTAATGCACCGGATCCCATCAGAACTCCGCAGTTAAGCGTGCTTGGGCGAGAGTAGTACTAGGATGGGTGACCCCCTGGGAAGTCCTCGTGTTGCACCCCCTTTTTCGTTGCCCGTCTGCGTTTTTTTATGTTTTAGGTGCGTTTTTTTTTTCTTTCTTGCTATATCCATGCTCGGGCGGCCTCCGGTTCAATGTTGATTGTTTTCTTGTTTCCCGAACCGAGCCGATCCATCACGTGGGTCCCACGCCTCGCGTCCGAAAGCAAACGAGGTTCTGCGTCTTGTAAGACATAAAAACAATAAGCATGGATAGTATTTCGGGTGCGATCATACCAGCACTAATGCACCGGATGCCATCAGAACTCCGCAGTTGAGCGTGCTTGGGCGAGAGTAGTACTAGGATGGGTGACCCCCTGGGAAGTCCTCGTGTTGCACCCCTTTTTCGTTGCCCGTCTGCGTTTTTTTATGTTTTAGGTGCGTTTTTTTTTTCTTTCTTGCTATATCCATGCTCGGGCGGCCTCCGGTTCAATGTTGATTGTTTTCTTGTTTCCCGAACCGAGCCGATCCATCACGTGGGTCCCACGCCTCGCGTCCGAAAGCAAACGAGGTTCTGCGTCTTGTAAGACATAAAAACAATAAGCATGGATACTATTTCGGGTGCGATCATACCAGCACTAATGCACCGGATCCCATCAGAACTCCCCAGTTAAGCGTGCTTGGGCGAGAGTAGTACTAGGATGGGTGACCCCCTGGGAAGTCCTCGTGTTGCACCCCCTTTTTCGTTGCCCGTCTGCGTTTTTTTATGTTTTAGGTGCGTTTTTTTTTTCTTTCTTGCTATATCCATGCTCGGGCGGCCTCCGGTTCAATGTTGATTGTTTTCTTGTTTCCCGAACCGAGCCGATCCATCACGTGGGTCCCACGCCTCGCGTCCGAAAGCAAACGAGGTTCTGCGTCTTGTAAGACATAAAAACAATAAGCATGGATAGTATTTCGGGTGCGATCATACCAGCACTAATGCACCGGATGCCATCAGAACTCCGCAGTTGAGCGTGCTTGGGCGAGAGTAGTACTAGGATGGGTGACCCCCTGGGAAGTCCTCGTGTTGCACCCCCTTTTTCGTTGCCCGTCTGCGTTTTTTTATGTTTTAGGTGCGTTTTTTTTTTCTTTCTTGCTATATCCATGCTCGGGCGGCCTCCGGTTCAATGTTGATTGTTTTCTTGTTTCCCGAACCGAGCCGATCCATCACGTGGGTCCCACGCCTCGCGTCCGAAAGCAAACGAGGTTCTGCGTCTTGTAAGACATAAAAACAATAAGCATGGATAGTATTTCGGGTGCGATCATACCAGCACTAATGTACCGGATCCCATCAGAACTCCGCAGTTAAGCGTGCTTGGGCGAGAGTAGTACTAGGATGGGTGACCCCCTGGGAAGTCCTCGTGTTGCACCCCCTTTTTCGTTGCTCGTCTGCGTTTTTTTATGTTTTAGGTGCGTTTTTTTTTTCTTTCTTGCTATATCCATGCTCGGGCGGCCTCCGGTTCAATGTTGATTGTTTTCTTGTTTCCCGAACCGAGCCGATCCATCACGTGGGTCCCACGCCTCGCGTCCGAAAGCAAACGAGGTTCTGCGTCTTGTAAGACATAAAAACAATAAGCATGGATAGTATTTCGGGTGCGATCATACCAGCACTAATGCACCGGATCCCATCAGAACTCCGCGGTTAAGCGTGCTTGGGAGAGAGTAGTACTAGGATGGGTGACCCCCTGGGAAGTCCTCGTGTTGCACCCCCTTTTTCGTTGCCCGTCTGCGTTTTTTTATGTTTCAGGTGCGTTTTTTTTTTCTTTCTTGCTATATCCATGCTCGGGCGGCCTCCGGTTCAATGTTGATTGTTTTCTTGTTTCCCGAACCGAGCCGATCCATCACGTGGGTCCCACGCCTCGCGTCCGAAAGCAAACGAGGTTCTGCGTCTTGTAAGACATAAAAACAATAAGCATGGATAGTATTTCGGGTGCGATCATACCAGCACTAATGCACCGGATCCCATCAGAACTCCGCAGTTAAGCGTGCTTGGGCGAGAGTAGTACTAGGATGGGTGACCCCTTGGGAAGTCCTCGTGTTGCACCCCCTTTTTCGTTGCTCGTCTGCGTTTTTTTATGTTTTAGGTGCGTTTTTTTTTTTCTTTCTTGCTATATCCATGCTCGGGCGGCCTCCGGTTCAATGTTGATTGTTTTCTTGTTTCCCGAACCGAGCCGATCCATCACGTGGGTCCCACGCCTCGCGTCCGAAAGCAAACGAGGTTCTGCGTCTTGTAAGACATAAAAACAATAAGCATGGATAGTATTTCGGGTGCGATCATACCAACACTAATGCACCGGATCCCATCAGAACTCCGCAGTTAAGCGTGCTTGGGCGAGAGTAGTACTAGGATGGGTGACCCCCTGGGAAGTCCTCGTGTTGCACCCCCTTTTTCGTTGCCCGTCTGCGTTTTTTTATGTTTTAGGTGCGTTTTTTTTTTCTTTCTTGCTATATCCATGCTCGGGCGGCCTCCGGTTCAATGTTGATTGTTTTCTTGTTTCCCGAACCGAGCCGATCCATCACGTGGGTCCCACGCCTCGCGTCCGAAAGCAAACGAGGTTCTGCGTCTTGTAAGACATAAAAACAATAAGCATGGATAGTATTTCGGGTGCGATCATACCAGCACTAATGCACCGGATGCCATCAGAACTCCGCAGTTAAGCGTTCTTGGGCGAGAGTAGTACTAGGATGGGTGACCCCCTGGGAAGTCCTCGTGTTGCACCCCTTTTTCGTTGCCCGTCTGCGTTTTTTTATGTTTTAGGTGCGTTTTTTTTTTTCTTTCTTGCTATATCCATGCTCGGGCGGCCTCCGGTTCAATGTTGATTGTTTTCTTGTTTCCCGAACCGAGCCGATCCATCACGTGGGTCCCACGCCTCGCGTCCGAAAGCAAACGAGGTTCTGCGTCTTGTAAGACATAAAAACAATAAGCATGGATACTATTTCGGGTGCGATCATACCAGCACTAATGCACCGGATCCCATCAGAACTCCCCAGTTAAGCGTGCTTGGGCGAGAGTAGTACTAGGATGGGTGACCCCCTGGGAAGTCCTCGTGTTGCACCCCCTTTTTCGTTGCCCGTCTGCGTTTTTTTATGTTTTAGGTGCGTTTTTTTTTTCTTTCTTGCTATATCCATGCTCGGGCGGCCTCCGGTTCAATGTTGATTGTTTTCTTGTTTCCCGAACCGAGCCGATCCATCACGTGGGTCCCACGCCTCGCGTCCGAAAGCAAACGAGGTTCTGCGTCTTGTAAGACATAAAAACAATAAGCATGGATAGTATTTCGGGTGCGATCATACCAGCACTAATGCACCGGATCCCATCAGAACTCCGCAGTTAAGCGTGCTTGGGCGAGAGTAGTACTAGGATGGGTGACCCCCTGGGAAGTCCTCGTGTTGCACCCCCTTTTTCGTTGCCCGTCTGCGTTTTTTTATGTTTTAGGTGCGTTTTTTTTTCTTTCTTGCTATATCCATGCTCGGGCGGCCTCCGGTTCAATGTTGATTGTTTTCTTGTTTCCCGAACCGAGCCGATCCATCACATGGGTCCCACACCTCGCGTCCGAAAGCAAACGAGGTTCTGCGTCTTGTAAGACATAAAAACAATAAGCATGGATAGTATTTCGGGTGCGATCATACCAGCACTAATGCACCGGATCCCATCAGAACTCCGCAGTTAAGCGTGCTTGGGCGAGAGTAGTACTAGGATGGGTGACCCCCTGGGAAGTCCTCGTGTTGCACCCCCTTTTTCGTTGCTCGTCTGCGTTTTTTTATGTTTTAGGTGCGTTTTTTTTTTCTTTCTTGCTATATCCATGCTCGGGCGGCCTCCGGTTCAATGTTGATTGTTTTCTTGTTTCCCGAACCGAGCCGATCCATCACGTGGGTCCCACGCCTCGCGTCCGAAAGCAAACGAGGTTCTGCGTCTTGTAAGACATAAAAACAATAAGCATGGATAGTATTTCGGGTGCGATCATACCAGCACTAATGCACCGGATCCCATCAGAACTCCGCAGTTAAGCGTGCTTGGGCGAGAGTAGTACTAGGATGGGTGACCCCCTGGGAAGTCCTCGTGTTGCACCCCTTTTTCGTTGCTCGTCTGCGTTTTTTTATGTTTTAGGTGCGTTTTTTTTTTCTTTCTTGCTATATCCATGCTCGGGCGGCCTCCGGTTCAATGTTGATTGTTTTCTTGTTTCCCGAACCGAGCCGATCCATCACGTGGGTCCCACGCCTCGCGTCCGAAAGCAAACGAGGTTCTGCGTCTTGTAAGACATAAAAACAATAAGCATGGATAGTATTTCGGGTGCGATCATACCAGCACTAATGCACCGGATCCCATCAGAACTCCGCAGTTAAGCGTGCTTGGGCGAGAGTAGTACTAGGATGGGTGACCCCCTGGGAAGTCCTCGTGTTGCACCCCCTTTTTCGTTGCCCGTCTGCGTTTTTTTATGTTTTAGGTGCGTTTTTTTTTTCTTTCTTGCTATATCAATGCTCGGGCGGCCTCCGGTTCAATGTTGATTGTTTTCTTGTTTCCCGAACCGAGCCGATCCATCACGTGGGTCCCACGCCTCGCGTCCGAAAGCAAACGAGGTTCTGCGTCTTGTAAGACATAAAAACAATAAGCATGGATAGTATTTCGTGTGCGATCATACCAGCACTAATGCACCGGATGCCATCAGAACTCCGCAGTTAAGCGTGCTTGGGCGAGAGTAGTACTAGGATGGGTGACCCCCTGGGAAGTCCTCGTGTTGCACCCCCCTTTTCGTTGCCCGTCTGCGTTTTTTTATGTTTTAGGTGCGTTTTTTTTTTCTTTCTTGCTATATCCATGCTCGGGCGGCCTCCGGTTCAATGTTGATTGTTTTCTTGTTTCCCGAACCGAGCCGATCCATCACGTGGGTCCCACGCCTCGCGTCCGAAAGCAAACGAGGTTCTGCGTCTTGTAAGACATAAAAACAATAAGCATGGATAGTATTTCGGGTGCGATCATACCAGCACTAATGCACCGGATCCCATCAGAACTCCGCAGTTAAGCGTGCTTGGGCGAGAGTAGTACTAGGATGGGTGACCCCCTGGGAAGTCCTCGTGTTGCACCCCCTTTTTCGTTGCTCGTCTGCGTTTTTTTATGTTTTAGGTGCGTTTTTTTTTTTCTTTCTTGCTATATCCATGCTCGGGCGGCCTCCGGTTCAATGTTGATTGTTTTCTTGTTTCCCGAACCGAGCCGATCCATCACGTGGGTCCCACGCCTCGCGTCCGAAAGCAAACGAGGTTCTGCGTCTTGTAAGACATAAAAACAATAAGCATGGATAGTATTTCGGGTGCGATCATACCAACACTAATGCACCGGATCCCATCAGAACTCCGCAGTTAAGCGTGCTTGGGCGAGAGTAGTACTAGGATGGGTGACCCCCTGGGAAGTCCTCGTGTTGCACCCCCTTTTTCGTTGCCCGTCTGCGTTTTTTTATGTTTTAGGTGCGTTTTTTTTTTCTTTCTTGCTATATCCATGCTCGGGCGGCCTCCGGTTCAATGTTGATTGTTTTCTTGTTTCCCGAACCGAGCCGATCCATCACGTGGGTCCCACGCCTCGCGTCCGAAAGCAAACGAGGTTCTGCGTCTTGTAAGACATAAAAACAATAAGCATGGATACTATTTCGGGTGCGATCATACCAGCACTAATGCACCGGATCCCATCAGAACTCCGCAGTTAAGCGTGCTTGGGCGAGAGTAGTACTAGGATGGGTGACCCCCTGGGAAGTCCTCGTGTTGCACCCTCTTTTTCGTTGCCCGTCTGCGTTTTTTTATGTTTTAGGTGCGTTTTTTTTTTCTTTCTTGCTATATCCATGCTCGGGCGGCCTCCGGTTCAATGTTGATTGTTTTCTTGTTTCCCGAACCGAGCCGATCCATCACGTGGGTCCCACGCCTCGCGTCCGAAAGCAAACGAGGTTCTGCGTCTTGTAAGACATAAAAACAATAAGCATGGATACTATTTCGGGTGCGATCATACCAGCACTAATGCACCGGATGCCATCAGAACTCCCCAGTTAAGCGTGCTTGGGCGAGAGTAGTACTAGGATGGGTGACCCCCTGGGAAGTCCTCGTGTTGCACCCCCTTTTTCGTTGCCCGTCTGCGTTTTTTTATGTTTTAGGTGCGTTTTTTTTTTCTTTCTTGCTATATCCATGCTCGGGCGGCCTCCGGTTCAATGTTGATTGTTTTCTTGTTTCCCGAACCGAGCCGATCCATCACGTGGGTCCCACGCCTCGCGTCCGAAAGCAAACGAGGTTCTGCGTCTTGTAAGACATAAAAACAATAAGCATGGATAGTATTTCGGGTGCGATCATACCAGCACTAATGCACCGGATCCCATCAGAACTCCGCAGTTAAGCGTGCTTGGGCGAGAGTAGTACTAGGATGGGTGACCCCCTGGGAAGTCCTCGTGTTGCACCCCCTTTTTCGTTGCCCGTCTGCGTTTTTTTATGTTTTAGGTGCGTTTTTTTTTTCTTTCTTGCTATATCCATGCTCGGGCGGCCTCCGGTTCAATGTTGATTGTTTTCTTGTTTCCCGAACCGAGCCGATCCATCACATGGGTCCCACACCTCGCGTCCGAAAGCAAACGAGGTTCTGCGTCTTGTAAGACATAAAAACAATAAGCATGGATAGTATTTCGGGTGCGATCATACCAGCACTAATGCACCGGATCCCATCAGAACTCCGCAGTTAAGCGTGCTTGGGCGAGAGTAGTACTAGGATGGGTGACCCCCTGGGAAGTCCTCGTCTTGCACCCCCTTTTTCGTTGCTCGTCTGCGTTTTTTTATGTTTTAGGTGCGTTTTTTTTTTCTTTCTTGCTATATCCATGCTCGGGCGGCCTCCGGTTCAATGTTGATTGTTTTCTTGTTTCCCGAACCGAGCCGATCCATCACGTGGGTCCCACGCCTCGCGTCCGAAAGCAAACGAGGTTCTGCGTCTTGTAAGACATAAAAACAATAAGCATGGATAGTATTTCGGGTGCGATCATACCAGCACTAATGCACCGGATCCCATCAGAACTCCGCAGTTAAGCGTGCTTGGGCGAGAGTAGTACTAGGATGGGTGACCCCCTGGGAAGTCCTCGTGTTGCACCCCCTTTTTCGTTGCTCGTCTGCGTTTTTTTATGTTTTAGGTGCGTTTTTTTTTTCTTTCTTGCTATATCCATGCTCGGGCGGCCTCCGGTTCAATGTTGATTGTTTTCTTGTTTCCCGAACCGAGCCGATCCATCACGTGGGTCCCACGCCTCGCGTCCGAAAGCAAACGAGGTTCTGCGTCTTGTAAGACATAAAAACAATAAGCATGGATAGTATTTCGGGTGCGATCATACCAGCACTAATGCACCGGATCCCATCAGAACTCCGCAGTTAAGCGCGCTTGGGCGAGAGTAGTACTAGGATGGGTGACCCCCTGGGAAGTCCTCGTGTTGCACCCCCTTTTTCGTTGCCCGTCTGCGTTTTTTTATGTTTTAGGTGCGTTTTTTTTTTTCTTACTTGCTATATCAATGCTCGGGCGGCCTCCGGTTCAATGTTGATTGTTTTCTTGTTTCCCGAACCGAGCCGATCCATCACGTGGGTCCCACGCCTCGCGTCCGAAAGCAAACGAGGTTCTGCGTCTTGTAAGACATAAAAAAAATAAGCATGGATAGTATTTCGGGTGCGATCATACCAGCACTAATGCACCGGATCCCATCAGAACTCCGCAGTTAAGCGTGCTTGGGCGAGAGTAGTACTAGGATGGGTGACCCCCTGGGAAGTCCTCGTGTTGCACCCCCTTTTTCGTTGCCCGTCTGCGTTTTTTTATGTTTTAGGTGCGTTTTTTTTTTTCTTTCTTGGTATATCCATGCTCGGGCGGCCTCCGGTTCAATGTTGATTGTTTTCTTGTTTCCCGAACCGAGCCGATCCATCACGTGGGTCCCACGCCTCGCGTCCGAAAGCAAACGAGGTTCTGCGTCTTGTAAGACATAAAAACAATAAGCATTGATAGTATTTCGGGTGCGATCATACCAGCACTAATGCACCGGATCCCATCAGAACTCCGCAGTTAAGCGTGCTTGGGCGAGAGTAGTACTAGGATGGGTGACCCCTTGGGAAGTCCTCGTGTTGCACCCCCTTTTTCGTTGCTCGTCTGCGTTTTTTTATGTTTTAGGTGCGTTTTTTTTTTCTTTCTTGCTATATCCATGCTCGGGCGGCCTCCGGTTCAATGTTGATTGTTTTCTTGTTTCCCGAACCGAGCCGATCCATCACGTGGGTCCCACGCCTCGCGTCCGAAAGCAAACGAGGTTCTGCGTCTTGTAAGACATAAAAACAATAAGCATGGATAGTATTTCGGGTGCGATCATACCAGCACTAATGCACCGGATCCCATCAGAACTCCGCAGTTAAGCGTGCTTGGGCGAGAGTAGTACTAGGATGGGTGACCCCTTGGGAAGTCCTCGTGTTGCACCCCCTTTTTCGTTGCTCGTCTGCGTTTTTTTATGTTTTAGGTGCGTTTTGTTTTTTCTTTCTTGCTATATCCATGCTCGGGCGGCCTCCGGTTCAATGTTGATTGTTTTCTTGTTTCCCGAACCGAGCCGATCCATCACGTGGGTCCCACGCCTCGCGTCCGAAAGCAAACGAGGTTCTGCGTCTTGTAAGACATAAAAACAATAAGCATGGATAGTATTTCGGGTGCGATCATACCAGCACTAATGCACCGGATCCCATCAGAACTCCGCGGTTAAGCGTGCTTGGGCGAGAGTAGTACTAGGATGGGTGACCCCCTGGGAAGTCCTCGTGTTGCACCCCCTTTTTCGTTGCCCGTCTGCGTTTTTTTATGTTTCAGGTGCGTTTTTTTTTTCTTTCTTGCTATATCCATGCTCGGGCGGCCTCCGGTTCAATGTTGATTGTTTTCTTGTTTCCCGAACCGAGCCGATCCATCACGTGGGTCCCACGCCTCGCGTCCGAAAGCAAACGAGGTTCTGCGTCTTGTAAGACATAAAAACAATAAGCATGGATAGTATTTCGGGTGCGATCATACCAGCACTAATGCACCAGATCCCATCAGAACTCCGCAGTTAAGCGTGCTTGGGCGAGAGTAGTACTAGGATGGGTGACCCCTTGGGAAGTCCTCGTGTTGCACCCCCTTTTTCGTTGCTCGTCTGCGTTTTTTTATGTTTTAGGTGCGTTTTTTTTTTCTTTCTTGCTATATCCATGCTCGGGCGGCCTCCGGTTCAATGTTGATTGTTTTCTTGTTTCCCGAACCGAGCCGATCCATCACGTGGGTCCCACGCCTCGCGTCCGAAAGCAAACGAGGTTCTGCGTCTTGTAAGACATAAAAACAATAAGCATGGATAGTATTTCGGGTGCGATCATACCAGCACTAATGCACCGGATGCCATCAGAACTCCGCAGTTAAGCGTGCTTGGGCGAGAGTAGTACTAGGATGGGTCACCCCCTGGGAAGTCCTCGTGTTGCACCCCCTTTTTCGTTGCCCGTCTGCGTTTTTTTATGTTTTAGGTGCGTTTTTTTTTTCTTTCTTGCTATATCCATGCTCGGGCGGCCTCCGGTTCAATGTTGATTGTTTTCTTGTTTCCCGAACCGAGCCGATCCATCACGTGGGTCCCACGCCTCGCGTCCGAAAGCAAACGAGGTTCTGCGTCTTGTAAGACATAAAACCAATAAGCATGGATACTATTTCGGGTGCGATCATACCAGCACTAATGCACCGGATCCCATCAGAACTCCCCAGTTAAGCGTGCTTGGGCGAGAGTAGTACTAGGATGGGTGACCCCCTGGGAAGTCCTCGTGTTGCACCCCCTTTTTCGTTGCCCGTCTGCGTTTTTTTATGTTTTAGGTGCGTTTTTTTTTTCTTTCTTGCTATATCCATGCTCGGGCGGCCTCCGGTTCAATGTTGATTGTTTTCTTGTTTCCCGAACCGAGCCGATCCATCACGTGGGTCCCACGCCTCGCGTCCGAAAGCAAACGAGGTTCTGCGTCTTGTAAGACATAAAAACAATAAGCATGGATAGTATTTCGGGTGCGATCATACCAGCACTAATGCACCGGATCCCATCAGAACTCCGCAGTTAAGCGTGCTTGGGCGAGAGTAGTACTAGGATGGGTGACCCCCTGGGAAGTCCTCGTGTTGCACCCCCTTTTTCGTTGCCCGTCTGCGTTTTTTTATGTTTTAGGTGCGTTTTTTTTTTCTTTCTTGCTATATCCATGCTCGGGCGGCCTCCGGTTCAATGTTGATTGTTTTCTTGTTTCCCGAACCGAGCCGATCCATCACGTGGGTCCCACGCCTCGCGTCCGAAAGCAAACGAGGTTCTGCGTCTTGTAAGACATAAAAACAATAAGCATGGATAGTATTTCGGGTGCGATCATACCAGCACTAATGTACCGGATCCCATCAGAACTCCGCAGTTAAGCGTGCTTGGGCGAGAGTAGTACTAGGATGGGTGACCCCCTGGGAAGTCCTCGTGTTGCACCCCCTTTTTCGTTGCTCGTCTGCGTTTTTTTATGTTTTAGGTGCGTTTTTTTTTTCTTTCTTGCTATATCCATGCTCGGGCGGCCTCCGGTTCAATGTTGATTGTTTTCTTGTTTCCCGAACCGAGCCGATCCATCACGTGGGTCCCACGCCTCGCGTCCGAAAGCAAACGAGGTTCTGCGTCTTGTAAGACATAAAAACAATAAGCATGGATAGTATTTCGGGTGCGATCATACCAGCACTAATGCACCGGATGCCATCAGAACTCCGCAGTTAAGCGTGCTTGGGCGAGAGTAGTACTAGGATGGGTGACCCCCTGGGAAGTCCTCGTGTTGCACCCCCTTTTTCGTTGCCCGTCTGCGTTTTTTTATGTTTTAGGTGCGTTTTTTTTTTTCTTTCTTGCTATATCCATGCTCGGGCGGCCTCCGGTTCAATGTTGATTGTTTTCTTGTTTCCCGAACCGAGCCGATCCATCACGTGGGTCCCACGCCTCGCGTCCGAAAGCAAACGAGGTTCTGCGTCTTGTAAGACATAAAAACAATAAGCATGGATACTATTTCGGGTGCGATCATACCAGCACTAATGCACCGGATCCCATCAGAACTCCCCAGTTAAGCGTGCTTGGGCGAGAGTAGTACTAGGATGGGTGACCCCCTGGGAAGTCCTCGTGTTGCACCCCCTTTTTCGTTGCCCGTCTGCGTTTTTTTATGTTTTAGGTGCGTTTTTTTTTTCTTTCTTGCTATATCCATGCTCGGGCGGCCTCCGGTTCAATGTTGATTGTTTTCTTGTTTCCCGAACCGAGCCGATCCATCACGTGGGTCCCACGCCTCGCGTCCGAAAGCAAACGAGGTTCTGCGTCTTGTAAGACATAAAAACAATAAGCATGGATAGTATTTCGGGTGCGATCATACCAGCACTAATGCACCGGATCCCATCAGAACTCCGCAGTTAAGCGTGCTTGGGCGAGAGTAGTACTAGGATGGGTGACCCCCTGGGAAGTCCTCGTGTTGCACCCCCTTTTTCGTTGCCCGTCTGCGTTTTTTTATGTTTCAGGTGCGTTTTTTTTTTCTTTCTTGCTATATCCATGCTCGGGCGGCCTCCGGTTCAATGTTGATTGTTTTCTTGTTTCCCGAACCGAGCCGATCCATCACGTGGGTCCCACGCCTCGCGTCCGAAAGCAAACGAGGTTCTGCGTCTTGTAAGACATAAAAACAATAAGCATGGATAGTATTTCGGGTGCGATCATACCAGCACTAATGCACCGGATCCCATCAGAACTCCGCAGTTAAGCGTGCTTGGGCGAGAGTAGTACTAGGATGGGTGACCCCCTGGGAAGTCCTCGTGTTGCACCCCCTTTTTCGTTGCCCGTCTGCGTTTTTTTATGTTTTAGGTGCGTTTTTTTTTTCTTTCTTGCTATATCCATGCTCGGGCGGCCTCCGGTTCAATGTTGATTGTTTTCTTGTTTCCCGAACCGAGCCGATCCATCACGTGGGTCCCACGCCTCGCGTCCGAAAGCAAACGAGGTTCTGCGTCTTGTAAGACATAAAAACAATAAGCATGGATAGTATTTCGGGTGCGATCATACCAGCACTAATGTACCGGATCCCATCAGAACTCCGCAGTTAAGCGTGCTTGGGCGAGAGTAGTACTAGGATGGGTGACCCCCTGGGAAGTCCTCGTGTTGCACCCCCTTTTTCGTTGCTCGTCTGCGTTTTTTTATGTTTTAGGTGCGTTTTTTTTTTCTTTCTTGCTATATCCATGCTCGGGCGGCCTCCGGTTCAATGTTGATTGTTTTCTTGTTTCCCGAACCGAGCCGATCCATCACGTGGGTCCCACGCCTCGCGTCCGAAAGCAAACGAGGTTCTGCGTCTTGTAAGACATAAAAACAATAAGCATGGATAGTATTTCGGGTGCGATCATACCAGCACTAATGCACCGGATCCCATCAGAACTCCGTGTCTTGCGTGCTTGGGCGAGAGTAGTACTAGGATGGGTGACCCCCTGGGAAGTCCTCGTGTTGCACCCCCTTTTTCGTTGCCCGTCTGCGTTTTTTTATGTTTCAGGTGCGTTTTTTTTTTCTTTCTTGCTATATCCATGCTCGGGCGTCCTCCGGTTCAATGTTGATTGTTTTCTTGTTTCCCGAACCGAGCCGATCCATCACGTGGGTCCCACGCCTCGCGTCCGAAAGCAAACGAGGTTCTGCGTCTTGTAAGACATAAAAACAATAAGCATGGATAGTATTTCGGGTGCGATCATACCAGCACTAATGCACCGGATCCCATCAGAACTCCGCAGTTAAGCGTGCTTGGGCGAGAGTAGTACTAGGATGGGTGACCCCTTGGGAAGTCCTCGTGTTGCACCCCCTTTTTCGTTGCTCGTCTGCGTTTTTTTATGTTTTAGGTGCGTTTTTTTTTTCTTTCTTGCTATATCCATGCTCGGGCGGCCTCCGGTTCAATGTTGATTGTTTTCTTGTTTCCCGAACCGAGCCGATCCATCACGTGGGTCCCACGCCTCGCGTCCGAAAGCAAACGAGGTTCTGCGTCTTGTAAGACATAAAAACAATAAGCATGGATAGTATTTCGGGTGCGATCATACCAGCACTAATGCACCGGATCCCATCAGAACTCCGCAGTTAAGCGTGCTTGGGCGAGAGTAGTACTAGGATGGGTGACCCCCTGGGAAGTCCTCGTGTTGCACCCCCTTTTTCGTTGCCCGTCTGCGTTTTTTTATGTTTTAGGTGCGTTTTTTTTTTCTTTCTTGCTATATCCATGCTCGGGCGGCCTCCGGTTCAATGTTGATTGTTTTCTTGTTTCCCGAACCGAGCCGATCCATCACGTGGGTCCCACGCCTCGCGTCCGAAAGCAAACGAGGTTCTGCGTCTTGTAAGACATAAAAACAATAAGCATGGATAGTATTTCGGGTGCGATCATACCAGCACTAATGCACCGGATCCCATCAGAACTGAGCAGTTAAGCGTGCTTGGGCGAGAGTAGTACTAGGATGGGTGACCCCCTGGGAAGTCCTCGTGTTGCACCCCCTTTTTCGTTGCTCGTCTGCGTTTTTTTATGTTTTAGGTGCGTTTTTTTTTTTCTTTCTTGCTATATCCATGCTCGGGCGGCCTCCGGTTCAATGTTGATTGTTTTCTTGTTTCCCGAACCGAGCCGATTCATCACGTGGGTCCCACGCCTCGCGTCCGAAAGCAAACGAGGTTCTGCGTCTTGTAAGACATAAAAACAATAAGCATGGATAGTATTTCGGGTGCGATCATACCAACACTAATGCACCGGATCCCATCAGAACTCCGCAGTTAAGCGTGCTTGGGCGAGAGTAGTACTAGGATGGGTGACCCCCTGGGAAGTCCTCGTGTTGCACCCTCTTTTTCGTTGCCCGTCTGCGTTTTTTTATGTTTTAGGTGCGTTTTTTTTTTCTTTCTTGCTATATCCATGCTCGGGCGGCCTCCGGTTCAATGTTGATTGTTTTCTTGTTTCCCGAACCGAGCCGATCCATCACGTGGGTCCCACGCCTCGCGTCCGAAAGCAAACGAGGTTCTGCGTCTTGTAAGACATAAAAACAATAAGCATGGATATTATTTCGGGTGCGATCATACCAGCACTAATGCACCGGATCCCATCAGAACTCCGCAGTTAAGCGTGCTTGGGCGAGAGTAGTACTAGGATGGGTGACCCCCTGGGAAGTCCTCGTGTTGCACCCCCTTTTTCGTTGCCCGTCTGCGTTTTTTTATGTTTTAGGTGCGTTTTTTTTTTCTTTCTTGCTATATCCATGCTCGGGCGGCCTCCGGTTCAATGTTGATTGTTTTCTTGTTTCCCGAACCGAGCCGATCCATCACATGGGTCCCACACCTCGCGTCCGAAAGCAAACGAGGTTCTGCGTCTTGTAAGACATAAAAACAATAAGCATGGATAGTATTTCGGGTGCGATCATACCAGCACTAATGCACCGGATCCCATCAGAACTCCGCAGTTAAGCGTGCTTGGGCGAGAGTAGTACTAGGATGGGTGACCCCCTGGGAAGTCCTCGTCTTGCACCCCCTTTTTCGTTGCTCGTCTGCGTTTTTTTATGTTTTAGGTGCGTTTTTTTTTTCTTTCTTGCTATATCCATGCTCGGGCGGCCTCCGGTTCAATGTTGATTGTTTTCTTGTTTCCCGAACCGAGCCGATCCATCACGTGGGTCCCACGCCTCGCGTCCGAAAGCAAACGAGGTTCTGCGTCTTGTAAGACATAAAAACAATAAGCATGGATAGTATTTCGGGTGCGATCATACCAGCACTAATGCACCGGATCCCATCAGAACTCCGCAGTTAAGCGTGCTTGGGCGAGAGTAGTACTAGGATGGGTGACCCCCTGGGAAGTCCTCGTGTTGCACCCCCTTTTTCGTTGCTCGTCTGCGTTTTTTTATGTTTTAGGTGCGTTTTTTTTTTCTTTCTTGCTATATCCATGCTCGGGCGGCCTCCGGTTCAATGTTGATTGTTTTCTTGTTTCCCGAACCGAGCCGATCCATCACGTGGGTCCCACGCCTCGCGTCCGAAAGCAAACGAGGTTCTGCGTCTTGTAAGACATAAAAACAATAAGCATGGATAGTATTTCGGGTGCGATCATACCAGCACTAATGCACCGGATCCCATCAGAACTCCGCAGTTAAGCGCGCTTGGGCGAGAGTAGTACTAGGATGGGTGACCCCCTGGGAAGTCCTCGTGTTGCACCCCCTTTTTCGTTGCCCGTCTGCGTTTTTTTATGTTTTAGGTGCGTTTTTTTTTTTCTTACTTGCTATATCAATGCTCGGGCGGCCTCCGGTTCAATGTTGATTGTTTTCTTGTTTCCCGAACCGAGCCGATCCATCACGTGGGTCCCACGCCTCGCGTCCGAAAGCAAACGAGGTTCTGCGTCTTGTAAGACATAAAAAAAATAAGCATGGATAGTATTTCGGGTGCGATCATACCAGCACTAATGCACCGGATCCCATCAGAACTCCGCAGTTAAGCGTGCTTGGGCGAGAGTAGTACTAGGATGGGTGACCCCCTGGGAAGTCCTCGTGTTGCACCCCCTTTTTCGTTGCCCGTCTGCGTTTTTTTATGTTTTAGGTGCGTTTTTTTTTTTTCTTTCTTGGTATATCCATGCTCGGGCGGCCTCCGGTTCAATGTTGATTGTTTTCTTGTTTCCCGAACCGAGCCGATCCATCACGTGGGTCCCACGCCTCGCGTCCGAAAGCAAACGAGGTTCTGCGTCTTGTAAGACATAAAAACAATAAGCATGGATAGTATTTCGGGTGCGATCATACCAGCACTAATGCACCGGATCCCATCAGAACTCCGCAGTTAAGCGTGCTTGGGTGAGAGTAGTACTAGGATGGGTGACCCCCTGGGAAGTCCTCGTGTTGCACCCCCTTTTTCGTTGCTCGTCTGCGTTTTTTTATGTTTTAGGTGCGTTTTTTTTTTTCTTTCTTGCTATATCCATGCTCGGGCGGCCTCCGGTTCAATGTTGATTGTTTTCTTGTTTCCCGAACCGAGCCGATTCATCACGTGGGTCCCACGCCTCGCGTCCGAAAGCAAACGAGGTTCTGCGTCTTGTAAGACATAAAAACAATAAGCATGGATAGTATTTCGGGTGCGATCATACCAACACTAATGCACCGGATCCCATTAGAACTCCGCAGTTAAGCGTGCTTGGGCGAGAGTAGTACTAGGATGGGTGACCCCCTGGGAAGTCCTCGTGTTGCACCCTCTTTTTCGTTGCCCGTCTGCGTTTTTTTATGTTTTAGGTGCGTTTTTTTTTTCTTTCTTGCTATATCCATGCTCGGGCGGCCTCCGGTTCAATGTTGATTGTTTTCTTGTTTCCCGAACCGAGCCGATCCATCACGTGGGTCCCACGCCTCGCGTCCGAAAGCAAACGAGGTTCTGCGTCTTGTAAGACATAAAAACAATAAGCATGGATATTATTTCGGGTGCGATCATACCAGCACTAATGCACCGGATCCCATCAGAACTCCGCAGTTAAGCGTGCTTGGGCGAGAGTAGTACTAGGATGGGTGACCCCCTGGGAAGTCCTCGTGTTGCACCCCCTTTTTCGTTGCCCGTCTGCGTTTTTTTATGTTTTAGGTGCGTTTTTTTTTTCTTTCTTGCTATATCCATGCTCGGGCGGCCTCCGGTTCAATGTTGATTGTTTTCTTGTTTCCCGAACCGAGCCGATCCATCACATGGGTCCCACACCTCGCGTCCGAAAGCAAACGAGGTTCTGCGTCTTGTAAGACATAAAAACAATAAGCATGGATAGTATTTCGGGTGCGATCATACCAGCACTAATGCACCGGATCCCATCAGAACTCCGCAGTTAAGCGTGCTTGGGCGAGAGTAGTACTAGGATGGGTGACCCCCTGGGAAGTCCTCGTCTTGCACCCCCTTTTTCGTTGCTCGTCTGCGTTTTTTTATGTTTTAGGTGCGTTTTTTTTTTCTTTCTTGCTATATCCATGCTCGGGCGGCCTCCGGTTCAATGTTGATTGTTTTCTTGTTTCCCGAACCGAGCCGATCCATCACGTGGGTCCCACGCCTCGCGTCCGAAAGCAAACGAGGTTCTGCGTCTTGTAAGACATAAAAACAATAAGCATGGATAGTATTTCGGGTGCGATCATACCAGCACTAATGCACCGGATCCCATCAGAACTCCGCAGTTAAGCGTGCTTGGGCGAGAGTAGTACTAGGATGGGTGACCCCCTGGGAAGTCCTCGTGTTGCACCCCCTTTTTCGTTGCTCGTCTGCGTTTTTTTATGTTTTAGGTGCGTTTTTTTTTTCTTTCTTGCTATATCCATGCTCGGGCGGCCTCCGGTTCAATGTTGATTGTTTTCTTGTTTCCCGAACCGAGCCGATCCATCACGTGGGTCCCACGCCTCGCGTCCGAAAGCAAACGAGGTTCTGCGTCTTGTAAGACATAAAAACAATAAGCATGGATAGTATTTCGGGTGCGATCATACCAGCACTAATGCACCGGATCCCATCAGAACTCCGCAGTTAAGCGCGCTTGGGCGAGAGTAGTACTAGGATGGGTGACCCCCTGGGAAGTCCTCGTGTTGCACCCCCTTTTTCGTTGCCCGTCTGCGTTTTTTTATGTTTTAGGTGCGTTTTTTTTTTTCTTACTTGCTATATCAATGCTCGGGCGGCCTCCGGTTCAATGTTGATTGTTTTCTTGTTTCCCGAACCGAGCCGATCCATCACGTGGGTCCCACGCCTCGCGTCCGAAAGCAAACGAGGTTCTGCGTCTTGTAAGACATAAAAAAAATAAGCATGGATAGTATTTCGGGTGCGATCATACCAGCACTAATGCACCGGATCCCATCAGAACTCCGCAGTTAAGCGTGCTTGGGCGAGAGTAGTACTAGGATGGGTGACCCCCTGGGAAGTCCTCGTGTTGCACCCCCTTTTTCGTTGCCCGTCTGCGTTTTTTTATGTTTTAGGTGCGTTTTTTTTTTTTCTTTCTTGGTATATCCATGCTCGGGCGGCCTCCGGTTCAATGTTGATTGTTTTCTTGTTTCCCGAACCGAGCCGATCCATCACGTGGGTCCCACGCCTCGCGTCCGAAAGCAAACGAGGTTCTGCGTCTTGTAAGACATAAAAACAATAAGCATGGATAGTATTTCGGGTGCGATCATACCAGCACTAATGCACCGGATCCCATCAGAACTCCGCAGTTAAGCGTGCTTGGGTGAGAGTAGTACTAGGATGGGTGACCCCCTGGGAAGTTCTCGTGTTGCACCCCCTTTTTCGTTGCTCGTCTGCGTTTTTTTATGTTTTAGGTGCGTTTTTTTTTTCTTTCTTGCTATATCCATGCTCGGGCGGCCTCCGGTTCAATGTTGATTGTTTTCTTGTTTCCCGAACCGAGCCGATCCATCACGTGGGTCCCACGCCTCGCGTCCGAAAGCAAACGAGGTTCTGCGTCTTGTAAGACATAAAAACAATAAGCATGGATAGTATTTCGGGTGCGATCATACCAGCACTAATGCACCGGATCCCATCAGAACTCCGCAGTTAAGCGTGCTTGGGCGAGAGTAGTACTAGGATGGGTGACCCCCTGGGAAGTCCTCGTGTTGCACCCCCTTTTTCGTTGCCCGTCTGCGTTTTTTTATGTTTTAGGTGCGTTTTTTTTTTTCTTTCTTGGTATATCAATGCTCGGGCGGCCTCCGGTTCAATGTTGATTGTTTTCTTGTTTCCCGAACCGAGCCGATCCATCACGTGGGTCCCACGCCTCGCGTCCGAAAGCAAACGAGGTTCTGCGTCTTGTAAGACATAAAAACAATAAGCATTGATAGTATTTCGGGTGCGATCATACCAGCACTAATGCACCGGATCCCATCAGAACTCCGCAGTTAAGCGTGCTTGGGCGAGAGTAGTACTAGGATGGGTGACCCCCTGGGAAGTCCTCGTGTTGCACCCCCTTTTTCGTTGCTCGTCTGCGTTTTTTTATGTTTTAGGTGCGTTTTTTTTTCTTTCTTGCTATATCCATGCTCGGGCGGCCTCCGGTTCAATGTTGATTGTTTTCTTGTTTCCCGAACCGAGCCGATCCATCACGTGGGTCCCACGCCTCGCGTCCGAAAGCAAACGAGGTTCTGCGTCTTGTAAGACATAAAAACAATAAGCATGGATAGTATTTCGGGTGCGATCATACCAGCACTAATGCACCGGATCCCATCAGAACTCCGCAGTTAAGCGCGCTTGGGCGAGAGTAGTACTAGGATGGGTGACCCCCTGGGAAGTCCTCGTGTTGCACCCCCTTTTTCGTTGCCCGTCTGCGTTTTTTTATGTTTTAGGTGCGTTTTTTTTTTTCTTACTTGCTATATCAATGCTCGGGCGGCCTCCGGTTCAATGTTGATTGTTTTCTTGTTTCCCGAACCGAGCCGATCCATCACGTGGGTCCCACGCCTCGCGTCCGAAAGCAAACGAGGTTCTGCGTCTTGTAAGACATAAAAACAATAAGCATGGATAGTATTTCGGGTGCGATCATACCAGCACTAATGTACCGGATCCCATCAGAACTCCGCAGTTAAGCGTGCTTGGGCGAGAGTAGTACTAGGATGGGTGACCCCCTGGGAAGTCCTCGTGTTGCACCCCCTTTTTCGTTGCTCGTCTGCGTTTTTTTATGTTTTAGGTGCGTTTTTTTTTTCTTTCTTGCTATATCCATGCTCGGGCGGCCTCCGGTTCAATGTTGATTGTTTTCTTGTTTCCCGAACCGAGCCGATCCATCACGTGGGTCCCACGCCTCGCGTCCGAAAGCAAACGAGGTTCTGCGTCTTGTAAGACATAAAAACAATAAGCATGGATAGTATTTCGGGTGCGATCATACCAGCACTAATGCACCGGATCCCATCAGAACTCCGCAGTTAAGCGTGCTTGGGCGAGAGTAGTACTAGGATGGGTGACCCCCTGGGAAGTCCTCGTGTTGCACCCCCTTTTTCGTTGCCCGTCTGCGTTTTTTTATGTTTTAGGTGCGTTTTTTTTTTCTTTCTTGGTATATCCATGCTCGGGCGGCCTCCGGTTCAATGTTGATTGTTTTCTTGTTTCCCGAACCGAGCCGATCCATCACGTGGGTCCCACGCCTCGCGTCCGAAAGCAAACGAGGTTCTGCGTCTTGTAAGACATAAAAACAATAAGCATTGATAGTATTTCGGGTGCGATCATACCAGCACTAATGCACCGGATCCCATCAGAACTCCGCAGTTAAGCGTGCTTGGGCGAGAGTAGTACTAGGATGGGTGACCCCCTGGGAAGTCCTCGTGTTGCACCCCCTTTTTCGTTGCTCGTCTGCGTTTTTTTATGTTTTAGGTGCGTTTTTTTTTCTTTCTTGCTATATCCATGCTCGGGCGGCCTCCGGTTCAATGTTGATTGTTTTCTTGTTTCCCGAACCGAGCCGATCCATCACGTGGGTCCCACGCCTCGCGTCCGAAAGCAAACGAGGTTCTGCGTCTTGTAAGACATAAAAACAATAAGCATGGATAGTATTTCGGGTGCGATCATACCAGCACTAATGCACCGGATCCCATCAGAACTCCGCAGTTAAGCGTGCTTGGGCGAGAGTAGTACTAGGATGGGTGACCCCTTGGGAAGTCCTCGTGTTGCACCCCCTTTTTCGTTGCTCGTCTGCGTTTTTTTATGTTTTAGGTGCGTTTTTTTTTTCTTTCTTGCTATATCCATGCTCGGGCGGCCTCCGGTTCAATGTTGATTGTTTTCTTGTTTCCCGAACCGAGCCGATCCATCACGTGGGTCCCACGCCTCGCGTCCGAAAGCAAACGAGGTTCTGCGTCTTGTAAGACATAAAAACAATAAGCATGGATAGTATTTCGGGTGCGATCATACCAGCACTAATGCACCGGATCCCATCAGAACTCCGCAGTTAAGCGTGCTTGGGTGAGAGTAGTACTAGGATGGGTGACCCCCTGGGAAGTTCTCGTGTTGCACCCCCTTTTTCGTTGCTCGTCTGCGTTTTTTTATGTTTTAGGTGCGTTTTTTTTTCTTTCTTGCTATATCCATGCTCGGGCGGCCTCCGGTTCAATGTTGATTGTTTTCTTGTTTCCCGAACCGAGCCGATCCATCACGTGGGTCCCACGCCTCGCGTCCGAAAGCAAACGAGGTTCTGCGTCTTGTAAGACATAAAAACAATAAGCATGGATAGTATTTCGGGTGCGATCATACCTGCACTAATGCACCGGATCCCATCAGAACTCCGCAGTTAAGCGTGCTTGGGCGAGAGTAGTACTAGGATGGGTGACCCCCTGGGAAGTCCTCGTGTTGCACCCCCTTTTTCGTTGCCCGTCTGCGTTTTTTTATGTTTTAGGTGCGTTTTTTTTTTCTTTCTTGCTATATCCATGCTCGGGCGGCCTCCGGTTCAATGTTGATTGTTTTCTTGTTTCCCGAACCGAGCCGATCCATCACGTGGGTCCCACGCCTCGCGTCCGAAAGCAAACGAGGTTCTGCGTCTTGTAAGACATAAAAACAATAAGCATGGATAGTATTTCGGGTGCGATCATACCAGCACTAATGCACCGGATCCCATCAGAACTCCGCAGTTAAGCGTGCTTGGGCGAGAGTAGTACTAGGATGGGTGACCCCCTGGGAAGTCCTCGTGTTGCACCCCCTTTTTCGTTGCTCGTCTGCGTTTTTTTATGTTTTAGGTGCGTTTTTTTTTTCTTTCTTGCTATATCCATGCTCGGGCGGCCTCCGGTTCAATGTTGATTGTTTTCTTGTTTCCCGAACCGAGCCGATCCATCACGTGGGTCCCACGCCTCGCGTCCGAAAGCAAACGAGGTTCTGCGTCTTGTAAGACATAAAAACAATAAGCATTGATAGTATTTCGGGTGCGATCATACCAGCACTAATGCACCGGATCCCATCAGAACTCCGCAGTTAAGCGTGCTTGGGCGAGAGTAGTACTAGGATGGGTGACCCCTTGGGAAGTCCTCGTGTTGCACCCCCTTTTTCGTTGCTCGTCTGCGTTTTTTTATGTTTTAGGTGCGTTTTTTTTTTCTTTCTTGCTATATCCATGCTCGGGCGGCCTCCGGTTCAATGTTGATTGTTTTCTTGTTTCCCGAACCGAGCCGATCCATCACGTGGGTCCCACGCCTCGCGTCCGAAAGCAAACGAGGTTCTGCGTCTTGTAAGACATAAAAACAATAAGCATGGATAGTATTTCGGGTGCGATCATACCAGCACTAATGCACCGGATCCCATCAGAACTCCGCAGTTAAGCGTGCTTGGGTGAGAGTAGTACTAGGATGGGTGACCCCCTGGGAAGTTCTCGTGTTGCACCCCCTTTTTCGTTGCTCGTCTGCGTTTTTTTATGTTTTAGGTGCGTTTTTTTTTCTTTCTTGCTATATCCATGCTCGGGCGGCCTCCGGTTCAATGTTGATTGTTTTCTTGTTTCCCGAACCGAGCCGATCCATCACGTGGGTCCCACG
This sequence comes from Lactuca saligna, assembly GCF_052625555.1. NCBI lineage: Eukaryota > Viridiplantae > Streptophyta > Magnoliopsida > Asterales > Asteraceae > Lactuca > Lactuca saligna. Next base: position 157,522,837 of record NC_136417.1, read on the forward strand.
CCTCGCGTCCGAAAGCAAACGAGGTTCTGCGTCTTGTAAGACATAAAAACAATAAGCATGGATAGTATTTCGGGTGCGATCATACCTGCACTAATGCACCGGATCCCATCAGAACTCCGCAGTTAAGCGTGCTTGGGCGAGAGTAGTACTAGGATGGGTGACCCCCTGGGAAGTCCTCGTGTTGCACCCCCTTTTTCGTTGCCCGTCTGCGTTTTTTTATGTTTTAGGTGCGTTTTTTTTTTTCTTTCTTGCTATATCCATGCTCGGGCGGCCTCCGGTTCAATGTTGATTGTTTTCTTGTTTCCCGAACCGAGCCGATCCATCACGTGGGTCCCACGCCTCGCGTCCGAAAGCAAACGAGGTTCTGCGTCTTGTAAGACATAAAAACAATAAGCATTGATAGTATTTTGGGTGCGATCATACCAGCACTAATGCACCGGATCCCATCAGAACTCCGCAGTTAAGCGTGCTTGGGCGAGAGTAGTACTAGGATGGGTGACCCCCTGGGAAGTCCTCGTGTTGCACCCCCTTTTTCGTTGCCCGTCTGCGTTTTTTTATGTTTTAGGTGCGTTTTTTTTTTCTTTCTTGCTATATCCATGCTCGGGCGGCCTCCGGTTCAATGTTGATTGTTTTCTTGTTTCCCGAACCGAGCCGATCCATCACGTGGGTCCCACGCCTCGCGTCCGAAAGCAAACGAGGTTCTGCGTCTTGTAAGACATAAAAACAATAAGCATGGATAGTATTTCGGGTGCGATCATACCAGCACTAATGCACCGGATCCCATCAGAACTCCGCAGTTAAGCGTGCTTGGGTGAGAGTAGTACTAGGATGGGTGACCCCCTGGGAAGTTCTCGTGTTGCACCCCCTTTTTCGTTGCTCGTCTGCGTTTTTTTATGTTTTAGGTGCGTTTTTTTTTTCTTTCTTGCTATATCCATGCTCGGGCGGCCTCCGGTTCAATGTTGATTGTTTTCTTGTTTCCCGAACCGAGCCGATCCATCACGTGGGTCCCACGCCTCGCGTCCGAAAGCAAACGAGGTTCTGCGTCTTGTAAGACATAAAAACAATAAGCATGGATAGTATTTCGGGTGCGATCATACCTGCACTAATGCACCGGATCCCATCAGAACTCCGCAGTTAAGCGTGCTTGGGCGAGAGTAGTACTAGGATGGGTGACCCCCTGGGAAGTCCTCGTGTTGCACCCCCTTTTTCGTTGCCCGTCTGCGTTTTTTTATGTTTTAGGTGCGTTTTTTTTTTCTTTCTTGCTATATCCATGCTCGGGCGGCCTCCGGTTCAATGTTGATTGTTTTCTTGTTTCCCGAACCGAGCCGATCCATCACATGGGTCCCACACCTCGCGTCCGAAAGCAAACGAGGTTCTGCGTCTTGTAAGACATAAAAACAATAAGCATGGATAGTATTTCGGGTGCGATCATACCAGCACTAATGCACCGGATCCCATCAGAACTCCGCAGTTAAGCGTGCTTGGGCGAGAGTAGTACTAGGATGGGTGACCCCCTGGGAAGTCCTCGTCTTGCACCCCCTTTTTCGTTGCTCGTCTGCGTTTTTTTATGTTTTAGGTGCGTTTTTTTTTTCTTTCTTGCTATATCCATGCTCGGGCGGCCTCCGGTTCAATGTTGATTGTTTTCTTGTTTCCCGAACCGAGCCGATCCATCACGTGGGTCCCACGCCTCGCGTCCGAAAGCAAACGAGGTTCTGCGTCTTGTAAGACATAAAAACAATAAGCATGGATAGTATTTCGGGTGCGATCATACCAGCACTAATGCACCGGATCCCATCAGAACTCCGCAGTTAAGCGTGCTTGGGCGAGAGTAGTACTAGGATGGGTGACCCCCTGGGAAGTCCTCGTGTTGCACCCCCTTTTTCGTTGCCCGTCTGCGTTTTTTTATGTTTTAGGTGCGTTTTTTTTTTTCTTTCTTGCTATATCCATGCTCGGGCGGCCTCCGGTTCAATGTTGATTGTTTTCTTGTTTCCCGAACCGAGCCGATCCATCACGTGGGTCCCACGCCTCGCGTCCGAAAGCAAACGAGGTTCTGCGTCTTGTAAGACATAAAAACAATAAGCATGGATAGTATTTCGGGTGCGATCATACCAGCACTAATGCACCGGATCCCATCAGAACTCCGCAGTTAAGCGCGCTTGGGCGAGAGTAGTACTAGGATGGGTGACCCCCTGGGAAGTCCTCGTGTTGCACCCCCTTTTTCGTTGCCCGTCTGCGTTTTTTTATGTTTTAGGTGCGTTTTTTTTTTTCTTACTTGCTATATCAATGCTCGGGCGGCCTCCGGTTCAATGTTGATTGTTTTCTTGTTTCCCGAACCGAGCCGATCCATCACGTGGGTCCCACGCCTCGCGTCCGAAAGCAAACGAGGTTCTGCGTCTTGTAAGACATAAAAAAAATAAGCATGGATAGTATTTCGGGTGCGATCATACCAGCACTAATGCACCGGATCCCATCAGAACTCCGCAGTTAAGCGTGCTTGGGCGAGAGTAGTACTAGGATGGGTGACCCCCTGGGAAGTCCTCGTGTTGCACCCCCTTTTTCGTTGCCCGTCTGCGTTTTTTTATGTTTTAGGTGCGTTTTTTTTTTCTTTCTTGCTATATCCATGCTCGGGCGGCCTCCGGTTCAATGTTGATTGTTTTCTTGTTTCCCGAACCGAGCCGATCCATCACGTGGGTCCCACGCCTCGCGTCCGAAAGCAAACGAGGTTCTGCGTCTTGTAGGACATAAAAACAATAAGCATGGATAGTATTTCGGGTGCGATCATACCAGCACTAATGCACCGGATCCCATCAGAACTCCGCAGTTAAGTGTGCTTGGGCGAGAGTAGTACTAGGATGGGTGACCCCCTGGGAAGTCCTCGTGTTGCACCCCCTTTTTCGTTGCCCGTCTGCGTTTTTTTATGTTTTAGGTGCGTTTTTTTTTTCTTTCTTGCTATATCCATGCTCGGGCGGCCTCCGGTTCAATGTTGATTGTTTTCTTGTTTCCCGAACCGAGCCGATCCATCACGTGGGTCCCACGCCTCGCGTCCGAAAGCAAACGAGGTTCTGCGTCTTGTAAGACATAAAAACAATAAGCATGGATAGTATTTCGGGTGCGATCATACCAGCACTAATGCACCGGATCCCATCAGAACTCCGCAGTTAAGCGTGCTTGGGCGAGAGTAGTACTAGGATGGGTGACCCCCTGGGAAGTCCTCGTGTTGCACCCCCTTTTTCGTTGCCCGTCTGCGTTTTTTTATGTTTTAGGTGCGTTTTTTTTTTCTTTCTTGCTATATCCATGCTCGGGCGGCCTCCGGTTCAATGTTGATTGTTTTCTTGTTTCCCGAACCGAGCCGATCCATCACGTGGGTCCCACGCCTCGCGTCCGAAAGCAAACGAGGTTCTGCGTCTTGTAGGACATAAAAACAATAAGCATGGATAGTATTTCGGGTGCGATCATACCAGCACTAATGCACCGGATCCCATCAGAACTCCGCAGTTAAGCGTGCTTGGGCGAGAGTAGTACTAGGATGGGTGACCCCCTGGGAAGTCCTCGTGTTGCACCCCCTTTTTCGTTGCCCGTCTGCGTTTTTTTATGTTTTAGGTGCGTTTTTTTTTTCTTTCTTGCTATATCCATGCTCGGGCGGCCTCCGGTTCAATGTTGATTGTTTTCTTGTTTCCCGAACCGAGCCGATCCATCACGTGGGTCCCACGCCTCGCGTCCGAAAGCAAACGAGGTTCTGCGTCTTGTAAGACATAAAAACAATAAGCATTGATAGTATTTCGGGTGCGATCATACCAGCACTAATGCACCGGATCCCATCAGAACTCCGCAGTTAAGCGTGCTTGGGCGAGAGTAGTACTAGGATGGGTGACCCCCTGGGAAGTCCTCGTGTTGCACCCCCTTTTTCGTTGCCCGTCTGCGTTTTTTTATGTTTTAGGTGCGTTTTTTTTTTTCTTTCTTGCTATATCCATGCTCGGGCGGCCTCCGGTTCAATGTTGATTGTTTTCTTGTTTCCCGAACCGAGCCGATCCATCACGTGGGTCCCACGCCTCGCGTCCGAAAGCAAACGAGGTTCTGCGTCTTGTAGGACATAAAAACAATAAGCATGGATAGTATTTCGGGTGCGATCATACCAGCACTAATGCACCGGATCCCATCAGAACTCCGCAGTTAAGCGTGCTTGGGCGAGAGTAGTACTAGGATGGGTGACCCCCTGGGAAGTCCTCGTGTTGCACCCCCTTTTTCGTTGCCCGTCTGCGTTTTTTTATGTTTTAGGTGCGTTTTTTTTTTCTTTCTTGCTATATCCATGCTCGGGCGGCCTCCGGTTCAATGTTGATTGTTTTCTTGTTTCCCGAACCGAGCCGATCCATCACGTGGGTCCCACGCCTCGCGTCCGAAAGCAAACGAGGTTCTGCGTCTTGTAAGACATAAAAACAATAAGCATGGATAGTATTTCGGGTGCGATCATACCAGCACTAATGCACCGGATCCCATCAGAACTCCGCAGTTAAGCGTGCTTGGGCGAGAGTAGTACTAGGATGGGTGACCCCCTGGGAAGTCCTCGTGTTGCACCCCCTTTTTCGTTGCCCGTCTGCGTTTTTTTATGTTTTAGGTGCGTTTTTTTTTTCTTTCTTGCTATATCCATGCTCGGGCGGCCTCCGGTTCAATGTTGATTGTTTTCTTGTTTCCCGAACCGAGCCGATCCATCACGTGGGTCCCACGCCTCGCGTCCGAAAGCAAACGAGGTTCTGCGTCTTGTAAGACATAAAAACAATAAGCATGGATAGTATTTCGGGTGCGATCATACCAGCACTAATGCACCGGATCCCATCAGAACTCCGCAGTTAAGCGTGCTTGGGCGAGAGTAGTACTAGGATGGGTGACCCCCTGGGAAGTCCTTGTGTTGCACCCCCTTTTTCGTTGCCCGTCTGCGTTTTTTTATGTTTTAGGTGCGTTTTTTTTTTCTTTCTTGCTATATCCATGCTCGGGCGGCCTCCGGTTCAATGTTGATTGTTTTCTTGTTTCCCGAACCGAGCCGATCCATCACGTGGGTCCCACGCCTCGCGTCCGAAAGCAAACGAGGTTCTGCGTCTTGTAGGACATAAAAACAATAAGCATGGATAGTATTTCGGGTGCGATCATACCAGCACTAATGCACCGGATCCCATCAGAACTCCGCAGTTAAGCGTGCTTGGGCGAGAGTAGTACTAGGATGGGTGACCCCATGGGAAGTCCTCGTGTTGCACCCCCTTTTTCGTTGCCCGTCTGCGTTTTTTTATGTTTTAGGTGCGTTTTTTTTTTCTTTCTTGCTATATCCATGCTCGGGCGGCCTCCGGTTCAATGTTGATTGTTTTCTTGTTTCCCGAACCGAGCCGATCCATCACGTGGGTCCCACGCCTCGCGTCCGAAAGCAAACGAGGTTCTGCGTCTTGTAGGACATAAAAACAATAAGCATGGATAGTATTTCGGGTGCGATCATACCAGCACTAATGCACCGGATCCCATCAGAACTCCGCAGTTAAGCGTGCTTGGGCGAGAGTAGTACTAGGATGGGTGACCCCCTGGGAAGTCCTCGTGTTGCACCCCCTTTTTCGTTGCCCGTCTGCGTTTTTTTATGTTTTAGGTGCGTTTTTTTTTTCTTTCTTGCTATATCCATGCTCGGGCGGCCTCCGGTTCAATGTTGATTGTTTTCTTGTTTCCCGAACCGAGCCGATCCATCACGTGGGTCCCACGCCTCGCGTCCGAAAGCAAACGAGGTTCTGCGTCTTGTAGGACATAAAAACAATAAGCATGGATAGTATTTCGGGTGCGATCATACCAGCACTAATGCACCGGATCCCATCAGAACTCCGCAGTTAAGCGTGCTTGGGCGAGAGTAGTACTAGGATGGGTGACCCCCTGGGAAGTCCTCGTGTTGCACCCCCTTTTTCGTTGCCCGTCTGCGTTTTTTTATGTTTTAGGTGCGTTTTTTTTTTCTTTCTTGCTATATCCATGCTCGGGCGGCCTCCGGTTCAATGTTGATTGTTTTCTTGTTTCCCGAACCGAGCCGATCCATCACGTGGGTCCCACGCCTCGCGTCCGAAAGCAAACGAGGTTCTGCGTCTTGTAGGACATAAAAACAATAAGCATGGATAGTATTTCGGGTGCGATCATACCAGCACTAATGCACCGGATCCCATCAGAACTCCGCAGTTAAGCGTGCTTGGGCGAGAGTAGTACTAGGATGGGTGACCCCCTGGGAAGTCCTCGTGTTGCACCCCCTTTTTCGTTGCCCGTCTGCGTTTTTTTATGTTTTAGGTGCGTTTTTTTTTTCTTTCTTGCTATATCCATGCTCGGGCGGCCTCCGGTTCAATGTTGATTGTTTTCTTGTTTCCCGAACCGAGCCGATCCATCACGTGGGTCCCACGCCTCGCGTCCGAAAGCAAACGAGGTTCTGCGTCTTGTAAGACATAAAAACAATAAGCATTGATAGTATTTCGGGTGCGATCATACCAGCACTAATGCACCGGATCCCATCAGAACTCCGCAGTTAAGCGTGCTTGGGCGAGAGTAGTACTAGGATGGGTGACCCCCTGGGAAGTCCTCGTGTTGCACCCCCTTTTTCGTTGCCCGTCTGCGTTTTTTTATGTTTTAGGTGCGTTTTTTTTTTTCTTTCTTGCTATATCCATGCTCGGGCGGCCTCCGGTTCAATGTTGATTGTTTTCTTGTTTCCCGAACCGAGCCGATCCATCACGTGGGTCCCACGCCTCGCGTCCGAAAGCAAACGAGGTTCTGCGTCTTGTAGGACATAAAAACAATAAGCATGGATAGTATTTCGGGTGCGATCATACCAGCACTAATGCACCGGATCCCATCAGAACTCCGCAGTTAAGCGTGCTTGGGCGAGAGTAGTACTAGGATGGGTGACCCCCTGGGAAGTCCTCGTGTTGCACCCCCTTTTTCGTTGCCCGTCTGCGTTTTTTTATGTTTTAGGTGCGTTTTTTTTTTCTTTCTTGCTATATCCATGCTCGGGCGGCCTCCGGTTCAATGTTGATTGTTTTCTTGTTTCCCGAACCGAGCCGATCCATCACGTGGGTCCCACGCCTCGCGTCCGAAAGCAAACGAGGTTCTGCGTCTTGTAAGACATAAAAACAATAAGCATGGATAGTATTTCGGGTGCGATCATACCAGCACTAATGCACCGGATCCCATCAGAACTCCGCAGTTAAGCGTGCTTGGGCGAGAGTAGTACTAGGATGGGTGACCCCCTGGGAAGTCCTCGTGTTGCACCCCCTTTTTCGTTGCCCGTCTGCGTTTTTTTATGTTTTAGGTGCGTTTTTTTTTTCTTTCTTGCTATATCCATGCTCGGGCGGCCTCCGGTTCAATGTTGATTGTTTTCTTGTTTCCCGAACCGAGCCGATCCATCACGTGGGTCCCACGCCTCGCGTCCGAAAGCAAACGAGGTTCTGCGTCTTGTAAGACATAAAAACAATAAGCATGGATAGTATTTCGGGTGCGATCATACCAGCACTAATGCACCGGATCCCATCAGAACTCCGCAGTTAAGCGTGCTTGGGCGAGAGTAGTACTAGGATGGGTGACCCCCTGGGAAGTCCTTGTGTTGCACCCCCTTTTTCGTTGCCCGTCTGCGTTTTTTTATGTTTTAGGTGCGTTTTTTTTTTCTTTCTTGCTATATCCATGCTCGGGCGGCCTCCGGTTCAATGTTGATTGTTTTCTTGTTTCCCGAACCGAGCCGATCCATCACGTGGGTCCCACGCCTCGCGTCCGAAAGCAAACGAGGTTCTGCGTCTTGTAGGACATAAAAACAATAAGCATGGATAGTATTTCGGGTGCGATCATACCAGCACTAATGCACCGGATCCCATCAGAACTCCGCAGTTAAGCGTGCTTGGGCGAGAGTAGTACTAGGATGGGTGACCCCATGGGAAGTCCTCGTGTTGCACCCCCTTTTTCGTTGCCCGTCTGCGTTTTTTTATGTTTTAGGTGCGTTTTTTTTTTCTTTCTTGCTATATCCATGCTCGGGCGGCCTCCGGTTCAATGTTGATTGTTTTCTTGTTTCCCGAACCGAGCCGATCCATCACGTGGGTCCCACGCCTCGCGTCCGAAAGCAAACGAGGTTCTGCGTCTTGTAGGACATAAAAACAATAAGCATGGATAGTATTTCGGGTGCGATCATACCAGCACTAATGCACCGGATCCCATCAGAACTCCGCAGTTAAGCGTGCTTGGGCGAGAGTAGTACTAGGATGGGTGACCCCCTGGGAAGTCCTCGTGTTGCACCCCCTTTTTCGTTGCCCGTCTGCGTTTTTTTATGTTTTAGGTGCGTTTTTTTTTTCTTTCTTGCTATATCCATGCTCGGGCGGCCTCCGGTTCAATGTTGATTGTTTTCTTGTTTCCCGAACCGAGCCGATCCATCACGTGGGTCCCACGCCTCGCGTCCGAAAGCAAACGAGGTTCTGCGTCTTGTAGGACATAAAAACAATAAGCATGGATAGTATTTCGGGTGCGATCATACCAGCACTAATGCACCGGATCCCATCAGAACTCCGCAGTTAAGCGTGCTTGGGCGAGAGTAGTACTAGGATGGGTGACCCCCTGGGAAGTCCTCGTGTTGCACCCCCTTTTTCGTTGCCCGTCTGCGTTTTTTTATGTTTTAGGTGCGTTTTTTTTTTCTTTCTTGCTATATCCATGCTCGGGCGGCCTCCGGTTCAATGTTGATTGTTTTCTTGTTTCCCGAACCGAGCCGATCCATCACGTGGGTCCCACGCCTCGCGTCCGAAAGCAAACGAGGTTCTGCGTCTTGTAGGACATAAAAACAATAAGCATGGATAGTATTTCGGGTGCGATCATACCAGCACTAATGCACCGGATCCCATCAGAACTCCGCAGTTAAGCGTGCTTGGGCGAGAGTAGTACTAGGATGGGTGACCCCCTGGGAAGTCCTCGTGTTGCACCCCCTTTTTCGTTGCCCGTCTGCGTTTTTTTATGTTTTAGGTGCGTTTTTTTTTTCTTTCTTGCTATATCCATGCTCGGGCGGCCTCCGGTTCAATGTTGATTGTTTTCTTGTTTCCCGAACCGAGCCGATCCATCACGTGGGTCCCACGCCTCGCGTCCGAAAGCAAACGAGGTTCTGCGTCTTGTAGGACATAAAAACAATAAGCATGGATAGTATTTCGGGTGCGATCATACCAGCACTAATGCACCGGATCCCATCAGAACTCCGCAGTTAAGCGTGCTTGGGCGAGAGTAGTACTAGGATGGGTGACCCCCTGGGAGTCCTCGTGTTGCACCCCCTTTTTCGTTGCCCGTCTGCGTTTTTTTATGTTTTAGGTGCGTTTTTTTTTTTCTTTCTTGCTATATCCATGCTCGGGCGGCCTCCGGTTCAATGTTGATTGTTTTCTTGTTTCCCGAACCGAGCCGATCCATCACGTGGGTCCCACGCCTCGCGTCCGAAAGCAAACGAGGTTCTGCGTCTTGTAGGACATAAAAACAATAAGCATGGATAGTATTTCGGGTGCGATCATACCAGCACTAATGCACCGGATCCCATCAGAACTCCGCAGTTAAGCGTGCTTGGGCGAGAGTAGTACTAGGATGGGTGACCCCCTGGGAAGTCCTCGTGTTGCACCCCCTTTTTCGTTGCCCGTCTGCGTTTTTTTATGTTTTAGGTGCGTTTTTTTTTTCTTTCTTGCTATATCCATGCTCGGGCGGCCTCCGGTTCAATGTTGATTGTTTTCTTGTTTCCCGAACCGAGCCGATCCATCACGTGGGTCCCACGCCTCGCGTCCGAAAGCAAACGAGGTTCTGCGTCTTGTAAGACATAAAAACAATAAGCATGGATAGTATTTCGGGTGCGATCATACCAGCACTAATGCACCGGATCCCATCAGAACTCCGCAGTTAAGCGTGCTTGGGCGAGAGTAGTACTAGGATGGGTGACCCCCTGGGAAGTCCTCGTGTTGCACCCCCTTTTTCGTTGCCCGTCTGCGTTTTTTTATGTTTTAGGTGCGTTTTTTTTTTCTTTCTTGCTATATCCATGCTCGGGCGGCCTCCGGTTCAATGTTGATTGTTTTCTTGTTTCCCGAACCGAGCCGATCCATCACGTGGGTCCCACGCCTCGCGTCCGAAAGCAAACGAGGTTCTGCGTCTTGTAAGACATAAAAACAATAAGCATGGATAGTATTTCGGGTGCGATCATACCAGCACTAATGCACCGGATCCCATCAGAACTCCGCAGTTAAGCGTGCTTGGGCGAGAGTAGTACTAGGATGGGTGACCCCCTGGGAAGTCCTTGTGTTGCACCCCCTTTTTCGTTGCCCGTCTGCGTTTTTTTATGTTTTAGGTGCGTTTTTTTTTTCTTTCTTGCTATATCCATGCTCGGGCGGCCTCCGGTTCAATGTTGATTGTTTTCTTGTTTCCCGAACCGAGCCGATCCATCACGTGGGTCCCACGCCTCGCGTCCGAAAGCAAACGAGGTTCTGCGTCTTGTAGGACATAAAAACAATAAGCATGGATAGTATTTCGGGTGCGATCATACCAGCACTAATGCACCGGATCCCATCAGAACTCCGCAGTTAAGCGTGCTTGGGCGAGAGTAGTACTAGGATGGGTGACCCCATGGGAAGTCCTCGTGTTGCACCCCCTTTTTCGTTGCCCGTCTGCGTTTTTTTATGTTTTAGGTGCGTTTTTTTTTTCTTTCTTGCTATATCCATGCTCGGGCGGCCTCCGGTTCAATGTTGATTGTTTTCTTGTTTCCCGAACCGAGCCGATCCATCACGTGGGTCCCACGCCTCGCGTCCGAAAGCAAACGAGGTTCTGCGTCTTGTAGGACATAAAAACAATAAGCATGGATAGTATTTCGGGTGCGATCATACCAGCACTAATGCACCGGATCCCATCAGAACTCCGCAGTTAAGCGTGCTTGGGCGAGAGTAGTACTAGGATGGGTGACCCCCTGGGAAGTCCTCGTGTTGCACCCCCTTTTTCGTTGCCCGTCTGCGTTTTTTTATGTTTTAGGTGCGTTTTTTTTTTCTTTCTTGCTATATCCATGCTCGGGCGGCCTCCGGTTCAATGTTGATTGTTTTCTTGTTTCCCGAACCGAGCCGATCCATCACGTGGGTCCCACGCCTCGCGTCCGAAAGCAAACGAGGTTCTGCGTCTTGTAGGACATAAAAACAATAAGCATGGATAGTATTTCGGGTGCGATCATACCAGCACTAATGCACCGGATCCCATCAGAACTCCGCAGTTAAGCGTGCTTGGGCGAGAGTAGTACTAGGATGGGTGACCCCCTGGGAAGTCCTCGTGTTGCACCCCCTTTTTCGTTGCCCGTCTGCGTTTTTTTATGTTTTAGGTGCGTTTTTTTTTTCTTTCTTGCTATATCCATGCTCGGGCGGCCTCCGGTTCAATGTTGATTGTTTTCTTGTTTCCCGAACCGAGCCGATCCATCACGTGGGTCCCACGCCTCGCGTCCGAAAGCAAACGAGGTTCTGCGTCTTGTAGGACATAAAAACAATAAGCATGGATAGTATTTCGGGTGCGATCATACCAGCACTAATGCACCGGATCCCATCAGAACTCCGCAGTTAAGCGTGCTTGGGCGAGAGTAGTACTAGGATGGGTGACCCCCTGGGAAGTCCTCGTGTTGCACCCCCTTTTTCGTTGCCCGTCTGCGTTTTTTTATGTTTTAGGTGCGTTTTTTTTTTCTTTCTTGCTATATCCATGCTCGGGCGGCCTCCGGTTCAATGTTGATTGTTTTCTTGTTTCCCGAACCGAGCCGATCCATCACGTGGGTCCCACGCCTCGCGTCCGAAAGCAAACGAGGTTCTGCGTCTTGTAGGACATAAAAACAATAAGCATGGATAGTATTTCGGGTGCGATCATACCAGCACTAATGCACCGGATCCCATCAGAACTCCGCAGTTAAGCGTGCTTGGGCGAGAGTAGTACTAGGATGGGTGACCCCCTGGGAAGTCCTCGTGTTGCACCCCCTTTTTCGTTGCCCGTCTGCGTTTTTTTATGTTTTAGGTGCGTTTTTTTTTTCTTTCTTGCTATATCCATGCTCGGGCGGCCTCCGGTTCAATGTTGATTGTTTTCTTGTTTCCCGAACCGAGCCGATCCATCACGTGGGTCCCACGCCTCGCGTCCGAAAGCAAACGAGGTTCTGCGTCTTGTAGGACATAAAAACAATAAGCATGGATAGTATTTCGGGTGCGATCATACCAGCACTAATGCACCGGATCCCATCAGAACTCCGCAGTTAAGCGTGCTTGGGCGAGAGTAGTACTAGGATGGGTGACCCCCTGGGAAGTCCTCGTGTTGCACCCCCTTTTTCGTTGCCCGTCTGCGTTTTTTTATGTTTTAGGTGCGTTTTTTTTTTCTTTCTTGCTATATCCATGCTCGGGCGGCCTCCGGTTCAATGTTGATTGTTTTCTTGTTTCCCGAACCGAGCCGATCCATCACGTGGGTCCCACGCCTCGCGTCCGAAAGCAAACGAGGTTCTGCGTCTTGTAAGACATAAAAACAATAAGCATGGATAGTATTTCGGGTGCGATCATACCAGCACTAATGCACCGGATCCCATCAGAACTCCGCAGTTAAGCGTGCTTGGGCGAGAGTAGTACTAGGATGGGTGACCCCCTGGGAAGTCCTCGTGTTGCACCCCCTTTTTCGTTGCCCGTCTGCGTTTTTTTATGTTTTAGGTGCGTTTTTTTTTTCTTTCTTGCTATATCCATGCTCGGGCGGCCTCCGGTTCAATGTTGATTGTTTTCTTGTTTCCCGAACCGAGCCGATCCATCACGTGGGTCCCACGCCTCGCGTCCGAAAGCAAACGAGGTTCTGCGTCTTGTAAGACATAAAAACAATAAGCATGGATAGTATTTCGGGTGCGATCATACCAGCACTAATGCACCGGATCCCATCAGAACTCCGCAGTTAAGCGTGCTTGGGCGAGAGTAGTACTAGGATGGGTGACCCCCTGGGAAGTCCTTGTGTTGCACCCCCTTTTTCGTTGCCCGTCTGCGTTTTTTTATGTTTTAGGTGCGTTTTTTTTTTCTTTCTTGCTATATCCATGCTCGGGCGGCCTCCGGTTCAATGTTGATTGTTTTCTTGTTTCCCGAACCGAGCCGATCCATCACGTGGGTCCCACGCCTCGCGTCCGAAAGCAAACGAGGTTCTGCGTCTTGTAGGACATAAAAACAATAAGCATGGATAGTATTTCGGGTGCGATCATACCAGCACTAATGCACCGGATCCCATCAGAACTCCGCAGTTAAGCGTGCTTGGGCGAGAGTAGTACTAGGATGGGTGACCCCCTGGGAAGTCCTCGTGTTGCACCCCCTTTTTCGTTGCCCGTCTGCGTTTTTTTATGTTTTAGGTGCGTTTTTTTTTTCTTTCTTGCTATATCCATGCTCGGGCGGCCTCCGGTTCAATGTTGATTGTTTTCTTGTTTCCCGAACCGAGCCGATCCATCACGTGGGTCCCACGCCTCGCGTCCGAAAGCAAACGAGGTTCTGCGTCTTGTAGGACATAAAAACAATAAGCATGGATAGTATTTCGGGTGCGATCATACCAGCACTAATGCACCGGATCCCATCAGAACTCCGCAGTTAAGCGTGCTTGGGCGAGAGTAGTACTAGGATGGGTGACCCCCTGGGAAGTCCTCGTGTTGCACCCCCTTTTTCGTTGCCCGTCTGCGTTTTTTTATGTTTTAGGTGCGTTTTTTTTTTCTTTCTTGCTATATCCATGCTCGGGCGGCCTCCGGTTCAATGTTGATTGTTTTCTTGTTTCCCGAACCGAGCCGATCCATCACGTGGGTCCCACGCCTCGCGTCCGAAAGCAAACGAGGTTCTGCGTCTTGTAGGACATAAAAACAATAAGCATGGATAGTATTTCGGGTGCGATCATACCAGCACTAATGCACCGGATCCCATCAGAACTCCGCAGTTAAGCGTGCTTGGGCGAGAGTAGTACTAGGATGGGTGACCCCCTGGGAAGTCCTCGTGTTGCACCCCCTTTTTCGTTGCCCGTCTGCGTTTTTTTATGTTTTAGGTGCGTTTTTTTTTTCTTTCTTGCTATATCCATGCTCGGGCGGCCTCCGGTTCAATGTTGATTGTTTTCTTGTTTCCCGAACCGAGCCGATCCATCACGTGGGTCCCACGCCTCGCGTCCGAAAGCAAACGAGGTTCTGCGTCTTGTAGGACATAAAAACAATAAGCATGGATAGTATTTCGGGTGCGATCATACCAGCACTAATGCACCGGATCCCATCAGAACTCCGCAGTTAAGCGTGCTTGGGCGAGAGTAGTACTAGGATGGGTGACCCCCTGGGAAGTCCTCGTGTTGCACCCCCTTTTTCGTTGCCCGTCTGCGTTTTTTTATGTTTTAGGTGCGTTTTTTTTTTCTTTCTTGCTATATCCATGCTCGGGCGGCCTCCGGTTCAATGTTGATTGTTTTCTTGTTTCCCGAACCGAGCCGATCCATCACGTGGGTCCCACGCCTCGCGTCCGAAAGCAAACGAGGTTCTGCGTCTTGTAAGACATAAAAACAATAAGCATGGATAGTATTTCGGGTGCGATCATACCAGCACTAATGCACCGGATCCCATCAGAACTCCGCAGTTAAGCGTGCTTGGGCGAGAGTAGTACTAGGATGGGTGACCCCCTGGGAAGTCCTCGTGTTGCACCCCCTTTTTCGTTGCCCGTCTGCGTTTTTTTATGTTTTAGGTGCGTTTTTTTTTTCTTTCTTGCTATATCCATGCTCGGGCGGCCTCCGGTTCAATGTTGATTGTTTTCTTGTTTCCCGAACCGAGCCGATCCATCACGTGGGTCCCACGCCTCGCGTCCGAAAGCAAACGAGGTTCTGCGTCTTGTAGGACATAAAAACAATAAGCATGGATAGTATTTCGGGTGCGATCATACCAGCACTAATGCACCGGATCCCATCAGAACTCCGCAGTTAAGCGTGCTTGGGCGAGAGTAGTACTAGGATGGGTGACCCCCTGGGAAGTCCTCGTGTTGCACCCCCTTTTTCGTTGCCCGTCTGCGTTTTTTTATGTTTTAGGTGCGTTTTTTTTTTCTTTCTTGCTATATCCATGCTCGGGCGGCCTCCGGTTCAATGTTGATTGTTTTCTTGTTTCCCGAACCGAGCCGATCCATCACGTGGGTCCCACGCCTCGCGTCCGAAAGCAAACGAGGTTCTGCGTCTTGTAGGACATAAAACAATAAGCATGGATAGTATTTCGGGTGCGATCATACCAGCACTAATGCACCGGATCCCATCAGAACTCCGCAGTTAAGCGTGCTTGGGCGAGAGTAGTACTAGGATGGGTGACCCCCTGGGAAGTCCTCGTGTTGCACCCCCTTTTTCGTTGCCCGTCTGCGTTTTTTTATGTTTTAGGTGCGTTTTTTTTTTCTTTCTTGCTATATCCATGCTCGGGCGGCCTCCGGTTCAATGTTGATTGTTTTCTTGTTTCCCGAACCGAGCCGATCCATCACGTGGGTCCCACGCCTCGCGTCCGAAAGCAAACGAGGTTCTGCGTCTTGTAGGACATAAAAACAATAAGCATGGATAGTATTTCGGGTGCGATCATACCAGCACTAATGCACCGGATCCCATCAGAACTCCGCAGTTAAGCGTGCTTGGGCGAGAGTAGTACTAGGATGGGTGACCCCCTGGGAAGTCCTCGTGTTGCACCCCCTTTTTCGTTGCCCGTCTGCGTTTTTTTATGTTTTAGGTGCGTTTTTTTTTTCTTTCTTGCTATATCCATGCTCGGGCGGCCTCCGGTTCAATGTTGATTGTTTTCTTGTTTCCCGAACCGAGCCGATCCATCACGTGGGTCCCACGCCTCGCGTCCGAAAGCAAACGAGGTTCTGCGTCTTGTAGGACATAAAAACAATAAGCATGGATAGTATTTCGGGTGCGATCATACCAGCACTAATGCACCGGATCCCATCAGAACTCCGCAGTTAAGCGTGCTTGGGCGAGAGTAGTACTAGGATGGGTGACCCCCTGGGAAGTCCTCGTGTTGCACCCCCTTTTTCGTTGCCCGTCTGCGTTTTTTTATGTTTTAGGTGCGTTTTTTTTTTCTTTCTTGCTATATCCATGCTCGGGCGGCCTCCGGTTCAATGTTGATTGTTTTCTTGTTTCCCGAACCGAGCCGATCCATCACGTGGGTCCCACGCCTCGCGTCCGAAAGCAAACGAGGTTCTGCGTCTTGTAGGACATAAAAACAATAAGCATGGATAGTATTTCGGGTGCGATCATACCAGCACTAATGCACCGGATCCCATCAGAACTCCGCAGTTAAGCGTGCTTGGGCGAGAGTAGTACTAGGATGGGTGACCCCCTGGGAAGTCCTCGTGTTGCACCCCCTTTTTCGTTGCCCGTCTGCGTTTTTTTATGTTTTAGGTGCGTTTTTTTTTTCTTTCTTGCTATATCCATGCTCGGGCGGCCTCCGGTTCAATGTTGATTGTTTTCTTGTTTCCCGAACCGAGCCGATCCATCACGTGGGTCCCACGCCTCGCGTCCGAAAGCAAACGAGGTTCTGCGTCTTGTAGGACATAAAAACAATAAGCATGGATAGTATTTCGGGTGCGATCATACCAGCACTAATGCACCGGATCCCATCAGAACTCCGCAGTTAAGCGTGCTTGGGCGAGAGTAGTACTAGGATGGGTGACCCCCTGGGAAGTCCTCGTGTTGCACCCCCTTTTTCGTTGCCCGTCTGCGTTTTTTTATGTTTTAGGTGCGTTTTTTTTTTCTTTCTTGCTATATCCATGCTCGGGCGGCCTCCGGTTCAATGTTGATTGTTTTCTTGTTTCCCGAACCGAGCCGATCCATCACGTGGGTCCCACGCCTCGCGTCCGAAAGCAAACGAGGTTCTGCGTCTTGTAGGACATAAAAACAATAAGCATGGATAGTATTTCGGGTGCGATCATACCAGCACTAATGCACCGGATCCCATCAGAACTCCGCAGTTAAGCGTGCTTGGGCGAGAGTAGTACTAGGATGGGTGACCCCCTGGGAAGTCCTCGTGTTGCACCCCCTTTTTCGTTGCCCGTCTGCGTTTTTTTATGTTTTAGGTGCGTTTTTTTTTTCTTTCTTGCTATATCCATGCTCGGGCGGCCTCCGGTTCAATGTTGATTGTTTTCTTGTTTCCCGAACCGAGCCGATCCATCACGTGGGTCCCACGCCTCGCGTCCGAAAGCAAACGAGGTTCTGCGTCTTGTAGGACATAAAAACAATAAGCATGGATAGTATTTCGGGTGCGATCATACCAGCACTAATGCACCGGATCCCATCAGAACTCCGCAGTTAAGCGTGCTTGGGCGAGAGTAGTACTAGGATGGGTGACCCCCTGGGAAGTCCTCGTGTTGCACCCCCTTTTTCGTTGCCCGTCTGCGTTTTTTTATGTTTTAGGTGCGTTTTTTTTTTTCTTTCTTGCTATATCCATGCTCGGGCGGCCTCCGGTTCAATGTTGATTGTTTTCTTGTTTCCCGAACCGAGCCGATCCATCACGTGGGTCCCACGCCTCGCGTCCGAAAGCAAACGAGGTTCTGCGTCTTGTAGGACATAAAAACAATAAGCATGGATAGTATTTCGGGTGCGATCATACCAGCACTAATGCACCGGATCCCATCAGAACTCCGCAGTTAAGCGTGCTTGGGCGAGAGTAGTACTAGGATGGGTGACCCCCTGGGAAGTCCTCGTGTTGCACCCCCTTTTTCGTTGCCCGTCTGCGTTTTTTTATGTTTTAGGTGCGTTTTTTTTTTCTTTCTTGCTATATCCATGCTCGGGCGGCCTCCGGTTCAATGTTGATTGTTTTCTTGTTTCCCGAACCGAGCCGATCCATCACGTGGGTCCCACGCCTCGCGTCCGAAAGCAAACGAGGTTCTGCGTCTTGTAGGACATAAAAACAATAAGCATGGATAGTATTTCGGGTGCGATCATACCAGCACTAATGCACCGGATCCCATCAGAACTCCGCAGTTAAGCGTGCTTGGGCGAGAGTAGTACTAGGATGGGTGACCCCCTGGGAAGTCCTCGTGTTGCACCCCCTTTTTCGTTGCCCGTCTGCGTTTTTTTATGTTTTAGGTGCGTTTTTTTTTTCTTTCTTGCTATATCCATGCTCGGGCGGCCTCCGGTTCAATGTTGATTGTTTTCTTGTTTCCCGAACCGAGCCGATCCATCACGTGGGTCCCACGCCTCGCGTCCGAAAGCAAACGAGGTTCTGCGTCTTGTAGGACATAAAAACAATAAGCATGGATAGTATTTCGGGTGCGATCATACCAGCACTAATGCACCGGATCCCATCAGAACTCCGCAGTTAAGCGTGCTTGGGCGAGAGTAGTACTAGGATGGGTGACCCCCTGGGAAGTCCTCGTGTTGCACCCCCTTTTTCGTTGCCCGTCTGCGTTTTTTTATGTTTTAGGTGCGTTTTTTTTTTCTTTCTTGCTATATCCATGCTCGGGCGGCCTCCGGTTCAATGTTGATTGTTTTCTTGTTTCCCGAACCGAGCCGATCCATCACGTGGGTCCCACGCCTCGCGTCCGAAAGCAAACGAGGTTCTGCGTCTTGTAGGACATAAAAACAATAAGCATGGATAGTATTTCGGGTGCGATCATACCAGCACTAATGCACCGGATCCCATCAGAACTCCGCAGTTAAGCGTGCTTGGGCGAGAGTAGTACTAGGATGGGTGACCCCCTGGGAAGTCCTCGTGTTGCACCCCCTTTTTCGTTGCCCGTCTGCGTTTTTTTATGTTTTAGGTGCGTTTTTTTTTTCTTTCTTGCTATATCCATGCTCGGGCGGCCTCCGGTTCAATGTTGATTGTTTTCTTGTTTCCCGAACCGAGCCGATCCATCACGTGGGTCCCACGCCTCGCGTCCGAAAGCAAACGAGGTTCTGCGTCTTGTAGGACATAAAAACAATAAGCATGGATAGTATTTCGGGTGCGATCATACCAGCACTAATGCACCGGATCCCATCAGAACTCCGCAGTTAAGCGTGCTTGGGCGAGAGTAGTACTAGGATGGGTGACCCCCTGGGAAGTCCTCGTGTTGCACCCCCTTTTTCGTTGCCCGTCTGCGTTTTTTTATGTTTTAGGTGCGTTTTTTTTTTCTTTCTTGCTATATCCATGCTCGGGCGGCCTCCGGTTCAATGTTGATTGTTTTCTTGTTTCCCGAACCGAGCCGATCCATCACGTGGGTCCCACGCCTCGCGTCCGAAAGCAAACGAGGTTCTGCGTCTTGTAGGACATAAAAACAATAAGCATGGATAGTATTTCGGGTGCGATCATACCAGCACTAATGCACCGGATCCCATCAGAACTCCGCAGTTAAGCGTGCTTGGGCGAGAGTAGTACTAGGATGGGTGACCCCCTGGGAAGTCCTTGTGTTGCACCCCCTTTTTCGTTGCCCGTCTGCGTTTTTTTATGTTTTAGGTGCGTTTTTTTTTTCTTTCTTGCTATATCCATGCTCGGGCGGCCTCCGGTTCAATGTTGATTGTTTTCTTGTTTCCCGAACCGAGCCGATCCATCACGTGGGTCCCACGCCTCGCGTCCGAAAGCAAACGAGGTTCTGCGTCTTGTAGGACATAAAAACAATAAGCATGGATAGTATTTCGGGTGCGATCATACCAGCACTAATGCACCGGATCCCATCAGAACTCCGCAGTTAAGCGTGCTTGGGCGAGAGTAGTACTAGGATGGGTGACCCCCTGGGAAGTCCTCGTGTTGCACCCCCTTTTTCGTTGCCCGTCTGCGTTTTTTTATGTTTTAGGTGCGTTTTTTTTTTCTTTCTTGCTATATCCATGCTCGGGCGGCCTCCGGTTCAATGTTGATTGTTTTCTTGTTTCCCGAACCGAGCCGATCCATCACGTGGGTCCCACGCCTCGCGTCCGAAAGCAAACGAGGTTCTGCGTCTTGTAGGACATAAAAACAATAAGCATGGATAGTATTTCGGGTGCGATCATACCAGCACTAATGCACCGGATCCCATCAGAACTCCGCAGTTAAGCGTGCTTGGGCGAGAGTAGTACTAGGATGGGTGACCCCCTGGGAAGTCCTCGTGTTGCACCCCCTTTTTCGTTGCCCGTCTGCGTTTTTTTATGTTTTAGGTGCGTTTTTTTTTTCTTTCTTGCTATATCCATGCTCGGGCGGCCTCCGGTTCAATGTTGATTGTTTTCTTGTTTCCCGAACCGAGCCGATCCATCACGTGGGTCCCACGCCTCGCGTCCGAAAGCAAACGAGGTTCTGCGTCTTGTAGGACATAAAAACAATAAGCATGGATAGTATTTCGGGTGCGATCATACCAGCACTAATGCACCGGATCCCATCAGAACTCCGCAGTTAAGCGTGCTTGGGCGAGAGTAGTACTAGGATGGGTGACCCCCTGGGAAGTCCTTGTGTTGCACCCCCTTTTTCGTTGCCCGTCTGCGTTTTTTTATGTTTTAGGTGCGTTTTTTTTTTCTTTCTTGCTATATCCATGCTCGGGCGGCCTCCGGTTCAATGTTGATTGTTTTCTTGTTTCCCGAACCGAGCCGATCCATCACGTGGGTCCCACGCCTCGCGTCCGAAAGCAAACGAGGTTCTGCGTCTTGTAGGACATAAAAACAATAAGCATGGATAGTATTTCGGGTGCGATCATACCAGCACTAATGCACCGGATCCCATCAGAACTCTGCAGTTAAGCGTGCTTGGGCGAGAGTAGTACTAGGATGGGTGACCCCCTGGGAAGTCCTCGTGTTGCACCCCCTTTTTCGTTGCCCGTCTGCGTTTTTTTATGTTTTAGGTGCGTTTTTTTTTTCTTTCTTGCTATATCCATGCTCGGGCGGCCTCCGGTTCAATGTTGATTGTTTTCTTGTTTCCCGAACCGAGCCGATCCATCACGTGGGTCCCACGCCTCGCGTCCGAAAGCAAACGAGGTTCTGCGTCTTGTAGGACATAAAAACAATAAGCATGGATAGTATTTCGGGTGCGATCATACCAGCACTAATGCACCGGATCCCATCAGAACTCCGCAGTTAAGCGTGCTTGGGCGAGAGTAGTACTAGGATGGGTGACCCCCTGGGAAGTCCTCGTGTTGCACCCCCTTTTTCGTTGCCCGTCTGCGTTTTTTTATGTTTTAGGTGCGTTTTTTTTTTCTTTCTTGCTATATCCATGCTCGGGCGGCCTCCGGTTCAATGTTGATTGTTTTCTTGTTTCCCGAACCGAGCCGATCCATCACGTGGGTCCCACGCCTCGCGTCCGAAAGCAAACGAGGTTCTGCGTCTTGTAGGACATAAAAACAATAAGCATGGATAGTATTTCGGGTGCGATCATACCAGCACTAATGCACCGGATCCCATCAGAACTCCGCAGTTAAGCGTGCTTGGGCGAGAGTAGTACTAGGATGGGTGACCCCCTGGGAAGTCCTCGTGTTGCACCCCCTTTTTCGTTGCCCGTCTGCGTTTTTTTATGTTTTAGGTGCGTTTTTTTTTTCTTTCTTGCTATATCCATGCTCGGGCGGCCTCCGGTTCAATGTTGATTGTTTTCTTGTTTCCCGAACCGAGCCGATCCATCACGTGGGTCCCACGCCTCGCGTCCGAAAGCAAACGAGGTTCTGCGTCTTGTAGGACATAAAAACAATAAGCATGGATAGTATTTCGGGTGCGATCATACCAGCACTAATGCACCGGATCCCATCAGAACTCCGCAGTTAAGCGTGCTTGGGCGAGAGTAGTACTAGGATGGGTGACCCCCTGGGAAGTCCTCGTGTTGCACCCCCTTTTTCGTTGCCCGTCTGCGTTTTTTTATGTTTTAGGTGCGTTTTTTTTTTCTTTCTTGCTATATCCATGCTCGGGCGGCCTCCGGTTCAATGTTGATTGTTTTCTTGTTTCCCGAACCGAGCCGATCCATCACGTGGGTCCCACGCCTCGCGTCCGAAAGCAAACGAGGTTCTGCGTCTTGTAAGACATAAAAACAATAAGCATGGATAGTATTTCGGGTGCGATCATACCAGCACTAATGCACCGGATCCCATCAGAACTCCGCAGTTAAGCGTGCTTGGGCGAGAGTAGTACTAGGATGGGTGACCCCCTGGGAAGTCCTCGTGTTGCACCCCCTTTTTCGTTGCCCGTCTGCGTTTTTTTATGTTTTAGGTGCGTTTTTTTTTTCTTTCTTGCTATATCCATGCTCGGGCGGCCTCCGGTTCAATGTTGATTGTTTTCTTGTTTCCCGAACCGAGCCGATCCATCACGTGGGTCCCACGCCTCGCGTCCGAAAGCAAACGAGGTTCTGCGTCTTGTAGGACATAAAAACAATAAGCATGGATAGTATTTCGGGTGCGATCATACCAGCACTAATGCACCGGATCCCATCAGAACTCCGCAGTTAAGCGTGCTTGGGCGAGAGTAGTACTAGGATGGTTGACCCCCTGGGAAGTCCTCGTGTTGCACCCCCTTTTTCGTTGCCCGTCTGCGTTTTTTTATGTTTTAGGTGCGTTTTTTTTTTCTTTCTTGCTATATCCATGCTCGGGCGGCCTCCGGTTCAATGTTGATTGTTTTCTTGTTTCCCGAACCGAGCCGATCCATCACGTGGGTCCCACGCCTCGCGTCCGAAAGCAAACGAGGTTCTGCGTCTTGTAGGACATAAAAACAATAAGCATGGATAGTATTTCGGGTGCGATCATACCAGCACTAATGCACCGGATCCCATCAGAACTCCGCAGTTAAGCGTGCTTGGGCGAGAGTAGTACTAGGATGGGTGACCCCCTGGGAAGTCCTCGTGTTGCACCCCCTTTTTCGTTGCCCGTCTGCGTTTTTTTATGTTTTAGGTGCGTTTTTTTTTTCTTTCTTGCTATATCCATGCTCGGGCGGCCTCCGGTTCAATGTTGATTGTTTTCTTGTTTCCCGAACCGAGCCGATCCATCACGTGGGTCCCACGCCTCGCGTCCGAAAGCAAACGAGGTTCTGCGTCTTGTAGGACATAAAAACAATAAGCATGGATAGTATTTCGGGTGCGATCATACCAGCACTAATGCACCGGATCCCATCAGAACTCCGCAGTTAAGCGTGCTTGGGCGAGAGTAGTACTAGGATGGGTGACCCCCTGGGAAGTCCTCGTGTTGCACCCCCTTTTTCGTTGCCCGTCTGCGTTTTTTTATGTTTTAGGTGCGTTTTTTTTTTCTTTCTTGCTATATCCATGCTCGGGCGGCCTCCGGTTCAATGTTGATTGTTTTCTTGTTTCCCGAACCGAGCCGATCCATCACGTGGGTCCCACGCCTCGCGTCCGAAAGCAAACGAGGTTCTGCGTCTTGTAAGACATAAAAACAATAAGCATGGATAGTATTTCGGGTGCGATCATACCAGCACTAATGCACCGGATCCCATCAGAACTCCGCAGTTAAGCGTGCTTGGGCGAGAGTAGTACTAGGATGGGTGACCCCCTGGGAAGTCCTCGTGTTGCACCCCCTTTTTCGTTGCCCGTCTGCGTTTTTTTATGTTTTAGGTGCGTTTTTTTTTTCTTTCTTGCTATATCCATGCTCGGGCGGCCTCCGGTTCAATGTTGATTGTTTTCTTGTTTCCCGAACCGAGCCGATCCATCACGTGGGTCCCACGCCTCGCGTCCGAAAGCAAACGAGGTTCTGCGTCTTGTAGGACATAAAAACAATAAGCATGGATAGTATTTCGGGTGCGATCATACCAGCACTAATGCACCGGATCCCATCAGAACTCCGCAGTTAAGCGTGCTTGGGCGAGAGTAGTACTAGGATGGTTGACCCCCTGGGAAGTCCTCGTGTTGCACCCCCTTTTTCGTTGCCCGTCTGCGTTTTTTTATGTTTTAGGTGCGTTTTTTTTTTCTTTCTTGCTATATCCATGCTCGGGCGGCCTCCGGTTCAATGTTGATTGTTTTCTTGTTTCCCGAACCGAGCCGATCCATCACGTGGGTCCCACGCCTCGCGTCCGAAAGCAAACGAGGTTCTGCGTCTTGTAGGACATAAAAACAATAAGCATGGATAGTATTTCGGGTGCGATCATACCAGCACTAATGCACCGGATCCCATCAGAACTCCGCAGTTAAGCGTGCTTGGGCGAGAGTAGTACTAGGATGGGTGACCCCCTGGGAAGTCCTCGTGTTGCACCCCCTTTTTCGTTGCCCGTCTGCGTTTTTTTATGTTTTAGGTGCGTTTTTTTTTTCTTTCTTGCTATATCCATGCTCGGGCGGCCTCCGGTTCAATGTTGATTGTTTTCTTGTTTCCCGAACCGAGCCGATCCATCACGTGGGTCCCACGCCTCGCGTCCGAAAGCAAACGAGGTTCTGCGTCTTGTAGGACATAAAAACAATAAGCATGGATAGTATTTCGGGTGCGATCATACCAGCACTAATGCACCGGATCCCATCAGAACTCCGCAGTTAAGCGTGCTTGGGCGAGAGTAGTACTAGGATGGTTGACCCCCTGGGAAGTCCTCGTGTTGCACCCCCTTTTTCGTTGCTCGTCTGCGTTTTTTTATGTTTTAGGTGCGTTTTTTTTTTCTTTCTTGCTATATCCATGCTCGGGCGGCCTCCGGTTCAATGTTGATTGTTTTCTTGTTTCCCGAACCGAGCCGATCCATCACGTGGGTCCCACGCCTCGCGTCCGAAAGCAAACGAGGTTCTGCGTCTTGTAGGACATAAAAACAATAAGCATGGATAGTATTTCGGGTGCGATCATACCAGCACTAATGCACCGGATCCCATCAGAACTCCGCAGTTAAGCGTGCTTGGGCGAGAGTAGTACTAGGATGGGTGACCCCCTGGGAAGTCCTCGTGTTGCACCCCCTTTTTCGTTGCCCGTCTGCGTTTTTTTATGTTTTAGGTGCGTTTTTTTTTTCTTTCTTGCTATATCCATGCTCGGGCGGCCTCCGGTTCAATGTTGTTTGTTTTCTTGTTTCCCGAACCGAGCCGATCCATCACGTGGGTCCCACGCCTCGCGTCCGAAAGCAAACGAGGTTCTGCGTCTTGTAAGACATAAAAACAATAAGCATGGATAGTATTTCGGGTGCGATCATACCAGGACTAATGCACCGGATCCCATCAGAACTCCGCAGTTAAGCGTGCTTGGGCGAGAGTAGTACTAGGATGGGTGACCCCCTGGGAATTCCTCGTGTTGCACCCCCTTTTTCGTTGCCCGTCTGCGTTTTTTTATGTTTTAGGTGCGTTTTTTTTTCTTTCTTGCTGTATCCATGCTCGGGCGGCCTCCGGTTCAATGTTGATTGTTTTCTTGTTTCCCGAACCGAGCCGATCCATCACGTGGGTCCCACGCCTCGCGTCCGAAAGCAAACGAGGTTCTGCGTCTTGTAAGACATAAAAACAATAAGCATGGATAGTATTTCGGGTGCGATCATACCAGCACTAATGCACCGGATCCCATCAGAACTCCGCAGTTAAGCGTGCTTGGGCGAGAGTAGTACTAGGATGGGTGACCCCCTGGGAAGTCCTTGTGTTGCACCCCCTTTTTCGTTGCCCGTCTGCGTTTTTTTATGTTTTAGGTGCGTTTTTTTTTTCTTTCTTGCTATATCCATGCTCGGGCGGCCTCCGGTTCAATGTTGATTGTTTTCTTGTTTCCCGAACCGAGCCGATCCATCACGTGGGTCCCACGCCTCGCGTCCGAAAGCAAACGAGGTTCTGCGTCTTGTAGGACATAAAAACAATAAGCATGGATAGTATTTCGGGTGCGATCATACCAGCACTAATGCACCGGATCCCATCAGAACTCCGCAGTTAAGCGTGCTTGGGCGAGAGTAGTACTAGGATGGGTGACCCCCTGGGAAGTCCTCGTGTTGCACCCCCTTTTTCGTTGCCCGTCTGCGTTTTTTTATGTTTTAGGTGCGTTTTTTTTTTCTTTCTTGCTATATCCATGCTCGGGCGGCCTCCGGTTCAATGTTGATTGTTTTCTTGTTTCCCGAACCGAGCCGATCCATCACGTGGGTCCCACGCCTCGCGTCCGAAAGCAAACGAGGTTCTGCGTCTTGTAGGACATAAAAACAATAAGCATGGATAGTATTTCGGGTGCGATCATACCAGCACTAATGCACCGGATCCCATCAGAACTCCGCAGTTAAGCGTGCTTGGGCGAGAGTAGTACTAGGATGGGTGACCCCCTGGGAAGTCCTCGTGTTGCACCCCCTTTTTCGTTGCCCGTCTGCGTTTTTTTATGTTTTAGGTGCGTTTTTTTTTTCTTTCTTGCTATATCCATGCTCGGGCGGCCTCCGGTTCAATGTTGATTGTTTTCTTGTTTCCCGAACCGAGCCGATCCATCACGTGGGTCCCACGCCTCGCGTCCGAAAGCAAACGAGGTTCTGCGTCTTGTAAGACATAAAAACAATAAGCATGGATAGTATTTCGGGTGCGATCATACCAGCACTAATGCACCGGATCCCATCAGAACTCCGCAGTTAAGCGTGCTTGGGCGAGAGTAGTACTAGGATGGGTGACCCCCTGGGAAGTCCTCGTGTTGCACCCCCTTTTTCGTTGCCCGTCTGCGTTTTTTTATGTTTTAGGTGCGTTTTTTTTTCTTTCTTGCTGTATCCATGCTCGGGCGGCCTCCGGTTCAATGTTGATTGTTTTCTTGTTTCCCGAACCGAGCCGATCCATCACGTGGGTCCCACGCCTCGCGTCCGAAAGCAAACGAGGTTCTGCGTCTTGTAAGACATAAAAACAATAAGCATGGATAGTATTTCGGGTGCGATCATACCAGCACTAATGCACTGGATCCCATCAGAACTCCGCAGTTAAGCGTGCTTGGGCGAGAGTAGTACTAGGATGGGTGACCCCCTGGGAAGTCCTCGTGTTGCACCCCCTTTTTCGTTGCCCGTCTGCGTTTTTTTATGTTTTAGGTGCGTTTTTTTTTTCTTTCTTGCTATATCCATGCTCGGGCGGCCTCCGGTTCAATGTTGATTGTTTTCTTGTTTCCCGAACCGAGCCGATCCATCACGTGGGTCCCACGCCTCGCGTCCGAAAGCAAACGAGGTTCTGCGTCTTGTAGGACATAAAAACAATAAGCATGGATAGTATTTCGGGTGCGATCATACCAGCACTAATGCACCGGATCCCATCAGAACTCCGCAGTTAAGCGTGCTTGGGCGAGAGTAGTACTAGGATGGGTGACCCCCTGGGAAGTCCTCGTGTTGCACCCCCTTTTTCGTTGCCCGTCTGCGTTTTTTTATGTTTTAGGTGCGTTTTTTTTTTCTTTCTTGCTATATCCATGCTCGGGCGGCCTCCGGTTCAATGTTGATTGTTTTCTTGTTTCCCGAACCGAGCCGATCCATCACGTGGGTCCCACGCCTCGCGTCCGAAAGCAAACGAGGTTCTGCGTCTTGTAGGACATAAAAACAATAAGCATGGATAGTATTTCGGGTGCGATCATACCAGCACTAATGCACCGGATCCCATCAGAACTCCGCAGTTAAGCGTGCTTGGGCGAGAGTAGTACTAGGATGGTTGACCCCCTGGGAAGTCCTCGTGTTGCACCCCCTTTTTCGTTGCTCGTCTGCGTTTTTTTATGTTTTAGGTGCGTTTTTTTTTTCTTTCTTGCTATATCCATGCTCGGGCGGCCTCCGGTTCAATGTTGATTGTTTTCTTGTTTCCCGAACCGAGCCGATCCATCACGTGGGTCCCACGCCTCGCGTCCGAAAGCAAACGAGGTTCTGCGTCTTGTAAGACATAAAAACAATAAGCATGGATAGTATTTCGGGTGCGATCATACCAGCACTAATGCACCGGATCCCATCATAACTCCGCAGTTAAGCGTGCTTGGGCGAGAGTAGTACTAGGATGGGTGACCCCCTGGGAAGTCCTCGTGTTGCACCCCCTTTTTCGTTGCCCGTCTGCGTTTTTTTATGTTTTAGGTGCGTTTTTTTTCTTTCTTGCTATATCCATGCTCGGGCGGCCTCCGGTTCAACGTTGATTGTTTTCTTGTTTCCCGAACCGAGCCGATCCATCACGTGGGTCCCACGCCTCGCGTCCGAAAGCAAACGAGGTTCTGCGTCTTGTAAGACATAAAAACAATAAGCATGGATAGTATTTCGGGTGCGATCATACCAGCACTAATGCACCGGATCCCATCAGAACTCCGCAGTTAAGCGTGCTTGGGCGAGAGTAGTACTAGGATGGGTGACCCCCTGGGAAGTCCTCGTGTTTCACCCCCTTTTTCGTTGCCCGTCTGCGTTTTTTTATGTTTTAGGTGCGTTTTTTTTTTCTTTCTTGCTATATCCATGCTCGGGCGGCCTCCGGTTCAATGTTGTTTGTTTTCTTGTTTCCCGAACCGAGCCGATCCATCACGTGGGTCCCACGCCTCGCGTCCGAAAGCAAACGAGGTTCTGCGTCTTGTAAGACATAAAAACAATAAGCATGGATAGTATTTCGGGTGCGATCATACCAGGACTAATGCACCGGATCCCATCAGAACTCCGCAGTTAAGCGTGCTTGGGCGAGAGTAGTACTAGGATGGGTGACCCCCTGGGAATTCCTCGTGTTGCACCCCCTTTTTCGTTGCCCGTCTGCGTTTTTTTATGTTTTAGGTGCGTTTTTTTTTTCTTTCTTGCTATATCCATGCTCGGGCAGCCTCCGGTTCAATGTTGATTGTTTTCTTGTTTCCCGAACCGAGCCGATCCATCACGTGGGTCCCACGCCTCGCGTCCGAAAGCAAACGAGGTTCTGCGTCTTGTAAGACATAAAAACAATAAGCATGGATAGTATTTCGGGTGCGATCATACCAGCACTAATGCACCGGATCCCATCAGAACTCCGCAGTTAAGCGTGCTTGGGCGAGAGTAGTACTAGGATGGGTGACCTCCTGGGAAGTCCTCGTGTTGCACCCCCTTTTTCGTTGCCCGTCTGCGTTTTTTTATGTTTTAGGTGCGTTTTTTTTTTCTTTCTTGCTATATCCATGCTCGGGCGGCCTCCGGTTCAATGTTGATTGTTTTCTTGTTTCCCGAACCGAGCCGATCCATCACGTGGGTCCCACGCCTCGCGTCCGAAAGCAAACGAGGTTCTGCGTCTTGTAGGACATAAAAACAATAAGCATGGATAGTATTTCGGGTGCGATCATACCAGCACTAATGCACCGGATCCCATCAGAACTCCGCAGTTAAGCGTGCTTGGGCGAGAGTAGTACTAGGATGGGTGACCCCCTGGGAAGTCCTCGTGTTGCACCCCCTTTTTCGTTGCCCGTCTGCGTTTTTTTATGTTTTAGGTGCGTTTTTTTTTTCTTTCTTGCTATATCCATGCTCGGGCGGCCTCCGGTTCAATGTTGATTGTTTTCTTGTTTCCCGAACCGAGCCGATCCATCACGTGGGTCCCACGCCTCGCGTCCGAAAGCAAACGAGGTTCTGCGTCTTGTAAGACATAAAAACAATAAGCATGGATAGTATTTCGGGTGCGATCATACCAGCACTAATGCACCGGATCCCATCAGAACTCCGCAGTTAAGCGTGCTTGGGCGAGAGTAGTACTAGGATGGGTGACCCCCTGGGAAGTCCTCGTGTTGCACCCCCTTTTTCGTTGCCCGTCTGCGTTTTTTTATGTTTTAGGTGCGTTTTTTTTTCTTTCTTGCTGTATCCATGCTCGGGCGGCCTCCGGTTCAATGTTGATTGTTTTCTTGTTTCCCGAACCGAGCCGATCCATCACGTGGGTCCCACGCCTCGCGTCCGAAAGCAAACGAGGTTCTGCGTCTTGTAGGACATAAAAACAATAAGCATGGATAGTATTTCGGGTGCGATCATACCAGCACTAATGCACCGGATCCCATCAGAACTCCGCAGTTAAGCGTGCTTGGGCGAGAGTAGTACTAGGATGGGTGACCCCCTGGGAAGTCCTCGTGTTGCACCCCCTTTTTCGTTGCCCGTCTGCGTTTTTTTATGTTTTAGGTGCGTTTTTTTTTTCTTTCTTGCTATATCCATGCTCGGGCGGCCTCCGGTTCAATGTTGATTGTTTTCTTGTTTCCCGAACCGAGCCGATCCATCACGTGGGTCCCACGCCTCGCGTCCGAAAGCAAACAAGGTTCTGCGTCTTGTAGGACATAAAAACAATAAGCATGGATAGTATTTCGGGTGCGATCATACCAGCACTAATGCACCGGATCCCATCAGAACTCCGCAGTTAAGCGTGCTTGGGCGAGAGTAGTACTAGGATGGGTGACCCCCTGGGAAGTCCTCGTGTTGCACCCCCTTTTTCGTTGCCCGTCTGCGTTTTTTTATGTTTTAGGTGCGTTTTTTTTTTCTTTCTTGCTATATCCATGCTCGGGCGGCCTCCGGTTCAATGTTGATTGTTTTCTTGTTTCCCGAACCGAGCCGATCCATCACGTGGGTCCCACGCCTCGCGTCCGAAAGCAAACGAGGTTCTGCGTCTTGTAAGACATAAAAACAATAAGCATGGATAGTATTTCGGGTGCGATCATACCAGCACTAATGCACCGGATCCCATCAGAACTCCGCAGTTAAGCGTGCTTGGGCGAGAGTAGTACTAGGATGGGTGACCCCCTTGGAAGTCCTCGTGTTGCACCCCCTTTTTCGTTGCCCGTCTGCGTTTTTTTATGTTTTAGGTGCGTTTTTTTTTTCTTTCTTGCTATATCCATGCTCGGGCGGCCTCCGGTTCAATGTTGATTGTTTTCTTGTTTCCCGAACCGAGCCGATCCATCACGTGGGTCCCACGCCTCGCGTCCGAAAGCAAACGAGGTTCTGCGTCTTGTAAGACATTAAAACAATAAGCATGGATAGTATTTCGGGTGCGATCATACCAGCACTAATGCACCGGATCCCATCAGAACTCCGCAGTTAAGCGTGCTTGGGCGAGAGTAGTACTAGGATGGGTGACCCCCTGGGAAGTCCTCGTGTTGCACCCCCTTTTTCGTTGCCCGTCTGCGTTTTTTTATGTTTTAGGTGCGTTTTTTTTTTCTTTCTTGCTGTATCCATGCTCGGGCGGCCTCCGGTTCAATGTTGATTGTTTTCTTGTTTCCCGAACCGAGCCGATCCATCACGTGGGTCCCACGCCTCGCGTCCGAAAGCAAACGAGGTTCTGCGTCTTGTAAGACATAAAAACAATAAGCATGGATAGTATTTCGGGTGCGATCATACCAGCACTAATACACCGGATCCCATCAGAACTCCGCAGTTAAGCGTGCTTGGGCGAGAGTAGTACTAGGATGGGTGACCCCCTGGGAAGTCCTCGTGTTGCACCCCCTTTTTCGTTGCCCGTCTGCGTTTTTTTATGTTTTAGGTGCGTTTTTTTTTTCTTTCTTGCTATATCCATGCTCGGGCGGCCTCCGGTTCAATGTTGATTGTTTTCTTGTTTCCCGAACCGAGCCGATCCATCACGTGGGTCCCACGCCTCGCGTCCGAAAGCAAACGAGGTTCTGCGTCTTGTAAGACATAAAAACAATAAGCATGGATAGTATTTCGGGTGCGATCATACCAGCACTAATGCACCGGATCCCATCAGAACTCCGCAGTTAAGCGTGCTTGGGCGAGAGTAGTACTAGGATGGGTGACCCCCTTGGAAGTCCTCGTGTTGCACCCCCTTTTTCGTTGCCCGTCTGCGTTTTTTTATGTTTTAGGTGCGTTTTTTTTTTCTTTCTTGCTATATCCATGCTCGGGCGGCCTCCGGTTCAATGTTGATTGTTTTCTTGTTTCCCGAACCGAGCCGATCCATCACGTGGGTCCCACGCCTCGCGTCCGAAAGCAAACGAGGTTCTGCGTCTTGTAAGACATTAAAACAATAAGCATGGATAGTATTTCGGGTGCGATCATACCAGCACTAATGCACCGGATCCCATCAGAACTCCGCAGTTAAGCGTGCTTGGGCGAGAGTAGTACTAGGATGGGTGACCCCCTGGGAAGTCCTCGTGTTGCACCCCCTTTTTCGTTGCCCGTCTGCGTTTTTTTATGTTTTAGGTGCGTTTTTTTTTTCTTTCTTGCTGTATCCATGCTCGGGCGGCCTCCGGTTCAATGTTGATTGTTTTCTTGTTTCCCGAACCGAGCCGATCCATCACGTGGGTCCCACGCCTCGCGTCCGAAAGCAAACGAGGTTCTGCGTCTTGTAAGACATAAAAACAATAAGCATGGATAGTATTTCGGGTGCGATCATACCAGCACTAATACACCGGATCCCATCAGAACTCCGCAGTTAAGCGTGCTTGGGCGAGAGTAGTACTAGGATGGGTGACCCCCTGGGAAGTCCTCGTGTTGCACCCCCTTTTTCGTTGCCCGTCTGCGTTTTTTTATGTTTTAGGTGCGTTTTTTTTTCTTTCTTGCTGTATCCATGCTCGGGCGGCCTCCGGTTCAATGTTGATTGTTTTCTTGTTTCCCGAACCGAGCCGATCCATCACGTGGGTCCCACGCCTCGCGTCCGAAAGCAAACGAGGTTCTGCGTCTTGTAAGACATAAAAACAATAAGCATGGATAGTATTTCGGGTGCGATCATACCAGCACTAATGCACTGGATCCCATCAGAACTCCGCAGTTAAGCGTGCTTGGGCGAGAGTAGTACTAGGATGGGTGACCCCCTGGGAAGTCCTCGTGTTGCACCCCCTTTTTCGTTGCCCGTCTGCGTTTTTTTATGTTTTAGGTGCGTTTTTTTTTTCTTTCTTGCTATATCCATGCTCGGGCGGCCTCCGGTTCAATGTTGATTGTTTTCTTGTTTCCCGAACCGAGCCGATCCATCACGTGGGTCCCACGCCTCGCGTCCGAAAGCAAACGAGGTTCTGCGTCTTGTAAGACATAAAAACAATAAGCATGGATAGTATTTCGGGTGCGATCATACCAGCACTAATGAATCGGATCCCATCAGAACTCCGCAGTTAAGCGTGCTTGGGCGAGAGTAGTACTAGGATGGGTGACCCCCTGGGAAGTCCTCGTGTTGCACCCCCTTTTTCGTTGCCCGTCTGCGTTTTTTTATGTTTTAGGTGCGTTTTTTTTTTCTTTCTTGCTATATCCATGCTCGGGCGGCCTCCGGTTCAATGTTGATTGTTTTCTTGTTTCCCGAACCGAGCCGATCCATCACGTGGGTCCCACGCCTCGCGTCCGAAAGCAAACGAGGTTCTGCGTCTTGTAGGACATAAAAACAATAAGCATGGATAGTATTTCGGGTGCGATCATACCAGCACTAATGCACCGGATCCCATCAGAACTCCGCAGTTAAGCGTGCTTGGGCGAGAGTAGTACTAGGATGGGTGACCCCCTGGGAAGTCCTCGTGTTGCACCCCCTTTTTCGTTGCCCGTCTGCGTTTTTTTATGTTTTAGGTGCGTTTTTTTTTTCTTTCTTGCTATATCCATGCTCGGGCGGCCTCCGGTTCAATGTTGATTGTTTTCTTGTTTCCCGAACCGAGCCGATCCATCACGTGGGTCCCACGCCTCGCGTCCGAAAGCAAACGAGGTTCTGCGTCTTGTAGGACATAAAAACAATAAGCATGGATAGTATTTCGGGTGCGATCATACCAGCACTAATGCACCGGATCCCATCAGAACTCCGCAGTTAAGCGTGCTTGGGCGAGAGTAGTACTAGGATGGTTGACCCCCTGGGAAGTCCTCGTGTTGCACCCCCTTTTTCGTTGCCCGTCTGCGTTTTTTTATGTTTTAGGTGCGTTTTTTTTTTCTTTCTTGCTATATCCATGCTCGGGCGGCCTCCGGTTCAATGTTGATTGTTTTCTTGTTTCCCGAACCGAGCCGATCCATCACGTGGGTCCCACGCCTCGCGTCCGAAAGCAAACGAGGTTCTGCGTCTTGTAGGACATAAAAACAATAAGCATGGATAGTATTTCGGGTGCGATCATACCAGCACTAATGCACCGGATCCCATCAGAACTCCGCAGTTAAGCGTGCTTGGGCGAGAGCAGTACTAGGATGGGTGACCCCCTGGGAAGTCCTCGTGTTGCACCCCCTTTTTCGTTGCCCGTCTGCGTTTTTTTATGTTTTAGGTGCGTTTTTTTTTTCTTTCTTGCTATATCCATGCTCGGGCGGCCTCCGGTTCAATGTTGATTGTTTTCTTGTTTCCCGAACCGAGCCGATCCATCACGTGGGTCCCACGCCTCGCGTCCGAAAGCAAACGAGGTTCTGCGTCTTGTAAGACATAAAAACAATAAGCATGGATAGTATTTCGGGTGCGATCATACCAGCACTAATGCACCGGATCCCATCAGAACTCCGCAGTTAAGCGTGCTTGGGCGAGAGTAGTACTAGGATGGGTGACCCCCTGGGAAGTCCTCGTGTTGCACCCCCTTTTTCGTTGCCCGTCTGCGTTTTTTTATGTTTTAGGTGCGTTTTTTTTTTCTTTCTTGCTATATCCATGCTCGGGCGGCCTCCGGTTCAATGTTGATTGTTTTCTTGTTTCCCGAACCGAGCCGATCCATCACGTGGGTCCCACGCCTCGCGTCCGAAAGCAAACGAGGTTCTGCGTCTTGTAGGACACAAAAACAATAAGCATGGATAGTATTTCGGGTGCGATCATACCAGCACTAATGCACCGGATCCCATCAGAACTCCGCAGTTAAGCGTGCTTGGGCGAGAGTAGTACTAGGATGGTTGACCCCCTGGGAAGTCCTCGTGTTGCACCCCCTTTTTCGTTGCCCGTCTGCGTTTTTTTATGTTTTAGGTGCGTTTTTTTTTTCTTTCTTGCTATATCCATGCTCGGGCGGCCTCCGGTTCAATGTTGATTGTTTTCTTGTTTCCCGAACCGAGCCGATCCATCACGTGGGTCCCACGCCTCGCGTCCGAAAGCAAACGAGGTTCTGCGTCTTGTAGGACATAAAAACAATAAGCATGGATAGTATTTCGGGTGCGATCATACCAGCACTAATGCACCGGATCCCATCAGAACTCCGCAGTTAAGCGTGCTTGGGCGAGAGTAGTACTAGGATGGGTGACCCCCTGGGAAGTCCTCGTGTTGCACCCCCTTTTTCGTTGCCCGTCTGCGTTTTTTTATGTTTTAGGTGCGTTTTTTTTTTCTTTCTTGCTATATCCATGCTCGGGCGGCCTCCGGTTCAATGTTGATTGTTTTCTTGTTTCCCGAACCGAGCCGATCCATCACGTGGGTCCCACGCCTCGCGTCCGAAAGCAAACGAGGTTCTGCGTCTTGTAGGACATAAAAACAATAAGCATGGATAGTATTTCGGGTGCGATCATACCAGCACTAATGCACCGGATCCCATCAGAACTCCGCAGTTAAGCGTGCTTGGGCGAGAGCAGTACTAGGATGGGTGACCCCCTGGGAAGTCCTCGTGTTGCACCCCCTTTTTCGTTGCCCGTCTGCGTTTTTTTATGTTTTAGGTGCGTTTTTTTTTTCTTTCTTGCTATATCCATGCTCGGGCGGCCTCCGGTTCAATGTTGATTGTTTTCTTGTTTCCCGAACCGAGCCGATCCATCACGTGGGTCCCACGCCTCGCGTCCGAAAGCAAACGAGGTTCTGCGTCTTGTAAGACATAAAAACAATAAGCATGGATAGTATTTCGGGTGCGATCATACCAGCACTAATGCACCGGATCCCATCAGAACTCCGCAGTTAAGCGTGCTTGGGCGAGAGTAGTACTAGGATGGGTGACCCCCTGGGAAGTCCTCGTGTTGCACCCCCTTTTTCGTTGCCCGTCTGCGTTTTTTTATGTTTTAGGTGCGTTTTTTTTTTCTTTCTTGCTATATCCATGCTCGGGCGGCCTCCGGTTCAATGTTGATTGTTTTCTTGTTTCCCGAACCGAGCCGATCCATCACGTGGGTCCCACGCCTCGCGTCCGAAAGCAAACGAGGTTCTGCGTCTTGTAGGACACAAAAACAATAAGCATGGATAGTATTTCGGGTGCGATCATACCAGCACTAATGCACCGGATCCCATCAGAACTCCGCAGTTAAGCGTGCTTGGGCGAGAGTAGTACTAGGATGGTTGACCCCCTGGGAAGTCCTCGTGTTGCACCCCCTTTTTCGTTGCCCGTCTGCGTTTTTTTATGTTTTAGGTGCGTTTTTTTTTTCTTTCTTGCTATATCCATGCTCGGGCGGCCTCCGGTTCAATGTTGATTGTTTTCTTGTTTCCCGAACCGAGCCGATCCATCACGTGGGTCCCACGCCTCGCGTCCGAAAGCAAACGAGGTTCTGCGTCTTGTAGGACATAAAAACAATAAGCATGGATAGTATTTCGGGTGCGATCATACCAGCACTAATGCACCGGATCCCATCAGAACTCCGCAGTTAAGCGTGCTTGGGCGAGAGTAGTACTAGGATGGGTGACCCCCTGGGAAGTCCTCGTGTTGCACCCCCTTTTTCGTTGCCCGTCTGCGTTTTTTTATGTTTTAGGTGCGTTTTTTTTTTCTTTCTTGCTATATCCATGCTCGGGCGGCCTCCGGTTCAATGTTGATTGTTTTCTTGTTTCCCGAACCGAGCCGATCCATCACGTGGGTCCCACGCCTCGCGTCCGAAAGCAAACGAGGTTCTGCGTCTTGTAAGACATAAAAACAATAAGCATGGATAGTATTTCGGGTGCGATCATACCAGCACTAATGCACCGGATCCCATCAGAACTCCGCAGTTAAGCGTGCTTGGGCGAGAGTAGTACTAGGATGGGTGACCCCCTGGGAAGTCCTCGTGTTGCACCCCCTTTTTCGTTGCCCGTCTGCGTTTTTTTATGTTTTAGGTGCGTTTTTTTTTTTTCTTTCTTGCTATATCCATGCTCGGGCGGCCTCCGGTTCAATGTTGATTGTTTTCTTGTTTCCCGAACCGAGCCGATCCATCACGTGGGTCCCACGCCTCGCGTCCGAAAGCAAACGAGGTTCTGCGTCTTGTAAGACATAAAAACAATAAGCATGGATAGTATTTCGGGTGCGATCATACCAGCACTAATGCACCGGATCCCATCAGAACTCCGCAGTTAAGCGTGCTTGGGCGAGAGTAGTACTAGGATGGGTGACCCCCTGGGAAGTCCTCGTGTTGCACCCCCTTTTTCGTTGCCCGTCTGCGTTTTTTTATGTTTTAGGTGCGTTTTTTTTTTCTTTCTTGCTATATCCATGCTCGGGCGGCCTCCGGTTCAATGTTGATTGTTTTCTTGTTTCCCGAACCGAGCCGATCCATCACGTGGGTCCCACGCCTCGCGTCCGAAAGCAAACGAGGTTCTGCGTCTTGTAAGACATAAAAACAATAAGCATGGATAGTATTTCGGGTGCGATCATACCAGCACTAATGCACCGGATCCCATCAGAACTCCGCAGTTAAGCGTGCTTGGGCGAGAGTAGTACTAGGATGGGTGACCCCCTTGGAAGTCCTCGTGTTGCACCCCCTTTTTCGTTGCCCGTCTGCGTTTTTTTATGTTTTAGGTGCGTTTTTTTTTTCTTTCTTGCTATATCCATGCTCGGGCGGCCTCCGGTTCAATGTTGATTGTTTTCTTGTTTCCCGAACCGAGCCGATCCATCACGTGGGTCCCACGCCTCGCGTCCGAAAGCAAACGAGGTTCTGCGTCTTGTAAGACATAAAAACAATAAGCATGGATAGTATTTCGGGTGCGATCATACCAGCACTAATGAATCGGATCCCATCAGAACTCCGCAGTTAAGCGTGCTTGGGCGAGAGTAGTACTAGGATGGGTGACCCCCTGGGAAGTCCTTGTGTTGCACCCCCTTTTTCGTTGCCCGTCTGCGTTTTTTTATGTTTTAGGTGCGTTTTTTTTTTCTTTCTTGCTATATCCATGCTCGGGCGGCCTCCGGTTCAATGTTGATTGTTTTCTTGTTTCCCGAACCGAGCCGATCCATCACGTGGGTCCCACGCCTCGCGTCCGAAAGCAAACGAGGTTCTGCGTCTTGTAGGACATAAAAACAATAAGCATGGATAGTATTTCGGGTGCGATCATACCAGCACTAATGCACCGGATCCCATCAGAACTCCGCAGTTAAGCGTGCTTGGGCGAGAGTAGTACTAGGATGGGTGACCCCCTGGGAAGTCCTCGTGTTGCACCCCCTTTTTCGTTGCCCGTCTGCGTTTTTTTATGTTTT
Source organism: Lactuca saligna (assembly GCF_052625555.1). Lineage (NCBI taxonomy): Eukaryota > Viridiplantae > Streptophyta > Magnoliopsida > Asterales > Asteraceae > Lactuca > Lactuca saligna. The sequence continues at coordinate 157,560,807 of NC_136417.1, forward strand.
AGGTGCGTTTTTTTTTTCTTTCTTGCTATATCCATGCTCGGGCGGCCTCCGGTTCAATGTTGATTGTTTTCTTGTTTCCCGAACCGAGCCGATCCATCACGTGGGTCCCACGCCTCGCGTCCGAAAGCAAACGAGGTTCTGCGTCTTGTAGGACATAAAAACAATAAGCATGGATAGTATTTCGGGTGCGATCATACCAGCACTAATGCACCGGATCCCATCAGAACTCCGCAGTTAAGCGTGCTTGGGCGAGAGTAGTACTAGGATGGGTGACCCCCTGGGAAGTCCTCGTGTTGCACCCCCTTTTTCGTTGCCCGTCTGCGTTTTTTTATGTTTTAGGTGCGTTTTTTTTTCTTTCTTGCTATATCCATGCTCGGGCGGCCTCCGGTTCAATGTTGATTGTTTTCTTGTTTCCCGAACCGAGCCGATCCATCACGTGGGTCCCACGCCTCGCGTCCGAAAGCAAACGAGGTTCTGCGTCTTGTAAGACATAAAAACAATAAGCATGGATAGTATTTCGGGTGCGATCATACCAGCACTAATGCACCGGATCCCATCAGAACTCCGCAGTTAAGCGTGCTTGGGCGAGAGTAGTACTAGGATGGGTGACCCCCTGGGAAGTACTCGTGTTGCACCCCCTTTTTCGTTGCCCGTCTGCGTTTTTTTATGTTTTAGGTGCGTTTTTTTTTTTCTTTCTTGCTATATCCATGCTCGGGCGGCCTCCGGTTCAATGTTGATTGTTTTCTTGTTTCCCGAACCGAGCCGATCCATCACGTGGGTCCCACGCCTCGCGTCCGAAAGCAAACGAGGTTCTGCGTCTTGTAGGACATAAAAACAATAAGCATGGATAGTATTTCGGGTGCGATCATACCAGCACTAATGCACCGGATCCCATCAGAACTCCGCAGTTAAGCGTGCTTGGGCGAGAGTAGTACTAGGATGGGTGACCCCCTGGGAAGTCCTCGTGTTGCACCCCCTTTTTCGTTGCCCGTCTGCGTTTTTTTATGTTTTAGGTGCGTTTTTTTTTTCTTTCTTGCTATATCCATGCTCGGGCGGCCTCCGGTTCAATGTTGATTGTTTTCTTGTTTCCCGAACCGAGCCGATCCATCACGTGGGTCCCACGCCTCGCGTCCGAAAGCAAACGAGGTTCTGCGTCTTGTAAGACATAAAAACAATAAGCATGGATAGTATTTCGGGTGCGATCATACCAGCACTAATGCACCGGATCCCATCAGAACTCCGCAGTTAAGCGTGCTTGGGCGAGAGTAGTACTAGGATGGGTGACCCCCTGGGAAGTCCTCGTGTTGCACCCCCTTTTTCGTTGCCCGTCTGCGTTTTTTTATGTTTTAGGTGCGTTTTTTTTTTCTTTCTTGCTATATCCATGCTCGGGCGGCCTCCGGTTCAATGTTGATTGTTTTCTTGTTTCCCGAACCGAGCCGATCCATCACGTGGGTCCCACGCCTCGCGTCCGAAAGCAAACGAGGTTCTGCGTCTTGTAAGACATAAAAACAATAAGCATGGATAGTATTTCGGGTGCGATCATACCAGCACTAATGCACCGGATCCCATCAGAACTCCGCAGTTAAGCGTGCTTGGGCGTGAGTAGTACTAGGATGGGTGACCCCCTGGGAAGTACTCGTGTTGCACCCCCTTTTTCGTTGCCCGTCTGCGTTTTTTTATGTTTTAGGTGCGTTTTTTTTTTTCTTTCTTGCTATATCCATGCTCGGGCGGCCTCCGGTTCAATGTTGATTGTTTTCTTGTTTCCCGAACCGAGCCGATCCATCACGTGGGTCCCACGCCTCGCGTCCGAAAGCAAACGAGGTTCTGCGTCTTGTAGGACATAAAAACAATAAGCATGGATAGTATTTCGGGTGCGATCATACCAGCACTAATGCACCGGATCCCATCAGAACTCCGCAGTTAAGCGTGCTTGGGCGAGAGTAGTACTAGGATGGGTGACCCCCTGGGAAGTCCTCGTGTTGCACCCCCTTTTTCGTTGCCCGTCTGCGTTTTTTTATGTTTTAGGTGCGTTTTTTTTTTCTTTCTTGCTATATCCATGCTCGGGCGGCCTCCGGTTCAATGTTGATTGTTTTCTTGTTTCCCGAACCGAGCCGATCCATCACGTGGGTCCCACGCCTCGCGTCCGAAAGCAAACGAGGTTCTGCGTCTTGTAAGACATAAAAACAATAAGCATGGATAGTATTTCGGGTGCGATCATACCAGCACTAATGCACCGGATCCCATCAGAACTCTGCAGTTAAGCGTGCTTGGGCGAGAGTAGTACTAGGATGGGTGACCCCCTGGGAAGTCCTCGTGTTGCACCCCCTTTTTCGTTGCCCGTCTGCGTTTTTTTATGTTTTAGGTGCGTTTTTTTTTTTTCTTTCTTGCTATATCCATGCTCGGGCGGCCTCCGGTTCAATGTTGATTGTTTTCTTGTTTCCCGAACCGAGCCGATCCATCACGTGGGTCCCACGCCTCGCGTCCGAAAGCAAACGAGGTTCTGCGTCTTGTAAGACATAAAAACAATAAGCATGGATAGTATTTCGGGTGCGATCATACCAGCACTAATGCACCGGATCCCATCAGAACTCCGCAGTTAAGCGTGCTTGGGCGAGAGTAGTACTAGGATGGGTGACCCCCTCGGAGGTCCTCGTGTTGCACCCCCTTTTTCGTTGCCCGTCTGCGTTTTTTTATGTTTTAGGTGCGTTTTTTTTTTCTTTCTTGCTATATCCATGCTCGGGCGGCCTCCGGTTCAATGTTGATTGTTTTCTTGTTTCCCGAACCGAGCCGATCCATCACGTGGGTCCCACGCCTCGCGTCCGAAAGCAAACGAGGTTCTGCGTCTTGTAGGACATAAAAACAGTAAGCATGGATAGTATTTCGGGTGCGATCATACCAGCACTAATGCACCGGATCCCATCAGAACTCCGCAGTTAAGCGTGCTTGGGCGAGAGTAGTACTAGGATGGGTGACCCCCTGGGAAGTCCTCGTGTTGCACCCCCTTTTTCGTTGCCCGTCTGCGTTTTTTTATGTTTTAGGTGCGTTTTTTTTTTCTTTCTTGCTATATCCATGCTCGGGCGGCCTCCGGTTCAATGTTGATTGTTTTCTTGTTTCCCGAACCGAGCCGATCCATCACGTGGGTCCCACGCCTCGCGTCCGAAAGCAAACGAGGTTCTGCGTCTTGTAGGACATAAAAACAATAAGCATGGATAGTATTTCGGGTGCGATCATACCAGCACTAATGCACCGGATCCCATCAGAACTCCGCAGTTAAGCGTGCTTGGGCGAGAGTAGTACTAGGATGGGTGACCCCCTGGGAAGTCCTCGTGTTGCACCCCCTTTTTCGTTGCCCGTCTGCGTTTTTTTATGTTTTAGGTGCGTTTTTTTTTTCTTTCTTGCTATATCCATGCTCGGGCGGCCTCCGGTTCAATGTTGATTGTTTTCTTGTTTCCCGAACCGAGCCGATCCATCACGTGGGTCCCACGCCTCGCGTCCGAAAGCAAACGAGGTTCTGCGTCTTGTAGGACATAAAAACAATAAGCATGGATAGTATTTCGGGTGCGATCATACCAGCACTAATGCACCGGATCCCATCAGAACTCCGCAGTTAAGCGTGCTTGGGCGAGAGTAGTACTAGGATGGTTGACCCCCTGGGAAGTCCTCGTGTTGCACCCCCTTTTTCGTTGCCCGTCTGCGTTTTTTTATGTTTTAGGTGCGTTTTTTTTTTCTTTCTTGCTATATCCATGCTCGGGCGGCCTCCGGTTCAATGTTGATTGTTTTCTTGTTTCCCGAACCGAGCCGATCCATCACGTGGGTCCCACGCCTCGCGTCCGAAAGCAAACGAGGTTCTGCGTCTTGTAGGACATAAAAACAATAAGCATGGATAGTATTTCGGGTGCGATCATACCAGCACTAATGCACCGGATCCCATCAGAACTCCGCAGTTAAGCGTGCTTGGGCGAGAGTAGTACTAGGATGGGTGACCCCCTGGGAAGTCCTCGTGTTGCACCCCCTTTTTCGTTGCCCGTCTGCGTTTTTTTATGTTTTAGGTGCGTTTTTTTTTTCTTTCTTGCTATATCCATGCTCGGGCGGCCTCCGGTTCAATGTTGATTGTTTTCTTGTTTCCCGAACCGAGCCGATCCATCACGTGGGTCCCACGCCTCGCGTCCGAAAGCAAACGAGGTTCTGCGTCTTGTAAGACATAAAAACAATAAGCATGGATAGTATTTCGGGTGCGATCATACCAGCACTAATGCACCGGATCCCATTAGAACTCCGCAGTTAAGCGTGCTTGGGCGAGAGTAGTACTAGGATGGGTGACCCCCTGGGAAGTCCTCGTGTTGCACCCCCTTTTTCGTTGCCCGTCTGCGTTTTTTTATGTTTTAGGTGCGTTTTTTTTTCTTTCTTGCTATATCCATGCTCGGGCGGCCTCCGGTTCAATGTTGATTGTTTTCTTGTTTCCCGAACCGAGCCGATCCATCACGTGGGTCCCACGCCTCGCGTCCGAAAGCAAACGAGGTTCTGCGTCTTGTAAGACATAAAAACAATAAGCATGGATAGTATTTCGGGTGCGATCATACCAGCACTAATGCACCGGATCCCATCAGAACTCCGCAGTTAAGCGTGCTTGGGTGAGAGTAGTACTAGGATGGGTGACCCCCTGGGAAGTCCTCGTGTTGCACCCCCTTTTTCGTTGCCCGTCTGCGTTTTTTTATGTTTTAGGTGCGTTTTTTTTTTTCTTTCTTGCTATATCCATGCTCGGGCGGCCTCCGGTTCAATGTTGATTGTTTTCTTGTTTCCCGAACCGAGCCGATCCATCACGTGGGTCCCACGCCTCGCGTCCGAAAGCAAACGAGGTTCTGCGTCTTGTAGGACATAAAAACAATAAGCATGGATAGTATTTCGGGTGCGATCATACCAGCACTAATGCACCGGATCCCATCAGAACTCCGCAGTTAAGCGTGCTTGGGCGAGAGTAGTACTAGGATGGGTGACCCCCTGGGAAGTCCTCGTGTTGCACCCCCTTTTTCGTTGCCCGTCTGCGTTTTTTTATGTTTTAGGTGCGTTTTTTTTTTCTTTCTTGCTATATCCATGCTCGGGCGGCCTCCGGTTCAATGTTGATTGTTTTCTTGTTTCCCGAACCGAGCCGATCCATCACGTGGGTCCCACGCCTCGCGTCCGAAAGCAAACGAGGTTCTGCGTCTTGTAGGACATAAAAACAATAAGCATGGATAGTATTTCGGGTGCGATCATACCAGCACTAATGCACCGGATCCCATCAGAACTACGCAGTTAAGCGTGCTTGGGCGAGAGTAGTACTAGGATGGGTGACCCCCTGGGAAGTCCTCGTGTTGCACCCCCTTTTTCGTTGCCCGTCTGCGTTTTTTTATGTTTTAGGTGCGTTTTTTTTTCTTTCTTGCTATATCCATGCTCGGGCGGCCTCCGGTTCAATGTTGATTGTTTTCTTGTTTCCCGAACCGAGCCGATCCATCACGTGGGTCCCACGCCTCGCGTCCGAAAGCAAACGAGGTTCTGCGTCTTGTAAGACATAAAAACAATAAGCATGGATAGTATTTTGGGTGCGATCATACCAGCACTAATGCACCGGATCCCATCAGAACTCCGCAGTTAAGCGTGCTTGGGCGAGAGTAGTACTAGGATGGGTGACCCCCTGGGAAGTCCTCGTGTTGCACCCCCTTTTTCGTTGCCCGTCTGCGTTTTTTTATGTTTTAGGTGCGTTTTTTTTTTCTTTCTTGCTATATCCATGCTCGGGCGGCCTCCGGTTCAATGTTGATTGTTTTCTTGTTTCCCGAACCGAGCCGATCCATCACGTGGGTCCCACGCCTCGCGTCCGAAAGCAAACGAGGTTCTGCGTCTTGTAGGACATAAAAACAATAAGCATGGATAGTATTTCGGGTGCGATCATACCAGCACTAATGCACCGGATCCCATCAGAACTCCGCAGTTAAGCGTGCTTGGGCGAGAGTAGTACTAGGATGGGTGACCCCCTGGGAAGTCCTCGTGTTGCACCCCCTTTTTCGTTGCCCGTCTGCGTTTTTTTATGTTTTAGGTGCGTTTTTTTTTTCTTTCTTGCTATATCCATGCTCGGGCGGCCTCCGGTTCAATGTTGATTGTTTTCTTGTTTCCCGAACCGAGCCGATCCATCACGTGGGTCCCACGCCTCGCGTCCGAAAGCAAACGAGGTTCTGCGTCTTGTAGGACATAAAAACAATAAGCATGGATAGTATTTCGGGTGCGATCATACCAGCACTAATGCACCGGATCCCATCAGAACTCCGCAGTTAAGCGTGCTTGGGCGAGAGTAGTACTAGGATGGGTGACCCCCTGGGAAGTCCTCGTGTTGCACCCCCTTTTTCGTTGCCCGTCTGCGTTTTTTTATGTTTTAGGTGCGTTTTTTTTTTTCTTTCTTGCTATATCCATGCTCGGGCGGCCTCCGGTTCAATGTTGATTGTTTTCTTGTTTCCCGAACCGAGCCGATCCATCACGTGGGTCCCACGCCTCGCGTCCGAAAGCAAAAGAGGTTCTGCGTCTTGTAGGACATAAAAACAATAAGCATGGATAGTATTTCGGGTGCGATCATACCAGCACTAATGCACCGGATCCCATCAGAACTCCGCAGTTAAGCGTGCTTGGGCGAGAGTAGTACTAGGATGGTTGACCCCCTGGGAAGTCCTCGTGTTGCACCCCCTTTTTCGTTGCCCGTCTGCGTTTTTTTATGTTTTAGGTGCGTTTTTTTTTTCTTTCTTGCTATATCCATGCTCGGGCGGCCTCCGGTTCAATGTTGATTGTTTTCTTGTTTCCCGAACCGAGCCGATCCATCACGTGGGTCCCACGCCTCGCGTCCGAAAGCAAACGAGGTTCTGCGTCTTGTAGGACATAAAAACAATAAGCATGGATAGTATTTCGGGTGCGATCATACCAGCACTAATGCACCGGATCCCATCAGAACTCCGTAGTTAAGCGTGCTTGGGCGAGAGTAGTACTAGGATGGGTGACCCCCTGGGAAGTCCTCGTGTTGCACCCCCTTTTTCGTTGCCCGTCTGCGTTTTTTTATGTTTTAGGTGCGTTTTTTTTTCTTTCTTGCTATATCCATGCTCGGGCGGCCTCCGGTTCAATGTTGATTGTTTTCTTGTTTCCCGAACCGAGCCGATCCATCACGTGGGTCCCACGCCTCGCGTCCGAAAGCAAACGAGGTTCTGCGTCTTGTAAGAGATAAAAACAATAAGCATGGATAGTATTTTGGGTGCGATCATACCAGCACTAATGCACCGGATCCCATCAGAACTCCGCAGTTAAGCGTGCTTGGGCGAGAGTAGTACTAGGATGGGTGACCCCCTGGGAAGTCCTCGTGTTGCACCCCCTTTTTCGTTGCCCGTCTGCGTTTTTTTATGTTTTAGGTGCGTTTTTTTTTTCTTTCTTGCTATATCCATGCTCGGGCGGCCTCCGGTTCAATGTTGATTGTTTTCTTGTTTCCCGAACCGAGCCGATCCATCACGTGGGTCCCACGCCTCGCGTCCGAAAGCAAACGAGGTTCTGCGTCTTGTAGGACATAAAAACAATAAGCATGGATAGTATTTCGGGTGCGATCATACCAGCACTAATGCACCGGATCCCATCAGAACTCCGCAGTTAAGCGTGCTTGGGCGAGAGTAGTACTAGGATGGGTGACCCCCTGGGAAGTCCTCGTGTTGCACCCCCTTTTTCGTTGCCCGTCTGCGTTTTTTTATGTTTTAGGTGCGTTTTTTTTTTCTTTCTTGCTATATCCATGCTCGGGCGGCCTCCGGTTCAATGTTGATTGTTTTCTTGTTTCCCGAACCGAGCCGATCCATCACGTGGGTCCCACGCCTCGCGTCCGAAAGCAAACGAGGTTCTGCGTCTTGTAGGACATAAAAACAATAAGCATGGATAGTATTTCGGGTGCGATCATACCAGCACTAATGCACCGGATCCCATCAGAACTCCGCAGTTAAGCGTGCTTGGGCGAGAGTAGTACTAGGATGGGTGACCCCCTGGGAAGTCCTCGTGTTGCACCCCCTTTTTCGTTGCCCGTCTGCGTTTTTTTATGTTTTAGGTGCGTTTTTTTTTTTCTTTCTTGCTATATCCATGCTCGGGCGGCCTCCGGTTCAATGTTGATTGTTTTCTTGTTTCCCGAACCGAGCCGATCCATCACGTGGGTCCCACGCCTCGCGTCCGAAAGCAAAAGAGGTTCTGCGTCTTGTAGGACATAAAAACAATAAGCATGGATAGTATTTCGGGTGCGATCATACCAGCACTAATGCACCGGATCCCATCAGAACTCCGCAGTTAAGCGTGCTTGGGCGAGAGTAGTACTAGGATGGTTGACCCCCTGGGAAGTCCTCGTGTTGCACCCCCTTTTTCGTTGCCCGTCTGCGTTTTTTTATGTTTTAGGTGCGTTTTTTTTTTCTTTCTTGCTATATCCATGCTCGGGCGGCCTCCGGTTCAATGTTGATTGTTTTCTTGTTTCCCGAACCGAGCCGATCCATCACGTGGGTCCCACGCCTCGCGTCCGAAAGCAAACGAGGTTCTGCGTCTTGTAGGACATAAAAACAATAAGCATGGATAGTATTTCGGGTGCGATCATACCAGCACTAATGCACCGGATCCCATCAGAACTCCGCAGTTAAGCGTGCTTGGGCGAGAGTAGTACTAGGATGGGTGACCCCCTGGGAAGTCCTCGTGTTGCACCCCCTTTTTCGTTGCCCGTCTGCGTTTTTTTATGTTTTAGGTGCGTTTTTTTTTTCTTTCTTGCTATATCCATGCTCGGGCGGCCTCCGGTTCAATGTTGATTGTTTTCTTGTTTCCCGAACCGAGCCGATCCATCACGTGGGTCCCACGCCTCGCGTCCGAAAGCAAACGAGGTTCTGCGTCTTGTAGGACATAAAAACAATAAGCATGGATAGTATTTCGGGTGCGATCATACCAGCACTAATGCACCGGATCCCATCAGAACTCCGCAGTTAAGCGTGCTTGGGCGAGAGTAGTACTAGGATGGGTGACCCCCTGGGAAGTCCTCGTGTTGCACCCCCTTTTTCGTTGCCCGTCTGCGTTTTTTTATGTTTTAGGTGCGTTTTTTTTTTTCTTTCTTGCTATATCCATGCTCGGGCGGCCTCCGGTTCAATGTTGATTGTTTTCTTGTTTCCCGAACCGAGCCGATCCATCACGTGGGTCCCACGCCTCGCGTCCGAAAGCAAAAGAGGTTCTGCGTCTTGTAGGACATAAAAACAATAAGCATGGATAGTATTTCGGGTGCGATCATACCAGCACTAATGCACCGGATCCCATCAGAACTCCGCAGTTAAGCGTGCTTGGGCGAGAGTAGTACTAGGATGGTTGACCCCCTGGGAAGTCCTCGTGTTGCACCCCCTTTTTCGTTGCCCGTCTGCGTTTTTTTATGTTTTAGGTGCGTTTTTTTTTTCTTTCTTGCTATATCCATGCTCGGGCGGCCTCCGGTTCAATGTTGATTGTTTTCTTGTTTCCCGAACCGAGCCGATCCATCACGTGGGTCCCACGCCTCGCGTCCGAAAGCAAACGAGGTTCTGCGTCTTGTAGGACATAAAAACAATAAGCATGGATAGTATTTCGGGTGCGATCATACCAGCACTAATGCACCGGATCCCATCAGAACTCCGCAGTTAAGCGTGCTTGGGCGAGAGTAGTACTAGGATGGGTGACCCCCTGGGAAGTCCTCGTGTTGCACCCCCTTTTTCGTTGCCCGTCTGCGTTTTTTTATGTTTTAGGTGCGTTTTTTTTTTTCTTTCTTGCTATATCCATGCTCGGGCGGCCTCCGGTTCAATGTTGATTGTTTTCTTGTTTCCCGAACCGAGCCGATCCATCACGTGGGTCCCACGCCTCGCGTCCGAAAGCAAACGAGGTTCTGCGTCTTGTAAGAGATAAAAACAATAAGCATGGATAGTATTTCGGGTGCGATCATACCAGCACTAATGCACCGGATCCCATCAGAACTCTGCAGTTAAGCGTGCTTGGGCGAGAGTAGTACTAGGATGGGTGACCCCCTGGGAAGTCCTCGTGTTGCACCCCCTTTTTCGTTGCCCGTCTGCGTTTTTTTATGTTTTAGGTGCGTTTTTTTTTTCTTTCTTGCTATATCCATGCTCGGGCGGCCTCCGGTTCAATGTTGATTGTTTTCTTGTTTCCCGAACCGAGCCGATCCATCACGTGGGTCCCACGCCTCGCGTCCGAAAGCAAACGAGGTTCTGCGTCTTGTAGGACATAAAAACAATAAGCATGGATAGTATTTCGGGTGCGATCATACCAGCAGTAATGCACCGGATCCCATCAGAACTCCGCAGTTAAGCGTGCTTGGGCGAGAGTAGTACTAGGATGGGTGACCCCCTGGGAAGTCCTCGTGTTGCACCCCCTTTTTCGTTGCCCGTCTGCGTTTTTTTATGTTTTAGGTGCGTTTTTTTTTTCTTTCTTGCTATATCCATGCTCGGGCGGCCTCCGGTTCAATGTTGATTGTTTTCTTGTTTCCCGAACCGAGCCGATCCATCACGTGGGTCCCACGCCTCGCGTCCGAAAGCAAACGAGGTTCTGCGTCTTGTAGGACATAAAAACAATAAGCATGGATAGTATTTCGGGTGCGATCATACCAGCACTAATGCACCGGATCCCATCAGAACTACGCAGTTAAGCGTGCTTGGGCGAGAGTAGTACTAGGATGGGTGACCCCCTGGGAAGTCCTCGTGTTGCACCCCCTTTTTCGTTGCCCGTCTGCGTTTTTTTATGTTTTAGGTGCGTTTTTTTTTCTTTCTTGCTATATCCATGCTCGGGCGGCCTCCGGTTCAATGTTGATTGTTTTCTTGTTTCCCGAACCGAGCCGATCCATCACGTGGGTCCCACGCCTCGCGTCCGAAAGCAAACGAGGTTCTGCGTCTTGTAAGACATAAAAACAATAAGCATGGATAGTATTTTGGGTGCGATCATACCAGCACTAATGCACCGGATCCCATCAGAACTCCGCAGTTAAGCGTGCTTGGGCGAGAGTAGTACTAGGATGGGTGACCCCCTGGGAAGTCCTCGTGTTGCACCCCCTTTTTCGTTGCCCGTCTGCGTTTTTTTATGTTTTAGGTGCGTTTTTTTTTTCTTTCTTGCTATATCCATGCTCGGGCGGCCTCCGGTTCAATGTTGATTGTTTTCTTGTTTCCCGAACCGAGCCGATCCATCACGTGGGTCCCACGCCTCGCGTCCGAAAGCAAACGAGGTTCTGCGTCTTGTAGGACATAAAAACAATAAGCATGGATAGTATTTCGGGTGCGATCATACCAGCACTAATGCACCGGATCCCATCAGAACTCCGCAGTTAAGCGTGCTTGGGCGAGAGTAGTACTAGGATGGGTGACCCCCTGGGAAGTCCTCGTGTTGCACCCCCTTTTTCGTTGCCCGTCTGCGTTTTTTTATGTTTTAGGTGCGTTTTTTTTTTCTTTCTTGCTATATCCATGCTCGGGCGGCCTCCGGTTCAATGTTGATTGTTTTCTTGTTTCCCGAACCGAGCCGATCCATCACGTGGGTCCCACGCCTCGCGTCCGAAAGCAAACGAGGTTCTGCGTCTTGTAGGACATAAAAACAATAAGCATGGATAGTATTTCGGGTGCGATCATACCAGCACTAATGCACCGGATCCCATCAGAACTCCGCAGTTAAGCGTGCTTGGGCGAGAGTAGTACTAGGATGGGTGACCCCCTGGGAAGTCCTCGTGTTGCACCCCCTTTTTCGTTGCCCGTCTGCGTTTTTTTATGTTTTAGGTGCGTTTTTTTTTTTCTTTCTTGCTATATCCATGCTCGGGCGGCCTCCGGTTCAATGTTGATTGTTTTCTTGTTTCCCGAACCGAGCCGATCCATCACGTGGGTCCCACGCCTCGCGTCCGAAAGCAAAAGAGGTTCTGCGTCTTGTAGGACATAAAAACAATAAGCATGGATAGTATTTCGGGTGCGATCATACCAGCACTAATGCACCGGATCCCATCAGAACTCCGCAGTTAAGCGTGCTTGGGCGAGAGTAGTACTAGGATGGTTGACCCCCTGGGAAGTCCTCGTGTTGCACCCCCTTTTTCGTTGCCCGTCTGCGTTTTTTTATGTTTTAGGTGCGTTTTTTTTTTCTTTCTTGCTATATCCATGCTCGGGCGGCCTCCGGTTCAATGTTGATTGTTTTCTTGTTTCCCGAACCGAGCCGATCCATCACGTGGGTCCCACGCCTCGCGTCCGAAAGCAAACGAGGTTCTGCGTCTTGTAGGACATAAAAACAATAAGCATGGATAGTATTTCGGGTGCGATCATACCAGCACTAATGCACCGGATCCCATCAGAACTCCGCAGTTAAGCGTGCTTGGGCGAGAGTAGTACTAGGATGGGTGACCCCCTGGGAAGTCCTCGTGTTGCACCCCCTTTTTCGTTGCCCGTCTGCGTTTTTTTATGTTTTAGGTGCGTTTTTTTTTTCTTTCTTGCTATATCCATGCTCGGGCGGCCTCCGGTTCAATGTTGATTGTTTTCTTGTTTCCCGAACCGAGCCGATCCATCACGTGGGTCCCACGCCTCGCGTCCGAAAGCAAACGAGGTTCTGCGTCTTGTAAGAGATAAAAACAATAAGCATGGATAGTATTTCGGGTGCGATCATACCAGCACTAATGCACCGGATCCCATCAGAACTCTGCAGTTAAGCGTGCTTGGGCGAGAGTAGTACTAGGATGGGTGACCCCCTGGGAAGTCCTCGTGTTGCACCCCCTTTTTCGTTGCCCGTCTGCGTTTTTTTATGTTTTAGGTGCGTTTTTTTTTTCTTTCTTGCTATATCCATGCTCGGGCGGCCTCCGGTTCAATGTTGATTGTTTTCTTGTTTCCCGAACCGAGCCGATCCATCACGTGGGTCCCACGCCTCGCGTCCGAAAGCAAACGAGGTTCTGCGTCTTGTAGGACATAAAAACAATAAGCATGGATAGTATTTCGGGTGCGATCATACCAGCACTAATGCACCGGATCCCATCAGAACTCCGCAGTTAAGCGTGCTTGGGCGAGAGTAGTACTAGGATGGGTGACCCCCTGGGAAGTCCTCGTGTTGCACCCCCTTTTTCGTTGCCCGTCTGCGTTTTTTTATGTTTTAGGTGCGTTTTTTTTTCTTTCTTGCTATATCCATGCTCGGGCGGCCTCCGGTTCAATGTTGATTGTTTTCTTGTTTCCCGAACCGAGCCGATCCATCACGTGGGTCCCACGCCTCGCGTCCGAAAGCAAACGAGGTTCTGCGTCTTGTAAGACATAAAAACAATAAGCATGGATAGTATTTCGGGTGCGATCATACCAGCACTAATGCACCGGATCCCATCAGAACTCCGCAGTTAAGCGTGCTTGGGTGAGAGTAGTACTAGGATGGGTGACCCCCTGGGAAGTCCTCGTGTTGCACCCCCTTTTTCGTTGCCCGTCTGCGTTTTTTTATGTTTTAGGTGCGTTTTTTTTTTTCTTTCTTGCTATATCCATGCTCGGGCGGCCTCCGGTTCAATGTTGATTGTTTTCTTGTTTCCCGAACCGAGCCGATCCATCACGTGGGTCCCACGCCTCGCGTACGAAAGCAAACGAGGTTCTGCGTCTTGTAAGAGATAAAAACAATAAGCATGGATAGTATTTCGGGTGCGATCATACCAGCAGTAATGCACCGGATCCCATCAGAACTCCGCAGTTAAGCGTGCTTGGGCGAGAGTAGTACTAGGATGGGTGACCCCCTGGGAAGTCCTCGTGTTGCACCCCCTTTTTCGTTGCCCGTCTGCGTTTTTTTATGTTTTAGGTGCGTTTTTTTTTTCTTTCTTGCTATATCCATGCTCGGGCGGCCTCCGGTTCAATGTTGATTGTTTTCTTGTTTCCCGAACCGAGCCGATCCATCACGTGGGTCCCACGCCTCGCGTCCGAAAGCAAACGAGGTTCTGCGTCTTGTAGGACATAAAAACAATAAGCATGGATAGTATTTCGGGTGCGATCATACCAGCACTAATGCACCGGATCCCATCAGAACTCCGCAGTTAAGCGTGCTTGGGCGAGAGTAGTACTAGGATGGGTGACCCCCTGGGAAGTCCTCGTGTTGCACCCCCTTTTTCGTTGCCCGTCTGCGTTTTTTTATGTTTTAGGTGCGTTTTTTTTTTCTTTCTTGCTATATCCATGCTCGGGCGGCCTCCGGTTCAATGTTGATTGTTTTCTTGTTTCCCGAACCGAGCCGATCCATCACGTGGGTCCCACGCCTCGCGTCCGAAAGCAAACGAGGTTCTGCGTCTTGTAGGACATAAAAACAATAAGCATGGATAGTATTTCGGGTGCGATCATACCAGCACTAATGCACCGGATCCCATCAGAACTCCGCAGTTAAGCGTGCTTGGGCGAGAGTAGTACTAGGATGGGTGACCCCCTGGGAAGTCCTCGTGTTGCACCCCCTTTTTCGTTGCCCGTCTGCGTTTTTTTATGTTTTAGGTGCGTTTTTTTTTTCTTTCTTGCTATATCCATGCTCGGGCGGCCTCCGGTTCAATGTTGATTGTTTTCTTGTTTCCCGAACCGAGCCGATCCATCACGTGGGTCCCACGCCTCGCGTCCGAAAGCAAACGAGGTTCTGCGTCTTGTAGGACATAAAAACAATAAGCATGGATAGTATTTCGGGTGCGATCATACCAGCACTAATGCACCGGATCCCATCAGAACTCCGCAGTTAAGCGTGCTTGGGCGAGAGTAGTACTAGGATGGGTGACCCCCTGGGAAGTCCTCGTGTTGCACCCCCTTTTTCGTTGCCCGTCTGCGTTTTTTTATGTTTTAGGTGCGTTTTTTTTTCTTTCTTGCTATATCCATGCTCGGGCGGCCTCCGGTTCAATGTTGATTGTTTTCTTGTTTCCCGAACCGAGCCGATCCATCACGTGGGTCCCACGCCTCGCGTCCGAAAGCAAACGAGGTTCTGCGTCTTGTAAGACATAAAAACAATAAGCATGGATAGTATTTCGGGTGCGATCATACCAGCACTAATGCACCGGATCCCATCAGAACTCCGCAGTTAAACGTGCTTGGGTGAGAGTAGTACTAGGATGGGTGACCCCCTGGGAAGTCCTCGTGTTGCACCCCCTTTTTCGTTGCCCGTCTGCGTTTTTTTATGTTTTAGGTGCGTTTTTTTTTTCTTTCTTGCTATATCCATGCTCGGGCGGCCTCCGGTTCAATGTTGATTGTTTTCTTGTTTCCCGAACCGAGCCGATCCATCACGTGGGTCCCACGCCTCGCGTCCGAAAGCAAACGAGGTTCTGCGTCTTGTAGGACATAAAAACAATAAGCATGGATAGTATTTCGGGTGCGATCATACCAGCACTAATGCACCGGATCCCATCAGAACTCCGCAGTTAAGCGTGCTTGGGCGAGAGTAGTACTAGGATGGGTGACCCCCTGGGAAGTCCTCGTGTTGCACCCCCTTTTTCGTTGCCCGTCTGCGTTTTTTTATGTTTTAGGTGCGTTTTTTTTTTCTTTCTTGCTATATCCATGCTCGGGCGGCCTCCGGTTCAATGTTGATTGTTTTCTTGTTTCCCGAACCGAGCCGATCCATCACGTGGGTCCCACGCCTCGCGTCCGAAAGCAAACGAGGTTCTGCGTCTTGTAAGATATAAAAACAATAAGCATGGATAGTATTTCGGGTGCGATCATACCAGCACTAATGCACCGGATCCCATCAGAACTCCGCAGTTAAACGTGCTTGGGTGAGAGTAGTACTAGGATGGGTGACCCCCTGGGAAGTCCTCGTGTTGCACCCCCTTTTTCGTTGCCCGTCTGCGTTTTTTTATGTTTTAGGTGCGTTTTTTTTTTCTTTCTTGCTATATCCATGCTCGGGCGGCCTCCGGTTCAATGTTGATTGTTTTCTTGTTTCCCGAACCGAGCCGATCCATCACGTGGGTCCCACGCCTCGCGTCCGAAAGCAAACGAGGTTCTGCGTCTTGTAGGACATAAAAACAATAAGCATGGATAGTATTTCGGGTGCGATCATACCAGCACTAATGCACCGGATCCCATCAGAACTCCGCAGTTAAGCGTGCTTGGGCGAGAGTAGTACTAGGATGGGTGACCCCCTGGGAAGTCCTCGTGTTGCACCCCCTTTTTCGTTGCCCGTCTGCGTTTTTTTATGTTTTAGGTGCGTTTTTTTTTTCTTTCTTGCTATATCCATGCTCGGGCGGCCTCCGGTTCAATGTTGATTGTTTTCTTGTTTCCCGAACCGAGCCGATCCATCACGTGGGTCCCACGCCTCGCGTCCGAAAGCAAACGAGGTTCTGCGTCTTGTAGGACATAAAAACAATAAGCATGGATAGTATTTCGGGTGCGATCATACCAGCACTAATGCACCGGATCCCATCAGAACTCCGCAGTTAAGCGTGCTTGGGCGAGAGTAGTACTAGGATGGGTGACCCCCTGGGAAGTCCTCGTGTTGCACCCCCTTTTTCGTTGCCCGTCTGCGTTTTTTTATGTTTTAGGTGCGTTTTTTTTTCTTTCTTGCTATATCCATGCTCGGGCGGCCTCCGGTTCAATGTTGATTGTTTTCTTGTTTCCCGAACCGAGCCGATCCATCACGTGGGTCCCACGCCTCGCGTCCGAAAGCAAACGAGGTTCTGCGTCTTGTAAGACATAAAAACAATAAGCATGGATAGTATTTCGGGTGCGATCATACCAGCACTAATGCACCGGATCCCATCAGAACTCCGCAGTTAAGCGTGCTTGGGCGAGAGTAGTACTAGGATGGGTGACCCCCTGGGAAGTCCTCGTGTTGCACCCCCTTTTTCGTTGCCCGTCTGCGTTTTTTTATGTTTTAGGTGCGTTTTTTTTTTCTTTCTTGCTATATCCATGCTCGGGCGGCCTCCGGTTCAATGTTGATTGTTTTCTTGTTTCCCGAACCGAGCCGATCCATCACGTGGGTCCCACGCCTCGCGTCCGAAAGCAAACGAGGTTCTGCGTCTTGTAGGACATAAAAACAATAAGCATGGATAGTATTTCGGGTGCGATCATACCAGCACTAATGCACCGGATCCCATCAGAACTCCGCAGTTAAGCGTGCTTGGGCGAGAGTAGTACTAGGATGGGTGACCCCCTGGGAAGTCCTCGTGTTGCACCCCCTTTTTCGTTGCCCGTCTGCGTTTTTTTATGTTTTAGGTGCGTTTTTTTTTTCTTTCTTGCTATATCCATGCTCGGGCGGCCTCCGGTTCAATGTTGATTGTTTTCTTGTTTCCCGAACCGAGCCGATCCATCACGTGGGTCCCACGCCTCGCGTCCGAAAGCAAACGAGGTTCTGCGTCTTGTAAGACATAAAAACAATAAGCATGGATAGTATTTCGGGTGCGATCATACCAGCACTAATGCACCGGATCCCATCAGAACTCCGCAGTTAAGCGTGCTTGGGCGAGAGTAGTACTAGGATGGGTGACCCCCTGGGAAGTCCTCGTGTTGCACCCCCTTTTTCGTTGCCCGTCTGCGTTTATTTATGTTTTAGGTGCGTTTTTTTTTCTTTCTTGCTATATCCATGCTCGGGCGGCCTCCGGTTCAATGTTGATTGTTTTCTTGTTTCCCGAACCGAGCCGATCCATCACGTGGGTCCCACGCCTCGCGTCCGAAAGCAAACGAGGTTCTGCGTCTTGTAAGACATAAAAACAATAAGCATGGATAGTATTTTGGGTGCGATCATACCAGCACTAATGCACCGGATCCCATCAGAACTCCGCAGTTAAGCGTGCTTGGGCGAGAGTAGTACTAGGATGGGTGACCCCCTGGGAAGTCCTCGTGTTGCACCCCCTTTTTCGTTGCCCGTCTGCGTTTTTTTATGTTTTAGGTGCGTTTTTTTTTTTCTTTCTTGCTATATCCATGCTCGGGCGGCCTCCGGTTCAATGTTGATTGTTTTCTTGTTTCCCGAACCGAGCCGATCCATCACGTGGGTCCCACGCCTCGCGTCCGAAAGCAAACGAGGTTCTGCGTCTTGTAAGACATAAAAACAATAAGCATGGATAGTATTTCGGTTGCGATCATACCAGCACTAATGCACCGGATCCCATCAGAACTCCGCAGTTAAGCGTGCTTGGGCGAGAGTAGTACTAGGATGGGTGACCCCCTGGGAAGTCCTCGTGTTGCACCCCCTTTTTCGTTGCCCGTCTGCGTTTTTTTATGTTTTAGGTGCGTTTTTTTTTTCTTTCTTGCTATATCCATGCTCGGGCGGCCTCCGGTTCAATGTTGATTGTTTTCTTGTTTCCCGAACCGAGCCGATCCATCACGTGGGTCCCACGCCTCGCGTCCGAAAGCAAACGAGGTTCTGCGTCTTGTAGGACATAAAAACAATAAGCATGGATAGTATTTCGGGTGCGATCATACCAGCACTAATGCACCGGATCCCATCAGAACTCCGCAGTTAAGCGTGCTTGGGCGAGAGTAGTACTAGGATGGGTGACCCCCTGGGAAGTCCTCGTGTTGCACCCCCTTTTTCGTTGCCCGTCTGCGTTTTTTTATGTTTTAGGTGCGTTTTTTTTTTCTTTCTTGCTATATCCATGCTCGGGCGGCCTCCGGTTCAATGTTGATTGTTTTCTTGTTTCCCGAACCGAGCCGATCCATCACGTGGGTCCCACGCCTCGCGTCCGAAAGCAAACGAGGTTCTGCGTCTTGTAAGACATAAAAACAATAAGCATGGATAGTATTTCGGGTGCGATCATACCAGCACTAATGCACCGGATCCCATCAGAACTCCGCAGTTAAGCGTGCTTGGGCGAGAGTAGTACTAGGATGGGTGACCCCCTGGGAAGTCCTCGTGTTGCACCCCCTTTTTCGTTGCCCGTCTGCGTTTTTTTATGTTTTAGGTGCGTTTTTTTTTCTTTCTTGCTATATCCATGCTCGGGCGGCCTCCGGTTCAATGTTGATTGTTTTCTTGTTTCCCGAACCGAGCCGATCCATCACGTGGGTCCCACGCCTCGCGTCCGAAAGCAAACGAGGTTCTGCGTCTTGTAAGACATAAAAACAATAAGCATGGATAGTATTTCGGGTGCGATCATACCAGCACTAATGCACCGGATCCCATCAGAACTCCGCAGTTAAGCGTGCTTGGGTGAGAGTAGTACTAGGATGGGTGACCCCCTGGGAAGTCCTCGTGTTGCACCCCCTTTTTCGTTGCCCGTCTGCGTTTTTTTATGTTTTAGTTGCGTTTTTTTTTTCTTTCTTGCTATATCCATGCTCGGGCGGCCTCCGGTTCAATGTTGATTGTTTTCTTGTTTCCCGAACCGAGCCGATCCATCACGTGGGTCCCACGCCTCGCGTCCGAAAGCAAACGAGGTTCTGCGTCTTGTAAGACATAAAAACAATAAGCATGGATAGTATTTCGGGTGCGATCATACCAGCACTAATGCACCGGATCCCATCAGAACTCCGCAGTTAAGCGTGCTTGGGCGAGAGTAGTACTAGGATGGGTGACCCCCTGGGAAGTCCTCGTGTTGCACCCCCTTTTTCGTTGCCCGTCTGCGTTTTTTTATGTTTTAGGTGCGTTTTTTTTTTTTTTCTTTCTTGCTATATCCATGCTCGGGCGGCCTCCGGTTCAATGTTGATTGTTTTCTTGTTTCCCGAACCGAGCCGATCCATCACGTGGGTCCCACGCCTCGCGTCCGAAAGCAAACGAGGTTCTGCGTCTTGTAGGACATAAAAACAATAAGCATGGATAGTATTTCGGGTGCGATCATACCAGCACTAATGCACCGGATCCCATCAGAACTCCGCAGTTAAGCGTGCTTGGGCGAGAGTAGTACTAGGATGGGTGACCCCCTGGGAAGTCCTCGTGTTGCACCCCCTTTTTCGTTGATCGTCTGCGTTTTTTTATGTTTTAGGTGCGTTTTTTTTTTCTTTCTTGCTATATCCATGCTCGGGCGGCCTCCGGTTCAATGTTGATTGTTTTCTTGTTTCCCGAACCGAGCCGATCCATCACGTGGGTCCCACGCCTCGCGTCCGAAAGCAAACGAGGTTCTGCGTCTTGTAGGACATAAAAACAATAAGCATGGATAGTATTTCGGGTGCGATCATACCAGCACTAATGCACCGGATCCCATCAGAACTCCGCAGTTAAGCGTGCTTGGGCGAGAGTAGTACTAGGATGGGTGACCCCCTGGGAAGTCCTCGTGTTGCACCCCCTTTTTCGTTGCCCGTCTGCGTTTTTTTATGTTTTAGGTGCGTTTTTTTTTTTCTTTCTTGCTATATCCATGCTCGGGCGGCCTCCGGTTCAATGTTGATTGTTTTCTTGTTTCCCGAACCGAGCCGATCCATCACGTGGGTCCCACGCCTCGCGTCCGAAAGCAAACGAGGTTCTGCGTCTTGTAGGACATAAAAACAATAAGCATGGATAGTATTTCGGGTGCGATCATACCAGCACTAATGCACCGGATCCCATCAGCACTCCGCAGCTAAGCGTGCTTGGGCGAGAGTAGTACTAGGATGGGTGACCCCCTGGGAAGTCCTCGTGTTGCACCCCTTTTTTCGTTGCCCGTCTGCGTTTTTTTATGTTTTAGGTGCGTTTTTTTTTTCTTTCTTGCTATATCCATGCTCGGGCGGCCTCCGGTTCAATGTTGATTGTTTTCTTGTTTCCCGAACCGAGCCGATCCATCACGTGGGTCCCACGCCTCGCGTCCGAAAGCAAACGAGGTTCTGCGTCTTGTAGGACATAAAAACAATAAGCATAGATAGTATTTCGGGTGCGATCATACCAGCACTAATGCACCGGATCCCATCAGCACTCCGCAGTTAAGCGTGCTTGGGCGAGAGTAGTACTAGGATGGGTGACCCCCTGGGAAGTCCTCGTGTTGCACCCCCTTTTTCGTTGCCCGTCTGCGTTTTTTTATGTTTTAGGTGCGTTTTTTTTTTCTTTCTTGCTATATCCATGCTCGGGCGGCCTCCGGTTCAATGTTGATTGTTTTCTTGTTTCCCGAACCGAGCCGATCCATCACGTGGGTCCCACGCCTCGCGTCCGAATGCAAACGAGGTTCTGCGTCTTGTAGGACATAAAAACAATAAGCATGGATAGTATTTCGGGTGCGATCATACCAGCACTAATGCACCGGATCCCATCAGAACTCCGCAGTTAAGCGTGCTTGGGCGAGAGTAGTACTAGGATGGGTGACCCCCTGGGAAGTCCTCGTGTTGCACCCCCTTTTTCGTTGCCCGTCTGCGTTTTTTTATGTTTTAGGTGCGTTTTTTTTTTCTTTCTTGCTATATCCATGCTCGGGCGGCCTCCGGTTCAATGTTGATTGTTTTCTTGTTTCCCGAACCGAGCCGATCCATCACGTGGGTCCCACGCCTCGCGTCCGAAAGCAAACGAGGTTCTGCGTCTTGTAGGACATAAAAACAATAAGCATGGATAGTATTTCGGGTGCGATCATACCAGCACTAATGCACCGGATCCCATCAGAACTCCGCAGTTAAGCGTGCTTGGGCGAGAGTAGTACTAGGATGGGTGACCCCCTGGGAAGTCCTCGTGTTGCACCCCCTTTTTCGTTGCCCGTCTGCGTTTTTTTATGTTTTAGGTGCGTTTTTTTTTTCTTTCTTGCTATATCCATGCTCGGGCGGCCTCCGGTTCAATGTTGATTGTTTTCTTGTTTCCCGAACCGAGCCGATCCATCACGTGGGTCCCACGCCTCGCGTCCGAAAGCAAACGAGGTTCTGCGTCTTGTAGGACATAAAAACAATAAGCATGGATAGTATTTCGGGTGCGATCATACCAGCACTAATGCACCGGATCCCATCAGAACTCCGCAGTTAAGCGTGCTTGGGCGAGAGTAGTACTAGGATGGGTGACCCCCTGGGAAGTCCTCGTGTTGCACCCCCTTTTTCGTTGCCCGTCTGCGTTTTTTTATGTTTTAGGTGCGTTTTTTTTTTCTTTCTTGCTATATCCATGCTCGGGCGGCCTCCGGTTCAATGTTGATTGTTTTCTTGTTTCCCGAACCGAGCCGATCCATCACGTTGGTCCCACGCCTCGCGTCCGAAAGAAAACGAGGTTCTGCGTCTTGTAAGACATAAAAACAATAAGCATGGATAGTATTTCGGGTGCGATCATACCAGCACTAATGCACCGGATCCCATCAGAACTCCGCAGTTAAGCGTGCTTGGGCGAGAGTAGTACTAGGATGGGTGACCCCCTGGGAAGTCCTCGTGTTGCACCCCCTTTTTCGTTGATCGTCTGCGTTTTTTTATGTTTTAGGTGCGTTTTTTTTTTCTTTCTTGCTATATCCATGCTCGGGCGGCCTCCGGTTCAATGTTGATTGTTTTCTTGTTTCCCGAACCGAGCCGATCCATCACGTGGGTCCCACGCCTCGCGTCCGAAAGCAAACGAGGTTCTGCGTCTTGTAGGACATAAAAACAATAAGCATGGATAGTATTTCGGGTGCGATCATACCAGCACTAATGCACCGGATCCCATCAGAACTCCGCAGTTAAGCGTGCTTGGGCGAGAGTAGTACTAGGATGGGTGACCCCCTGGGAAGTCCTCGTGTTGCACCCCCTTTTTCGTTGATCGTCTGCGTTTTTTTATGTTTTAGGTGCGTTTTTTTTTTCTTTCTTGCTATATCCATGCTCGGGCGGCCTCCGGTTCAATGTTGATTGTTTTCTTGTTTCCCGAACCGAGCCGATCCATCACGTGGGTCCCACGCCTCGCGTCCGAAAGCAAACGAGGTTCTGCGTCTTGTAGGACATAAAAACAATAAGCATGGATAGTATTTCGGGTGCGATCATACCAGCACTAATGCACCGGATCCCATCAGAACTCCGCAGTTAAGCGTGCTTGGGCGAGAGTAGTACTAGGATGGGTGACCCCCTGGGAAGTCCTCGTGTTGCACCCCCTTTTTCGTTGATCGTCTGCGTTTTTTTATGTTTTAGGTGCGTTTTTTTTTTCTTTCTTGCTATATCCATGCTCGGGCGGCCTCCGGTTCAATGTTGATTGTTTTCTTGTTTCCCGAACCGAGCCGATCCATCACGTGGGTCCCACGCCTCGCGTCCGAAAGCAAACGAGGTTCTGCGTCTTGTAGGACATAAAAACAATAAGCATGGATAGTATTTCGGGTGCGATCATACCAGCACTAATGCACCGGATCCCATCAGAACTCCGCAGTTAAGCGTGCTTGGGCGAGAGTAGTACTAGGATGGGTGACCCCCTGGGAAGTCCTCGTGTTGCACCCCCTTTTTCGTTGATCGTCTGCGTTTTTTTATGTTTTAGGTGCGTTTTTTTTTTCTTTCTTGCTATATCCATGCTCGGGCGGCCTCCGGTTCAATGTTGATTGTTTTCTTGTTTCCCGAACCGAGCCGATCCATCACGTGGGTCCCACGCCTCGCGTCCGAAAGCAAACGAGGTTCTGCGTCTTGTAGGACATAAAAACAATAAGCATGGATAGTATTTCGGGTGCGATCATACCAGCACTAATGCACCGGATCCCATCAGAACTCCGCAGTTAAGCGTGCTTGGGCGAGAGTAGTACTAGGATGGGTGACCCCCTGGGAAGTCCTCGTGTTGCACCCCCTTTTTCGTTGCCCGTCTGCGTTTTTTTATGTTTTAGGTGCGTTTTTTTTTTCTTTCTTGCTATATCCATGCTCGGGCGGCCTCCGGTTCAATGTTGATTGTTTTCTTGTTTCCCGAACCGAGCCGATCCATCACGTGGGTCCCACGCCTCGCGTCCGAAAGCAAACGAGGTTCTGCGTCTTGTAGGACATAAAAACAATAAGCATGGATAGTATTTCGGGTGCGATCATACCAGCACTAATGCACCGGATCCCATCAGAACTCCGCAGTTAAGCGTGCTTGGGCGAGAGTAGTACTAGGATGGGTGACCCTCTGGGAAGTCCTCGTGTTGCACCCCCTTTTTCGTTGCCCGTCTGCGTTTTTTTATGTTTTAGGTGCGTTTTTTTTTTCTTTCTTGCTATATCCATGCTCGGGCGGCCTCCGGTTCAATGTTGATTGTTTTCTTGTTTCCCGAACCGAGCCGATCCATCACGTGGGTCCCACGCCTCGCGTCCGAAAGCAAACGAGGTTCTGCGTCTTGTAGGACATAAAAACAATAAGCATGGATAGTATTTCGGGTGCGATCATACCAGCACTAATGCACCGGATCCCATCAGAACTCCGCAGTTAAGCGTGCTTGGGCGAGAGTAGTACTAGGATGGGTGACCCCCTGGGAAGTCCTCGTGTTGCACCCCCTTTTTCGTTGCCCGTCTGCGTTTTTTTATGTTTTAGGTGCGTTTTTTTTTTCTTTCTTGCTATATCCATGCTCGGGCGGCCTCCGGTTCAATGTTGATTGTTTTCTTGTTTCCCGAACCGAGCCGATCCATCACGTGGGTCCCACGCCTCGCGTCCGAAAGCAAACGAGGTTCTGCGTCTTGTAAGACATAAAAACAATAAGCATGGATAGTATTTCGGGTGCGATCATACCAGCACTAATGCACCGGATCCCATCAGAACTCCGCAGTTAAGCGTGCTTGGGCGAGAGTAGTACTAGGATGGGTGACCCCCTGGGAAGTCCTCGTGTTGCACCCCCTTTTTCGTTGCCCGTCTGCGTTTTTTTATGTTTTAGGTGCGTTTTTTTTTCTTTCTTGCTATATCCATGCTCGGGCGGCCTCCGGTTCAATGTTGATTGTTTTCTTGTTTCCCGAACCGAGCCGATCCATCACGTGGGTCCCACGCCTCGCGTCCGAAAGCAAACGAGGTTCTGCGTCTTGTAAGACATAAAAACAATAAGCATGGATAGTATTTCGGGTGCGATCATACCAGCACTAATGCACCGGATCCCATCAGAACTCCGCAGTTAAGCGTGCTTGGGCGAGAGTAGTACTAGGATGGGTGACCCCCTGGGAAGTCCTCGTGTTGCACCCCCTTTTTCGTTGCCCGTCTGCGTTTTTTTATGTTTTAGGTGCGTTTTTTTTTTTCTTTCTTGCTATATCCATGCTCGGGCGGCCTCCGGTTCAATGTTGATTGTTTTCTTGTTTCCCGAACCGAGCCGATCCATCACGTGGGTCCCACGCCTCGCGTCCGAAAGCAAACGAGGTTCTGCGTCTTGTAAGACATAAAAACAATAAGCATGGATAGTATTTCGGGTGCGATCATACCAGCACTAATGCACCGGATCCCATCAGAACTCCGCAGTTAAGCGTGCTTGGGCGAGAGTAGTACTAGGATGGGTGACCCCCTGGGAAGTCCTCGTGTTGCACCCCCTTTTTCGTTGCCCGTCTGCGTTTTTTTATGTTTTAGGTGCGTTTTTTTTTCTTTCTTGCTATATCCATGCTCGGGCGGCCTCCGGTTCAATGTTGATTGTTTTCTTGTTTCCCGAACCGAGCCGATCCATCACGTGGGTCCCACGCCTCGCGTCCGAAAGCAAACGAGGTTCTGCGTCTTGTAGGACATAAAAACAATAAGCATGGATAGTATTTCGGGTGCGATCATACCAGCACTAATGCACCGGATCCCATCAGAACTCCGCAGTTAAGCGTGCTTGGGCGAGAGTAGTACTAGGATGGGTGACCCCCTGGGAAGTCCTCGTGTTGCACCCCCTTTTTCGTTGATCGTCTGCGTTTTTTTATGTTTTAGGTGCGTTTTTTTTTTCTTTCTTGCTATATCCATGCTCGGGCGGACTCCGGTTCAATGTTGATTGTTTTCTTGTTTCCCGAACCGAGCCGATCCATCACGTGGGTCCCACGCCTCGCGTCCGAAAGCAAACGAGGTTCTGCGTCTTGTAGGACATAAAAACAATAAGCATGGATAGTATTTCGGGTGCGATCATACCAGCACTAATGCACCGGATCCCATCAGAACTCCGCAGTTAAGCGTGCTTGGGCGAGAGTAGTACTAGGATGGGTGACCCCCTGGGAAGTCCTCGTGTTGCACCCCCTTTTTCGTTGATCGTCTGCGTTTTTTTATGTTTTAGGTGCGTTTTTTTTTTCTTTCTTGCTATATCCATGCTCGGGCGGCCTCCGGTTCAATGTTGATTGTTTTCTTGTTTCCCGAACCGAGCCGATCCATCATGTGGGTCCCACGCCTCGCGTCCGAAAGCAAACGAGGTTCTGCGTCTTGTAGGACATAAAAACAATAAGCATGGATAGTATTTCGGGTGCGATCATACCAGCACTAATGCACCGGATCCCATCAGAACTCCGCAGTTAAGCGTGCTTGGGCGAGAGTAGTACTAGGATGGGTGACCCCCTGGGAAGTCCTCGTGTTGCACCCCCTTTTTCGTTGCCCGTCTGCGTTTTTTTATGTTTTAGGTGCGTTTTTTTTTTCTTTCTTGCTATATCCATGCTCGGGCGGCCTCCGGTTCAATGTTGATTGTTTTCTTGTTTCCCGAACCGAGCCGATCCATCACGTGGGTCCCACGCCTCGCGTCCGAAAGCAAACGAGGTTCTGCGTCTTGTAGGACATAAAAACAATAAGCATGGATAGTATTTCGGGTGCGATCATACCAGCACTAATGCACCGGATCCCATCAGAACTCCGCAGTTAAGCGTGCTTGGGCGAGAGTAGTACTAGGATGGGTGACCCCCTGGGAAGTCCTCTTGTTGCACCCCCTTTTTCGTTGCCCGTCTGCGTTTTTTTATGTTTTAGGTGCGTTTTTTTTTTCTTTCTTGCTATATCCATGCTCGGGCGGCCTCCGGTTCAATGTTGATTGTTTTCTTGTTTCCCGAACCGAGCCGATCCATCACGTGGGTCCCACGCCTCGCGTCCGAAAGCAAACGAGGTTCTGCGTCTTGTAAGACATAAAAACAATAAGCATGGATAGTATTTCGGGTGCGATCATACCAGCACTAATGCACCGGATCCCATCAGAACTCCACAGTTAAGCGTGCTTGGGCGAGAGTAGTACTAGGATGGGTGACCCCCTAGGAAGTCCTCGTGTTGCACCCCATTTTTCGTTGCCCGTCTGCGTTTTTTTATGTTTTAGGTGCGTTTTTTTTTTCTTTCTTGCTATATCCATGCTCGGGCGGCCTCCAGTTCAATGTTGATTGTTTTCTTGTTTCCCGAACCGAGCCGATCCATCACGTGGGTCCCACGCCTCGCGTCCGAAAGCAAACGAGGTTCTGCGTCTTGTAAGACATAAAAACAATAAGCATGGATAGTATTTCGGGTGCGATCATACCAGCACTAATGCACCGGATCCCATCAGAACTCCACAGTTAAGCGTGCTTGGGCGAGAGTAGTACTAGGATGGGTGACCCCCTAGGAAGTCCTCGTGTTGCACCCCATTTTTCGTTGCCCGTCTGCGTTTTTTTATGTTTTAGGTGCGTTTTTTTTTTCTTTCTTGCTATATCCATGCTCGGGCGGCCTCCAGTTCAATGTTGATTGTTTTCTTGTTTCCCGAACCGAGCCGATCCATCACGTGGGTCCCACGCCTCGCGTCCGAAAGCAAACGAGGTTCTGCGTCTTGTAAGACATAAAAACAATAAGCATGGATAGTATTTCGGGTGCGATCATACCAGCACTAATGCACCGGATCCCATCAGAACTCCGCAGTTAAGCGTGCTTGGGCGAGAGTAGTACTAGGATGGGTGACCCCCTGGGAAGTCCTCGTGTTGCACCCTTTTTTCGTTGCCCGTCTGCGTTTTTTTATGTTTTAGGTGCGTTTTTTTTTTCTTTCTTGCTATATCCATGCTCGGGCGGCCTCCGGTTCAATGTTGATTGTTTTCTTGTTTCCCGAACCGAGCCAATCCATCACGTGGGTCCCACGCCTCGCGTCCGAAAGCAAACGAGGTTCTGCGTCTTGTAAGACATAAAAACAATAAGCATGGATAGTATTTCGGGTGCGATCATACCAGCACTAATGCACCGGATCCCATCAGAACTCCGCAGTTAAGCGTGCTTGGGCGAGAGTAGTACTAGGATGGGTGACCCCCTGGGAAGTCCTCATGTTGCACCCCTTTTTCGTTGCCCGTCTGCGTTTTTTTATGTTTTAGGTGCGTTTTTTTTTTTCTTTCTTGCTATATCAATGCTCGGGCGGCCTCCGGTTCAATGTTGATTGTTTTCTTGTTTCCCGAACCGAGCCGATCCATCACGTGGGTCCCACGCCTCGCGTCCGAAAGCAAACGAGGTTCTGCGTCTTGTAAGACATAAAAACAATAAGCATGGATAGTATTTCGGGTGCGATCATACTAGCACTAATGCACCGGATCCCATCAGAACTCCGCAGTTAAGCGTGCTTGGGCGAGAGTAGTACTAGGATGGGTGACCCCCTGGGAAGTCCTCGTGTTGCACCCCCTTTTTCGTTGCCCGTCTGCGTTTTTTTATGTTTTAGGTGCGTTTTTTTTTTCTTTCTTGCTATATCCATGCTCGGGCGGCCTCCGGTTCAATGTTGATTGTTTTCTTGTTTCCCGAACCGAGCCGATCCATCACGTGGGTCCCACGCCTCGCGTCCGAAAGCAAACGAGGTTCTGCGTCTTGTAAGACATAAAAACAATAAGCATGGATAGTATTTCGGGTGCGATCATACCAGCACTAATGCACCGGATCCCATCAGAACTCCGCAGTTAAGCGTGCTTGGGCGAGAGTAGTACTAGGATGGGTGACCCCTTGGGAAGTCCTCGTGTTGCACCCCTTTTTCGTTGCCCGTCTGCGTTTTTTTATGTTTTAGGTGCGTTTTTTTTTTCTTTCTTGCTATATCCATGCTCGGGCGGCCTCCGGTTCAATGTTGATTGTTTTCTTGTTTCCCGAACCGAGCCGATCCATCACGTGGGTCCCACGCCTCGCGTCCGAAAGCAAACGAGGTTCTGCGTCTTGTAAGACATAAAAACAATAAGCATGGATAGTATTTCGGGTGCGATCATACCAGCACTAATGCACCGGATCCCATCAGAACTCCGCAGTTAAGCGTGCTTGGGCGAGAGTAGTACTAGGATGGGTGACCCCCTGGGAAGTCCTCGTGTTGCACCCCTTTTTCGTTGCCCGTCTGCGTTTTTTTATGTTTTAGGTGCGTTTTTTTTTTCTTTCTTGCTATATCCATGCTCGGGCGGCCTCCGGTTCAATGTTGATTGTTTTCTTGTTTCCCGAACCGAGCCGATCCATCACGTGGGTCCCACGCCTCGCGTCCGAAAGCAAACGAGGTTCTGCGTCTTGTAAGACATAAAAACAATAAGCATGGATAGTATTTCGGGTGCGATCATACCAGCACTAATGCACCGGATCCCATCAGAACTCCGCAGTTAAGCGTGCTTGGGCGAGAGTAGTACTAGGATGGGTGACCCCCTGGGAAGTCCTCGTGTTGCACCCCCTTTTTCGTTGCCCGTCTGCGTTTTTTTATGTTTTAGGTGCGTTTTTTTTTTTCTTTCTTGCTATATCCATGCTCGGGCGGCCTCCGGTTCAATGTTGATTGTTTTCTTGTTTCCCGAACCGAGCCGATCCATCACGTGGGTCCCACGCCTCGCGTCCGAAAGCAAACGAGGTTCTGCGTCTTGTAAGACATAAAAACAATAAGCATGGATAGTATTTCGGGTGCGATCATACCAGCACTAATGCACCGGATCCCATCAGAACTCCTCAGTTAAGCGTGCTTGGGCGAGAGTAGTACTAGGATGGGTGACCCCCTGGGAAGTCCTCGTGTTGCACCCCCTTTTTCGTTGCCCGTCTGCGTTTTTTTATGTTTTAGGTGCGTTTTTTTTTTCTTTCTTGCTATATCCATGCTCGGGCGGCCTCCGGTTCAATGTTGATTGTTTTCTTGTTTCCCGAACCGAGCCGATCCATCACGTGGGTCCCACGCCTCGCGTCCGAAAGCAAACGAGGTTCTGCGTCTTGTAGGACATAAAAACAATAAGCATGGATAGTATTTCGGGTGCGATCATACCAGCACTAATGCACCGGATCCCATCAGAACTCCGCAGTTAAGCGTGCTTGGGCGAGAGTAGTACTAGGATGGGTGACCCCCTGGGAAGTCCTCGTGTTGCACCCCCTTTTTCGTTGATCGTCTGCGTTTTTTTATGTTTTAGGTGCGTTTTTTTTTTCTTTCTTGCTATATCCATGCTCGGGCGGCCTCCGGTTCAATGTTGATTGTTTTCTTGTTTCCCGAACCGAGCCGATCCATCACGTGGGTCCCACGCCTCGCGTCCGAAAGCAAACGAGGTTCTGCGTCTTGTAAGACATAAAAACAATAAGCATGGATAGTATTTCCGGTGCGATCATACCAGCACTAATGCACCGGATCCCATCAGAACTACGCAGTTAAGCGTGCTTGGGCGAGAGTAGTACTAGGATGGGTGACCCCCTGGGAAGTCCTCGTGTTGCACCTCCTTTTTCGTTGCCCGTCTGCGTTTTTTTATGTTTTAGGTGCGTTTTTTTTTTCTTTCTTGCTATATCCATGCTCGGGCGGCCTCCGGTTCAATGTTGATTGTTTTCTTGTTTCCCGAACCGAGCCGATCCATCACGTGGGTCCCACGCCTCGCGTCCGAAAGCAAACGAGGTTCTGCGTCTTGTAAGACATAAAAACAATAAGCATGGATAGTATTTCGGGTGCGATCATACCAGCACTAATGCACCAGATCCCATCAGAACTCCGCAGTTAAGCGTGCTTGGGCGAGAGTAGTACTAGGATGGGTGACCCCCTGGGAAGTCCTCGTGTTGCACCCCCTTTTTCGTTGCCCGTCTGCGTTTTTTTATGTTTTAGGTGCGTTTTTTTTTTCTTTCTTGCTATATCCATGCTCGGGCGGCCTCCGGTTCAATGTTGATTGTTTTCTTGTTTCCCGAACCGAGCCGATCCATCACGTGGGTCCCACGCCTCGCGTCCGAAAGCAAACGAGGTTCTGCGTCTTTTAAGACATAAAAACAATAAGCATGGATAGTATTTCGGGTGCGATCATACCAGCACTAATGCACCGGATCCCATCAGAACTCCGCAGTTAAGCGTGCTTGGGCGAGAGTAGTACTAGGATGGGTGACCCCCTGGGAAGTCCTCGTGTTGCACCCCCTTTTTCGTTGCTCGTCTGCGTTTTTTTATGTTTTAGGTGCGTTTTTTTTTTCTTTCTTGCTATATCCATGCTCGGGCGGCCTCCGGTTCAATGTTGATTGTTTTCTTGTTTCCCGAACCGAGCCGATCCATCACGTGGGTCCCACGCCTCGCGTCCGAAAGCAAACGAGGTTCTGCGTCTTGTAAGACATAAAAACAATAAGCATGGATAGTATTTCGGGTGCGATCATACCAGCACTAATGCACCGGATCCCATCAGAACTCCGCAGTTAAGCGTGCTTGGGCGAGAGTAGTACTAGGATGGGTGACCCCCTGGGAAGTCCTCGTGTTGCACCCCTTTTTTCGTTGCCCGTCTGCGTTTTTTTATGTTTTAGGTGCGTTTTTTTTTTTCTTTCTTGCTATATCCATGCTCGGGCGGCCTCCGGTTCAATGTTGATTGTTTTCTTGTTTCCCGAACCGAGCCGATCCATCACGTGGGTCCCACGGCTCGCGTCCGAAAGCAAACGAGGTTCTGCGTCTTGTAAGACATAAAAACAATAAGCATGGATACTATTTCGGGTGCGATCATACCAGCACTAATGCACCGGATCCCATCAGAACTTTGCAGTTAAGCGTGCTTGGGCGAAAGTAGTACTAGGATGGGTGACCCCCTGGGAAGTCCTCGTGTTGCACCCCCTTTTTCGTTGCTCGTCTGCGTTTTTTTATGTTTTAGGTGCGTTTTTTTTTTTCTTTCTTGCTATATCCATGCTCGGGCGGCCTCCGGTTCAATGTTGATTGTTTTCTTGTTTCCCGAACCGAGCCGATCCATCACGTGGGTCCCACGCCTCGCATCCGAAAGCAAACGAGGTTCTGCGTCTTGTAAGACATAAAAACAATAAGCATGGATAGTATTTCGGGTGCGATCATACCAGCACTAATGCACCGGATCCCATCAGAACTCCGCAGTTAAGCGTGCTTGGGCGAGAGTAGTACTAGGATGGGTGACCCCCTGGGAAGTCCTCGTGTTGCACCCCGTTTTTCGTTGCCCGTCTGCGTTTTTTTATGTTTTAGGTGCGTTTTTTTTTCTTTCTTGCTATATCCATGCTCGGGCGGCCTCCGGTTCAATGTTGATTGTTTTCTTGTTTCCCGAACCGAGCCGATCCATCACGTGGGTCCCACGCCTCGCGTCCGAAAGCAAACGAGGTTCTGCGTCTTGTAAGACATAAAAACAATAAGCATGGATACTATTTCGGGTGCGATCATACCAGCACTAATGCACCGGATCCCATCAGAACTCCGCAGTTAAGCGTGCTTGGGCGAGAGTAGTACTAGGATGGGTGACCCCCTGGGAAGTCCTGGTGTTGCACCCCCTTTTTCGTTGCCCGTCTGCGTTTTTTTATGTTTTAGGTGCGTTTTTTTTTTCTTTCTTGCTATATCCATGCTCGGGCGGCCTCCGGTTCAATGTTGATTGTTTTCTTGTTTCCCGAACCGAGCCGATCCATCACGTGGGTCCCACGCCTCGCGTCCGAAAGCAAACGAGGTTCTGCGTCTTTTAAGACATAAAAACAATAAGCATGGATAGTATTTCGGGTGCGATCATACCAGCACTAATGCACCGGATCCCATCAGAACTCCGCAGTTAAGCGTGCTTGGGCGAGAGTAGTACTAGGATGGGTGACCCCCTGGGAAGTCCTCGTGTTGCACCCCCTTTTTCGTTGCTCGTCTGCGTTTTTTTATGTTTTAGGTGCGTTTTTTTTTTCTTTCTTGCTATATCCATGCTCGGGCGGCCTCCGGTTCAATGTTGATTGTTTTCTTGTTTCCCGAACCGAGCCGATCCATCACGTGGGTCCCACGCCTCGCGTCCGAAAGCAAACGAGGTTCTGCGTCTTGTAAGACATAAAAACAATAAGCATGGATAGTATTTCGGGTGCGATCATACCAGCACTAATGCACCGGATCCCATCAGAACTCCGCAGTTAAGCGTGCTTGGGCGAGAGTAGTACTAGGATGGCTGACCCCCTGGGAAGTCCTCGTGTTGCACCCCTTTTTTCGTTGCTCGTCTGCGTTTTTTTATGTTTTAGGTGCGTTTTTTTTTCTTTCTTGCTATATCCATGCTCGGGCGGCCTCCGGTTCAATGTTGATTGTTTTCTTGTTTCCCGAACCGAGCCGATCCATCACGTGGGTCCCACGGCTCGCGTCCGAAAGCAAACGAGGTTCTGCGTCTTGTAAGACATAAAAACAATAAGCATGGATACTATTTCGGGTGCGATCATACCAGCACTAATGCACCGGATCCCATCAGAACTTTGCAGTTAAGCGTGCTTGGGCGAGAGTAGTACTAGGATGGGTGACCCCCTGGGAAGTCCTCGTGTTGCACCCCCTTTTTCGTTGCTCGTCTGCGTTTTTTTATGTTTTAGGTGCGTTTTTTTTTTCTTTCTTGCTATATCCATGCTCGGGCGGCCTCCGGTTCAATGTTGATTGTTTTCTTGTTTCCCGAACCGAGCCGATCCATCACGTGGGTCCCACGCCTCGCATCCGAAAGCAAACGAGGTTCTGCGTCTTGTAAGACATAAAAACAATAAGCATGGATAGTATTTCGGGTGCGATCATACCAGCACTAATGCACCGGATCCCATCAGAACTCCGCAGTTAAGCGTGCTTGGGCGAGAGTAGTACTAGGATGGGTGACCCCCTGGGAAGTCCTCGTGTTGCACCCCGTTTTTCGTTGCCCGTCTGCGTTTTTTTATGTTTTAGGTGCGTTTTTTTTTCTTTCTTGCTATATCCATGCTCGGGCGGCCTCCGGTTCAATGTTGATTGTTTTCTTGTTTCCCGAACCGAGCCGATCCATCACGTGGGTCCCACGCCTCGCGTCCGAAAGCAAACGAGGTTCTGCGTCTTGTAAGACATAAAAACAATAAGCATGGATACTATTTCGGGTGCGATCATACCAGCACTAATGCACCGGATCCCATCAGAACTCCGCAGTTAAGCGTGCTTGGGCGAGAGTAGTACTAGGATGGGTGACCCCCTCGGAAGTCCTCGTGTTGCACCCCCTTTTTCGTTGCCCGTCTGCGTTTTTTTATGTTTTAGGTGCGTTTTTTTTTCTTTCTTGCTATATCCATGCTCGGGCGGCCTCCGGTTCAATGTTGATTGTTTTCTTGTTTCCCGAACCGAGCCGATCCATCACGTGGGTCCCACGCCTCGCGTCCGAAAGCAAACGAGGTTCTGCGTCTTTTAAGACATAAAAACAATAAGCATGGATAGTATTTCGGGTGCGATCATACCAGCACTAATGCACCGGATCCCATCAGAACTCCGCAGTTAAGCGTGCTTGGGCGAGAGTAGTACTAGGATGGGTGACCCCCTGGGAAGTCCTTGTGTTGCACCCCCTTTTTCGTTGCTCGTCTGCGTTTTTTTATGTTTTAGGTGCGTTTTTTTTTTCTTTCTTGCTATATCCATGCTCGGGCGGCCTCCGGTTCAATGTTGATTGTTTTCTTGTTTCCCGAACCGAGCCGATCCATCACGTGGGTCCCACGCCTCGCGTCCGAAAGCAAACGAGGTTCTGCGTCTTGTAAGACATAAAAACAATAAGCATGGATAGTATTTCGGGTGCGATCATACCAGCACTAATGCACCGGATCCCATCAGAACTCCGCAGTTAAGCGTGCTTGGGCGAGAGTAGTACTAGGATGGCTGACCCCCTGGGAAGTCCTCGTGTTGCACCCCCTTTTTCGTTGCCCGTCTGCGTTTTTTTATGTTTTAGGTGCGTTTTTTTTCTTTCTTGCTATATCCATGCTCGGGCGGCCTCCGGTTCAATGTTGATTGTTTTCTTGTTTCCCGAACCGAGCCGATCCATCACGTGGGTCCCACGCCTCGCGTCCGAAAGCAAACGAGGTTCTGCGTCTTGTAAGACATAAAAACAATAAGCATGGATAGTATTTCGGGTGCGATCATACCAGCACTAATGCACCGGATCCCATCAGAACTCCGCAGTTAAGCGTGCTTGGGCGAGAGTAGTACTAGGATGGGTGACCCCCTGGGAAGTCCTCGTGTTGCACCCCCTTTTTCGTTGCCCGTCTGCGTTTTTTTATGTTTTAGGTGCGTTTTTTTTTTCTTTCTTGCTATATCCATGCTCGGGCGGCCTCCGGTTCAATGTTGATTGTTTTCTTGTTTCCCGAACCGAGCCGATCCATCACGTGGGTCCCACGGCTCGCGTCCGAAAGCAAACGAGGTTCTGCGTCTTGTAAGACATAAAAACAATAAGCATGGATACTATTTCGGGTGCGATCATACCAGCACTAATGCACCGGATCCCATCAGAACTTCGCAGTTAAGCGTGCTTGGGCGAGAGTAGTACTAGGATGGGTGACCCCCTGGGAAGTCCTCGTGTTGCACCCCCTTTTTCGTTGCTCGTCTGCGTTTTTTTATGTTTTAGGTGCGTTTTTTTTTTCTTTCTTGCTATATCCATGCTCGGGCGGCCTCCGGTTCAATGTTGATTGTTTTCTTGTTTCCCGAACCGAGCCGATCCATCACGTGGGTCCCACGCCTCGCGTCCGAAAGCAAACGAGGTTCTGCGTCTTGTAAGACATAAAAA
This sequence comes from Lactuca saligna, assembly GCF_052625555.1. Lineage (NCBI taxonomy): Eukaryota > Viridiplantae > Streptophyta > Magnoliopsida > Asterales > Asteraceae > Lactuca > Lactuca saligna. The sequence goes on from NC_136417.1 coordinate 157,596,353, forward strand.
CAATAAGCATGGATAGTATTTCGGGTGCGATCATACCAGCACTAATGCACCGGATCCCATCAGAACTCCGCAGTTAAGCGTGCTTGGGCGAGAGTAGTACTAGGATGGGTGACCCCCTGGGAAGTCCTCTTGTTGCACCCCTTTTTTCGTTGCTCGTCTGCGTTTTTTTATGTTTTAGGTGCGTTTTTTTTTTCTTTCTTGCTATATCCATGCTCGGGCGGCCTCCGGTTCAATGTTGATTGTTTTCTTGTTTCCCGAACCGAGCCGATCCATCACGTGGGTCCCACGGCTCGCGTCCGAAAGCAAACCAGGTTCTGCGTCTTGTAAGACATAAAAACAATAAGCATGGATACTATTTCGGGTGCGATCATACCAGCACTAATGCACCGGATCCCATCAGAACTTTGCAGTTAAGCGTGCTTGGGCGAGAGTAGTACTAGGATGGGTGACCCCCTGGGAAGTCCTCGTGTTGCACCCCCTTTTTCGTTGCTCGTCTGCGTTTTTTTATGTTTTAGGTGCGTTTTTTTTTTCTTTCTTGCTATATCCATGCTCGGGCGGCCTCCGGTTCAATGTTGATTGTTTTCTTGTTTCCCGAACCGAGCCGATCCATCACGTGGGTCCCACGCCTCGCATCCGAAAGCAAACGAGGTTCTGCGTCTTGTAAGACATAAAAACAATAAGCATGGATAGTATTTCGGGTGCGATCATACCAGCACTAATGCACCGGATCCCATCAGAACTCCGCAGTTAAGCGTGCTTGGGCGAGAGTAGTACTAGGATGGGTGACCCCCTGGGAAGTCCTCGTGTTGCACCCCCTTTTTCGTTGCCCGTCTGCGTTTTTTTATGTTTTAGGTGCGTTTTTTTTTTCTTTCTTGCTATATCCATGCTCGGGCGGCCTCCGGTTCAATGTTGATTGTTTTCTTGTTTCCCGAACCGAGCCGATCCATCACGTGGGTCCCACGCCTCGCGTCCGAAAGCAAACGAGGTTCTGCGTCTTGTAAGACATAAAAACAATAAGCATGGATACTATTTCGGGTGCGATCATACCAGCACTAATGCACCGGATCCCATCAGAACTCCGCAGTTAAGCGTGCTTGGGCGAGAGTAGTACTAGGATGGGTGACCCCCTCGGAAGTCCTCGTGTTGCACCCCCTTTTTCGTTGCCCGTTTGCGTTTTTTTATGTTTTAGGTGCGTTTTTTTTTCTTTCTTGCTATATCCATGCTCGGGCGGCCTCCGGTTCAATGTTGATTGTTTTCTTGTTTCCCGAACCGAGCCGATCCATCACGTGGGTCCCACGCCTCGCGTCCGAAAGCAAACGAGGTTCTGCGTCTTTTAAGACATAAAAACAATAAGCATGGATAGTATTTCGGGTGCGATCATACCAGCACTAATGCACCGGATCCCATCAGAACTCCGCAGTTAAGCGTGCTTGGGCGAGAGTAGTACTAGGATGGGTGACCCCCTGGGAAGTCCTCGTGTTGCACCCCCTTTTTCGTTGCTCGTCTGCGTTTTTTTATGTTTTAGGTGCGTTTTTTTTTTCTTTCTTGCTATATCCATGCTCGGGCGGCCTCCGGTTCAATGTTGATTGTTTTCTTGTTTCCCGAACCGAGCCGATCCATCACGTGGGTCCCACGCCTCGCGTCCGAAAGCAAACGAGGTTCTGCGTCTTGTAAGACATAAAAACAATAAGCATGGATAGTATTTCGGGTGCGATCATACCAGCACTAATGCACCGGATCCCATCAGAACTCCGCAGTTAAGCGTGCTTGGGCGAGAGTAGTACTAGGATGGCTGACCCCCTGGGAAGTCCTCGTGTTGCACCCCCTTTTTCGTTGCCCGTCTGCGTTTTTTTATGTTTTAGGTGCGTTTTTTTTTCTTTCTTGCTATATCCATGCTCGGGCGGCCTCCGGTTCAATGTTGATTGTTTTCTTGTTTCCCGAACCGAGCCGATCCATCACGTGGGTCCCACGCCTCGCGTCCGAAAGCAAACGAGGTTCTGCGTCTTGTAAGACATAAAAACAATAAGCATGGATAGTATTTCGGGTGCGATCATACCAGCACTAATGCACCGGATCCCATCAGAACTCCGCAGTTAAGCGTGCTTGGGCGAGAGTAGTACTAGGATGGGTGACCCCCTGGGAAGTCCTCGTGTTGCACCCCCTTTTTCGTTGCTCGTCTGCGTTTTTTTATGTTTTAGGTGCGTTTTTTTTTTCTTTCTTGCTATATCCATGCTCGGGCGGCCTCCGGTTCAATGTTGATTGTTTTCTTGTTTCCCGAACCGAGCCGATCCATCACGTGGGTCCCACGCCTCGCGTCCGAAAGCAAACGAGGTTCTGCGTCTTGTAAGACATAAAAACAATAAACATGGATAGTATTTCGGGTGCGATCATACCAGCACTAATGCACCGGATCCCATCAGAACTCCGCAGTTAAGCGTGCTTGGGCGAGAGTAGTACTAGGATGGGTGACCCCCTGGGAAGTCCTCGTGTTGCACCCCCTTTTTCGTTGCTCGTCTGCGTTTTTTTATGTTTTAGGTGCGTTTTTTTTTTTTTTCTTTCTTGCTATATCCATGCTCGGGCGGCCTACGGTTCAATGTTGATTGTTTTCTTGTTTCCCGAACCGAGCCGATCCATCACGTGGGTCCCACGCCTCGCGTCCGAAAGCAAACGAGGTTCTGCGTCTTGTAAGACATAAAAACAATAAGCATGGATAGTATTTCGGGTGCGATCATACCAGCACTAATGCACCGGATCCCATCAGAACTCCGCAGTTAAGCGTGCTTGGGCGAGAGTAGTACTAGGATGGCTGACCCCCTGGGAAGTCCTCGTGTTGCACCCCCTTTTTCGTTGCCCGTCTGCGTTTTTTTATGTTTTAGGTGCGTTTTTTTTCTTTCTTGCTATATCCATGCTCGGGCGGCCTCCGGTTCAATGTTGATTGTTTTCTTGTTTCCCGAACCGAGCCGATCCATCACGTGGGTCCCACGCCTCGCGTCCGAAAGCAAACGAGGTTCTGCGTCTTGTAAGACATAAAAACAATAAGCATGGATAGTATTTCGGGTGCGATCATACCAGCACTAATGCACCGGATCCCATCAGAACTCCGCAGTTAAGCGTGCTTGGGCGAGAGTAGTACTAGGATGGGTGACCCCCTGGGAAGTCCTCGTGTTGCACCCCCTTTTTCGTTGCCCGTCTGCGTTTTTTTATGTTTTAGGTGCGTTTTTTTTTTCTTTCTTGCTATATCCATGCTCGGGCGGCCTCCGGTTCAATGTTGATTGTTTTCTTGTTTCCCGAACCGAGCCGATCCATCACGTGGGTCCCACGGCTCGCGTCCGAAAGCAAACGAGGTTCTGCGTCTTGTAAGACATAAAAACAATAAGCATGGATACTATTTCGGGTGCGATCATACCAGCACTAATGCACCGGATCCCATCAGAACTTCGCAGTTAAGCGTGCTTGGGCGAGAGTAGTACTAGGATGGGTGACCCCCTGGGAAGTCCTCGTGTTGCACCCCCTTTTTCGTTGCTCGTCTGCGTTTTTTTATGTTTTAGGTGCGTTTTTTTTTTCTTTCTTGCTATATCCATGCTCGGGCGGCCTCCGGTTCAATGTTGATTGTTTTCTTGTTTCCCGAACCGAGCCGATCCATCACGTGGGTCCCACGCCTCGCGTCCGAAAGCAAACGAGGTTCTGCGTCTTGTAAGACATAAAAACAATAAGCATGGATAGTATTTCGGGTGCGATCATACCAGCACTAATGCACCGGATCCCATCAGAACTCCGCAGTTAAGCGTGCTTGGGCGAGAGTAGTACTAGGATGGGTGACCCCCTGGGAAGTCCTCGTGTTGCACCCCTTTTTTCGTTGCTCGTCTGCGTTTTTTTATGTTTTAGGTGCGTTTTTTTTTTCTTTCTTGCTATATCCATGCTCGGGCGGCCTCCGGTTCAATGTTGATTGTTTTCTTGTTTCCCGAACCGAGCCGATCCATCACGTGGGTCCCACGGCTCGCGTCCGAAAGCAAACGAGGTTCTGCGTCTTGTAAGACATAAAAACAATAAGCATGGATACTATTTCGGGTGCGATCATACCAGCACTAATGCACCGGATCCCATCAGAACTTTGCAGTTAAGCGTGCTTGGGCGAGAGTAGTACTAGGATGGGTGACCCCCTGGGAAGTCCTCGTGTTGCACCCCCTTTTTCGTTGCTCGTCTGCGTTTTTTTATGTTTTAGGTGCGTTTTTTTTTTCTTTCTTGCTATATCCATGCTCGGGCGGCCTCCGGTTCAATGTTGATTGTTTTCTTGTTTCCCGAACCGAGCCGATCCATCACGTGGGTCCCACGCCTCGCATCCGAAAGCAAACGAGGTTCTGCGTCTTGTAAGACATAAAAACAATAAGCATGGATAGTATTTCGGGTGCGATCATACCAGCACTAATGCACCGGATCCCATCAGAACTCCGCAGTTAAGCGTGCTTGGGCGAGAGTAGTACTAGGATGGGTGACCCCCTGGGAAGTCCTCGTGTTGCACCCCCTTTTTCGTTGCCCGTCTGCGTTTTTTTATGTTTTAGGTGCGTTTTTTTTTCTTTCTTGCTATATCCATGCTCGGGCGGCCTCCGGTTCAATGTTGATTGTTTTCTTGTTTCCCGAACCGAGCCGATCCATCACGTGGGTCGCACGCCTCGCGTCCGAAAGCAAACGAGGTTCTGCGTCTTGTAAGACATAAAAACAATAAGCATGGATACTATTTCGGGTGCGATCATACCAGCACTAATGCACCGGATCCCATCAGAACTCCGCAGTTAAGCGTGCTTGGGCGAGAGTAGTACTAGGATGGGTGACCCCCTCGGAAGTCCTCGTGTTGCACCCCCTTTTTCGTTGCCCGTTTGCGTTTTTTTATGTTTTAGGTGCGTTTTTTTTTCTTTCTTGCTATATCCATGCTCGGGCGGCCTCCGGTTCAATGTTGATTGTTTTCTTGTTTCCCGAACCGAGCCGATCCATCACGTGGGTCCCACGCCTCGCGTCCGAAAGCAAACGAGGTTCTGCGTCTTTTAAGACATAAAAACAATAAGCATGGATAGTATTTCGGGTGCGATCATACCAGCACTAATGCACCGGATCCCATCAGAACTCCGCAGTTAAGCGTGCTTGGGCGAGAGTAGTACTAGGATGGGTGACCCCCTGGGAAGTCCTTGTGTTGCACCCCCTTTTTCGTTGCTCGTCTGCGTTTTTTTATGTTTTAGGTGCGTTTTTTTTTTCTTTCTTGCTATATCCATGCTCGGGCGGCCTCCGGTTCAATGTTGATTGTTTTCTTGTTTCCCGAACCGAGCCGATCCATCACGTGGGTCCCACGCCTCGCGTCCGAAAGCAAACGAGGTTCTGCGTCTTGTAAGACATAAAAACAATAAGCATGGATAGTATTTCGGGTGCGATCATACCAGCACTAATGCACCGGATCCCATCAGAACTCCGCAGTTAAGCGTGCTTGGGCGAGAGTAGTACTAGGATGGCTGACCCCCTGGGAAGTCCTCGTGTTGCACCCCCTTTTTCGTTGCCCGTCTGCGTTTTTTTATGTTTTAGGTGCGTTTTTTTTTCTTTCTTGCTATATCCATGCTCGGGCGGCCTCCGGTTCAATGTTGATTGTTTTCTTGTTTCCCGAACCGAGCCGATCCATCACGTGGGTCCCACGCCTCGCGTCCGAAAGCAAACGAGGTTCTGCGTCTTGTAAGACATAAAAACAATAAGCATGGATAGTATTTCGGGTGCGATCATACCAGCACTAATGCACCGGATCCCATCAGAACTACGCAGTTAAGCGTGCTTGGGCGAGAGTAGTACTAGGATGGGTGACCCCCTGGGAAGTCCTCGTGTTGCACCCCCTTTTTCGTTGCTCGTCTGCGTTTTTTTATGTTTTAGGTGCGTTTTTTTTTTCTTTCTTGCTATATCCATGCTCGGGCGGCCTCCGGTTCAATGTTGATTGTTTTCTTGTTTCCCGAACCGAGCCGATCCATCACGTGGGTCCCACGCCTCGCGTCCGAAAGCAAACGAGGTTCTGCGTCTTGTAAGACATAAAAACAATAAACATGGATAGTATTTCGGGTGCGATCATACCAGCACTAATGCACCGGATCCCATCAGAACTCCGCAGTTAAGCGTGCTTGGGCGAGAGTAGTACTAGGATGGGTGACCCCCTGGGAAGTCCTCGTGTTGCACCCCCTTTTTCGTTGCTCGTCTGCGTTTTTTTATGTTTTAGGTGCGTTTTTTTTTTTTTTCTTTCTTGCTATATCCATGCTCGGGCGGCCTACGGTTCAATGTTGATTGTTTTCTTGTTTCCCGAACCGAGCCGATCCATCACGTGGGTCCCACGCCTCGCGTCCGAAAGCAAACGAGGTTCTGCGTCTTGTAAGACATAAAAACAATAAGCATGGATAGTATTTCGGGTGCGATCATACCAGCACTAATGCACCGGATCCCATCAGAACTCCGCAGTTAAGCGTGCTTGGGCGAGAGTAGTACTAGGATGGGTGACCCCCTGGGAAGTCCTCGTGTTGCACCCCCTTTTTCGTTGCCCGTCTGCGTTTTTTTATGTTTTAGGTGCGTTTTTTTTTTCTTTCTTGCTATATCCATGCTCGGGCGGCCTCCGGTTCAATGTTGATTGTTTTCTTGTTTCCCGAACCGAGCCGATCCATCACGTGGGTCCCACGCCTCGCGTCCGAAAGCAAACGAGGTTCTGCGTCTTGTAAGACATAAAAACAATAAGCATGGATAGTATTTCGGGTGCGATCATACCAGCACTAATGCACCGGATCCCATCAGAACTCCGCAGTTAAGCGTGCTTGGGCAGAGTAGTACTAGGATGGGTGACCCCCTGGGAAGTCCTCGTGTTGCACCCCCTTTTTCGTTGCCCGTCTGCGTTTTTTTATGTTTTAGGTGCGTTTTTTTTTTCTTTCTTGCTATATCCATGCTCGGGCGGCCTCCGGTTCAATGTTGATTGTTTTCTTGTTTCCCGAACCGAGCCGATCCATCACGTGGGTCCCACGCCTCGCGTCCGAAAGCAAACGAGGTTCTGCGTCTTGTAAGACATAAAAACAATAAGCATGGATAGTATTTCGGGTGCGATCATACCAGCACTAATGCACCGGATCCCATCAGAACTCCGCAGTTAAGCGTGCTTGGGCGAGAGTAGTACTAGGATGGGTGACCCCCTGGGAAGTCCTCGTGTTGCACCCCCTTTTTCGTTGCTCGTCTGCGTTTTTTTATGTTTTAGGTGCGTTTTTTTTTTCTTTCTTGCTATATCCATGCTCGGGCGGCCTCCGGTTCAATGTTGATTGTTTTCTTGTTTCCCGAACCGAGCCGATCCATCACGTGGGTCCCACGCCTCGCGTCCGAAAGCAAACGAGGTTCTGCGTCTTGTAAGACATAAAAACAATAAGCATGGATAGTATTTCGGGTGCGATCATACCAGCACTAATGCACCGGATCCCATCAGAACTCCGCAGTTAAGCGTGCTTGGGCGAGAGTAGTACTAGGATGGGTGACCCCCTGGGAAGTCCTCGTGTTGCACCCCCTTTTTCGTTGCCCGTCTGCGTTTTTTTATGTTTTAGGTGCGTTTTTTTTTTCTTTCTTGCTATATCCATGCTCGGGCGGCCTCCGGTTCAATGTTGATTGTTTTCTTGTTTCCCGAACCGAGCCGATCCATCACGTGGGTCCCACGCCTCGCGTCCGAAAGCAAACGAGGTTCTGCGTCTTGTAAGACATAAAAACAATAAGCATGGATAGTATTTCGGGTGCGATCATACCAGCACTAATGCACCGGATCCCATCAGAACTCCGCAGTTAAGCGTGCTTGGGCGAGAGTAGTACTAGGATGGGTGACCCCCTGGGAAGTCCTCGTGTTGCACCCCCTTTTTCGTTGCCCGTCTGCGTTTTTTTATGTTTTAGGTGCGTTTTTTTTTTCTTTCTTGCTATATCCATGCTCGGGCGGCCTCCGGTTCAATGTTGATTGTTTTCTTGTTTCCCGAACCGAGCCGATCCATCACGTGGGTCCCACGCCTCGCGTCCGAAAGCAAACGAGGTTCTGCGTCTTGTAAGACATAAAAACAATAAGCATGGATAGTATTTCGGGTGCGATCATACCAGCACTAATGCACCGGATCCCATCAGAACTCCGCAGTTAAGCGTGCTTGGGCGAGAGTAGTACTAGGATGGGTGACCCCCTGGGAAGTCCTCGTGTTGCACCCCCTTTTTCGTTGCTCGTCTGCGTTTTTTTATGTTTTAGGTGCGTTTTTTTTTTCTTTCTTGCTATATCCATGCTCGGGCGGCCTCCGGTTCAAGGTTGATTGTTTTTTTGTTTCCCGAACCGAGCCGATCCATCACGTGGGTCCCACGCCTCGCGTCCGAAAGCAAACGAGGTTCTGCGTCTTGTAAGACATAAAAACAATAAGCATGGATAGTATTTCGGGTGCGATCATACCAGCACTAATGCACCGGATCCCATCAGAACTTCGCAGTTAAGCGTGCTTGGGCGAGAGTAGTACTAGGTTGGGTGACCCCCTGGGAAGTCCTCGTGTTGCACCCCCTTTTTCGTTGCCCGTCTGCGTTTTTTTATGTTTTAGGTGCGTTTTTTTTTTCTTTCTTGCTATATCCATGCTCGGGCGGCCTCCGGTTCAATGTTGATTGTTTTCTTGTTTCCCGAACCGAGCCGATCCATCACGTGGGTCCCACGCCTCGCGTCCGAAAGCAAACGAGGTTCTGCGTCTTGTGAGACATAAAAACAATAAGCATGGATACTATTTCGGGTGCGATCATACCAGCACTAATGCACCGGATCCCATCAGAACTCCGCAGTTAAGCGTGCTTGGGCGAGAGTAGTACTAGGATGGGTGACCCCCTGGGAAGTCCTCGTGTTGCACCCCCTTTTTCGTTGCTCGTCTGCGTTTTTTTATGTTTTAGGTGCGTTGTTTTTTTCTTTCTTGCTATATCCATGCTCGGGCGGCCTCCGGTTCAATGTTGATTGTTTTCTTGTTTCCCGAACCGAGCCGATCCATCACGTGGGTCCCACGCCTCGCGTCCGAAAGCAAACGAGGTTCTGCGTCTTGTAAGACATAAAAACAATAAGCATGGATAATATTTCGGGTGCGATCATACCAGCACTAATGCACCGGATCCCATCAGAACTCCGCAGTTAAGCGTGCTTGGGCGAGAGTAGTACTAGGATGGGTGACCCCCTGGGAAGTCCTCGTGTTGCACCCCCTTTTTCGTTGCCCGTCTGCGTTTTTTTATGTTTTAGGTGCGTTTTTTTTTTCTTTCTTGCTATATCCATGCTCGGGCGGCCTCCGGTTCAATGTTGATTGTTTTCTTGTTTCCCGAACCGAGCCGATCCATCACGTGGGTCCCACGCCTCGCGTCCGAAAGCAAACGAGGTTCTGCGTCTTGTAAGACATAAAAACAATAAGCATGGATAGTATTTCGGGTGCGATCATACCAGCACTAATGCACCGGATCCCATCAGAACTCCGCAGTTAAGCGTGCTTGGGCGAGAGTAGTACTAGGATGGGTGACCCCCTGGGAAGTCCTTGTGTTGCACCCCCTTTTTCGTTGCTCGTCTGCGTTTTTTTATGTTTTAGGTGCGTTTTTTTTTTCTTTCTTGCTATATCCATGCTCGGGCGGCCTCCGGTTCAATGTTGATTGTTTTCTTGTTTCCCGAACCGAGCCGATCCATCACGTGGGTCCCACGCCTCGCGTCCGAAAGCAAACGAGGTTCTGCGTCTTGTAAGACATAAAAACAATAAGCATGGATACTATTTCGGGTGCGATCATACCAGCACTAATGCACCGGATCCCATCAGAACTCCGCAGTTAAGCGTGCTTGGGCGAGAGTAGTACTAGGATGGGTGACCCCCTGGGAAGTCCTCGTGTTGCACCCCCTTTTTCGTTGCCCGTCTGCGTTTTTTTATGTTTTAGGTGCGTTTTTTTTTTCTTTCTTGCTATATCCATGCTCGGGCGGCCTCCGGTTCAATGTTGATTGTTTTCTTGTTTCCCGAACCGAGCCGATCCATCACGTGGGTCCCACGCCTCGCGTCCGAAAGCAAACGAGGTTCTGCGTCTTGTAAGACATAAAAACAATAAGCATGGATAGTATTTCGGGTGCGATCATACCAGCACTAATGCACCGGATCCCATCAGAACTCCGCAGTTAAGCGTGCTTGGGCGAGAGTAGTACTAGGATGGGTGACCCCCTGGGAAGTCCTCGTGTTGCACCCCCTTTTTCGTTGCTCGTCTGCGTTTTTTTATGTTTTAGGTGCGTTTTTTTTTTCTTTCTTGCTATATCCATGCTCGGGCGGCCTCCGGTTCAATGTTGATTGTTTTCTTGTTTCCCGAACCGAGCCGATCCATCACGTGGGTCCCACGCCTCGCGTCCGAAAGCAAACGAGGTTCTGCGTCTTGTAAGACATAAAAACAATAAGCATGGATACTATTTCGGGTGCGATCATACCAGCACTAATGCACCGGATCCCATCAGAACTCCGCAGTTAAGCGTGCTTGGGCGAGAGTAGTACTAGGATGGGTGACCCCCTGGGAAGTCCTCGTGTTGCACCCCCTTTTTCGTTGCCCGTCTGCGTTTTTTTATGTTTTAGGTGCGTTTTTTTTTTCTTTCTTGCTATATCCATGCTCGGGCGGCCTCCGGTTCAATGTTGATTGTTTTCTTGTTTCCCGAACCGAGCCGATCCATCACGTGGGTCCCACGCCTCGCGTCCGAAAGCAAACGAGGTTCTGCGTCTTGTAAGACATAAAAACAATAAGCATGGATAGTATTTCGGGTGCGATCATACCAGCACTAATGCACCGGATCCCATCAGAACTCCGCAGTTAAGCGTGCTTGGGCGAGAGTAGTACTAGGATGGGTGACCCCCTGGGAAGTCCTCGTGTTGCACCCCCTTTTTCGTTGCTCGTCTGCGTTTTTTTATGTTTTAGGTGCGTTTTTTTTTTCTTTCTTGCTATATCCATGCTCGGGCGGCCTCCGGTTCAATGTTGATTGTTTTCTTGTTTCCCGAACCGAGCCGATCCATCACGTGGGTCCCACGCCTCGCGTCCGAAAGCAAACGAGGTTCTGCGTCTTGTAAGACATAAAAACAATAAGCATGGATACTATTTCGGGTGCGATCATACCAGCACTAATGCACCGGATCCCATCAGAACTCCGCAGTTAAGCGTGCTTGGGCGAGAGTAGTACTAGGATGGGTGACCCCCTGGGAAGTCCTCGTGTTGCACCCCCTTTTTCGTTGCCCGTCTGCGTTTTTTTATGTTTTAGGTGCGTTTTTTTTTTCTTTCTTGCTATATCCATGCTCGGGCGGCCTCCGGTTCAATGTTGATTGTTTTCTTGTTTCCCGAACCGAGCCGATCCATCACGTGGGTCCCACGCCTCGCGTCCGAAAGCAAACGAGGTTCTGCGTCTTGTAAGACATAAAAACAATAAGCATGGATAGTATTTCGGGTGCGATCATACCAGCACTAATGCACCGGATCCCATCAGAACTCCGCAGTTAAGCGTGCTTGGGCGAGAGTAGTACTAGGATGGGTGACCCCCTGGGAAGTCCTCGTGTTGCACCCCCTTTTTCGTTGCTCGTCTGCGTTTTTTTATGTTTTAGGTGCGTTTTTTTTTTCTTTCTTGCTATATCCATGCTCGGGCGGCCTCCGGTTCAATGTTGATTGTTTTCTTGTTTCCCGAACCGAGCCGATCCATCACGTGGGTCCCACGCCTCGCGTCCGAAAGCAAACGAGGTTCTGCGTCTTGTAAGACATAAAAACAATAAGCATGGATAGTATTTCGGGTGCGATCATACCAGCACTAATGCACCGGATCCCATCAGAACTCCGCAGTTAAGCGTGCTTGGGCAGAGTAGTACTAGGATGGGTGACCCCCTGGGAAGTCCTCGTGTTGCACCCCCTTTTTCGTTGCCCGTCTGCGTTTTTTTATGTTTTAGGTGCGTTTTTTTTTTCTTTCTTGCTATATCCATGCTCGGGCGGCCTCCGGTTCAATGTTGATTGTTTTCTTGTTTCCCGAACCGAGCCGATCCATCACGTGGGTCCCACGCCTCGCGTCCGAAAGCAAACGAGGTTCTGCGTCTTGTAAGACATAAAAACAATAAGCATGGATAGTATTTCGGGTGCGATCATACCAGCACTAATGCACCGGATCCCATCAGAACTCCGCAGTTAAGCGTGCTTGGGCGAGAGTAGTACTAGGATGGGTGACCCCCTGGGAAGTCCTCGTGTTGCACCCCCTTTTTCGTTGCTCGTCTGCGTTTTTTTATGTTTTAGGTGCGTTTTTTTTTTCTTTCTTGCTATATCCATGCTCGGGCGGCCTCCGGTTCAATGTTGATTGTTTTCTTGTTTCCCGAACCGAGCCGATCCATCACGTGGGTCCCACGCCTCGCGTCCGAAAGCAAACGAGGTTCTGCGTCTTGTAAGACATAAAAACAATAAGCATGGATAGTATTTCGGGTGCGATCATACCAGCACTAATGCACCTGATCCCATCAGAACTCCGCAGTTAAGCGTGCTTGGGCGAGAGTAGTACTAGGATGGGTGACCCCCTGGGAAGTCCTCGTGTTGCACCCCCTTTTTCGTTGCTCGTCTGCGTTTTTTTATGTTTTAGGTGCGTTTTTTTTTTTCTTTCTTGCTATATCCATGCTCGGGCGGCCTCCGGTTCAATGTTGATTGTTTTCTTGTTTCCCGAACCGAGCCGATCCATCACGTGGGTCCCACGCCTCGCGTCCGAAAGCAAACGAGGTTCTGCGTCTTGTAAGACATAAAAACAATAAGCATGGATAGTATTTCGGGTGCGATCATACCAGCACTAATGCACCGGATCCCATCAGAACTCCGCAGTTAAGCGTGCTTGGGCAGAGTAGTACTAGGATGGGTGACCCCCTGGGAAGTCCTCGTGTTGCACCCCCTTTTTCGTTGCCCGTCTGCGTTTTTTTATGTTTTAGGTGCGTTTTTTTTTTCTTTCTTGCTATATCCATGCTCGGGCGGCCTCCGGTTCAATGTTGATTGTTTTCTTGTTTCCCGAACCGAGCCGATCCATCACGTGGGTCCCACGCCTCGCGTCCGAAAGCAAACGAGGTTCTGCGTCTTGTAAGACATAAAAACAATAAGCATGGATAGTATTTCGGGTGCGATCATACCAGCACTAATGCACCGGATCCCATCAGAACTCCGCAGTTAAGCGTGCTTGGGCGAGAGTAGTACTAGGATGGGTGACCCCCTGGGAAGTCCTCGTGTTGCACCCCCTTTTTCGTTGCTCGTCTGCGTTTTTTTATGTTTTAGGTGCGTTTTTTTTTTCTTTCTTGCTATATCCATGCTCGGGCGGCCTCCGGTTCAATGTTGATTGTTTTCTTGTTTCCCGAACCGAGCCGATCCATCACGTGGGTCCCACGCCTCGCGTCCGAAAGCAAACGAGGTTCTGCGTCTTGTAAGACATAAAAACAATAAGCATGGATAGTATTTCGGGTGCGATCATACCAGCACTAATGCACCGGATCCCATCAGAACTCCGCAGTTAAGCGTGCTTGGGCGAGAGTAGTACTAGGATGGGTGACCCCCTGGGAAGTCCTCGTGTTGCACCCCCTTTTTCGTTGCTCGTCTGCGTTTTTTTATGTTTTAGGTGCGTTTTTTTTTTCTTTCTTGCTATATCCATGCTCGGGCGGCCTCCGGTTCAATGTTGATTGTTTTCTTGTTTCCCGAACCGAGCCGATCCATCACGTGGGTCCCACGCCTCGCGTCCGAAAGCAAACGAGGTTCTGCGTCTTGTAAGACATAAAAACAATAAGCATGGATAGTATTTCGGGTGCGATCATACCAGCACTAATGCACCGGATCCCATCAGAACTCCGCAGTTAAGCGTGCTTGGGCGAGAGTAGTACTAGGATGGGTGACCCCCTGGGAAGTCCTCGTGTTGCACCCCCTTTTTCGTTGCCCGTCTGCGTTTTTTTATGTTTTAGGTGCGTTTTTTTTTTCTTTCTTGCTATATCCATGCTCGGGCGGCCTCCGGTTCAATGTTGATTGTTTTCTTGTTTCCCGAACCGAGCCGATCCATCACGTGGGTCCCACGCCTCGCGTCCGAAAGCAAACGAGGTTCTGCGTCTTGTAAGACATAAAAACAATAAGCATGGATAGTATTTCGGGTGCGATCATACCAGCACTAATGCACCGGATCCCATCAGAACTCCGCAGTTAAGCGTGCTTGGGCAGAGTAGTACTAGGATGGGTGACCCCCTGGGAAGTCCTCGTGTTGCACCCCCTTTTTCGTTGCCCGTCTGCGTTTTTTTATGTTTTAGGTGCGTTTTTTTTTTCTTTCTTGCTATATCCATGCTCGGGCGGCCTCCGGTTCAATGTTGATTGTTTTCTTGTTTCCCGAACCGAGCCGATCCATCACGTGGGTCCCACGCCTCGCGTCCGAAAGCAAACGAGGTTCTGCGTCTTGTAAGACATAAAAACAATAAGCATGGATAGTATTTCGGGTGCGATCATACCAGCACTAATGCACCGGATCCCATCAGAACTCCGCAGTTAAGCGTGCTTGGGCGAGAGTAGTACTAGGATGGGTGACCCCCTGGGAAGTCCTCGTGTTGCACCCCCTTTTTCGTTGCTCGTCTGCGTTTTTTTATGTTTTAGGTGCGTTTTTTTTTTCTTTCTTGCTATATCCATGCTCGGGCGGCCTCCGGTTCAATGTTGATTGTTTTCTTGTTTCCCGAACCGAGCCGATCCATCACGTGGGTCCCACGCCTCGCGTCCGAAAGCAAACGAGGTTCTGCGTCTTGTAAGACATAAAAACAATAAGCATGGATAGTATTTCGGGTGCGATCATACCAGCACTAATGCACCGGATCCCATCAGAACTCCGCAGTTAAGCGTGCTTGGGCGAGAGTAGTACTAGGATGGGTGACCCCCTGGGAAGTCCTCGTGTTGCACCCCCTTTTTCGTTGCTCGTCTGCGTTTTTTTATGTTTTAGGTGCGTTTTTTTTTTCTTTCTTGCTATATCCATGCTCGGGCGGCCTCCGGTTCAATGTTGATTGTTTTCTTGTTTCCCGAACCGAGCCGATCCATCACGTGGGTCCCACGCCTCGCGTCCGAAAGCAAACGAGGTTCTGCGTCTTGTAAGACATAAAAACAATAAGCATGGATAGTATTTCGGGTGCGATCATACCAGCACTAATGCACCGGATCCCATCAGAACTCCGCAGTTAAGCGTGCTTGGGCGAGAGTAGTACTAGGATGGGTGACCCCCTGGGAAGTCCTCGTGTTGCACCCCCTTTTTCGTTGCCCGTCTGCGTTTTTTTATGTTTTAGGTGCGTTTTTTTTTTCTTTCTTCCTATATCCATGCTCGGGCGGCCTCCGGTTCAATGTTGATTGTTTTCTTGTTTCCCGAACCGAGCCGATCCATCACGTGGGTCCCACGCCTCGCGTCCGAAAGCAAACGAGGTTCTGCGTCTTGTAAGACATAAAAACAATAAGCATGGATAGTATTTCGGGTGCGATCATACCAGCACTAATGCACCGGATCCCATCAGAACTCCGCAGTTAAGCGTGCTTGGGCGAGAGTAGTACTAGGATGGGTGACCCCCTGGGAAGTCCTCGTGTTGCACCCCCTTTTTCGTTGCTCGTCTGCGTTTTTTTATGTTTTAGGTGCGTTTTTTTTTTCTTTCTTGCTATATCCATGCTCGGGCGGCCTCCGGTTCAATGTTGATTGTTTTCTTGTTTCCCGAACCGAGCCGATCCATCACGTGGGTCCCACGCCTCGCGTCCGAAAGCAAACGAGGTTCTGCGTCTTGTAAGACATAAAAACAATAAGCATGGATAGTATTTCGGGTGCGATCATACCAGCACTAATGCACCGGATCCCATCAGAACTCCGCAGTTAAGCGTGCTTGGGCAGAGTAGTACTAGGATGGGTGACCCCCTGGGAAGTCCTCGTGTTGCACCCCCTTTTTCGTTGCCCGTCTGCGTTTTTTTATGTTTTAGGTGCGTTTTTTTTTTCTTTCTTGCTATATCCATGCTCGGGCGGCCTCCGGTTCAATGTTGATTGTTTTCTTGTTTCCCGAACCGAGCCGATCCATCACGTGGGTCCCACGCCTCGCGTCCGAAAGCAAACGAGGTTCTGCGTCTTGTAAGACATAAAAACAATAAGCATGGATAGTATTTCGGGTGCGATCATACCAGCACTAATGCACCGGATCCCATCAGAACTCCGCAGTTAAGCGTGCTTGGGCGAGAGTAGTACTAGGATGGGTGACCCCCTGGGAAGTCCTTGTGTTGCACCCCCTTTTTCGTTGCTCGTCTGCGTTTTTTTATGTTTTAGGTGCGTTTTTTTTTCTTTCTTGCTATATCCATGCTCGGGCGGCCTCCGGTTCAATGTTGATTGTTTTCTTGTTTCCCGAACCGAGCCGATCCATCACGTGGGTCCCACGCCTCGCGTCCGAAAGCAAACGAGGTTCTGCGTCTTGTAAGACATAAAAACAATAAGCATGGATAGTATTTCGGGTGCGATCATACCAGCACTAATGCACCGGATCCCATCAGAACTCCGCAGTTAAGCGTGCTTGGGCGAGAGTAGTACTAGGATGGGTGACCCCCTGGGAAGTCCTCGTGTTGCACCCCCTTTTTCGTTGCCCGTCTGCGTTTTTTTATGTTTTAGGTGCGTTTTTTTTTTTCTTTCTTGCTATATCCATGCTCGGGCGGCCTCCGGTTCAATGTTGATTGTTTTCTTGTTTCCCGAACCGAGCCGATCCATCACGTGGGTCCCACGCCTCGCGTCCGAAAGCAAACGAGGTTCTGCGTCTTGTGAGACATAAAAACAATAAGCATGGATAGTATTTCGGGTGCGATCATACCAGCACTAATGCACCGGATCCCATCAGAACTCCGCAGTTAAGCGTGCTTGGGCGAGAGTAGTACTAGGATGGGTGACCCCCTGGGAAGTCCTCGTGTTGCACCCCCTTTTTCGTTGCTCGTCTGCGTTTTTTTATGTTTTAGGTGCGTTTTTTTTTTCTTTCTTGCTATATCCATGCTCGGGCGGCCTCCGGTTCAATGTTGATTGTTTTCTTGTTTCCCGAACCGAGCCGATCCATCACGTGGGTCCCACGCCTCGCGTCCGAAAGCAAACGAGGTTCTGCGTCTTGTAGGACATAAAAACAATAAGCATGGATAGTATTTCGGGTGCGATCATACCAGCACTAATGCACCGGATCCCATCAGAACTCCGCAGTTAAGCGTGCTTGGGCGAGAGTAGTACTAGGATGGGTGATCCCCTGGGAAGTCCTCGTGTTGCACCCCCTTTTTCGTTGCTCGTCTGCGTTTTTTTATGTTTTAGGTGCGTTTTTTTTTTCTTTCTTGCTATATCCATGCTCGGGCGGCCTCCGGTTCAATGTTGATTGTTTTCTTGTTTCCCGAACCGAGCCGATCCATCACGTGGGTCCCACGCCTCGCGTCCGAAAGCAAACGAGGTTCTGCGTCTTGTAAGACATAAAAACAATAAGCATGGATAGTATTTCGGGTGCGATCATACCAGCACTAATGCACCGGATCCCATCAGAACTCCGCAGTTAAGCGTGCTTGGGCGAGAGTAGTACTAGGATGGGTGACCCCCTGGGAAGTCCTCGTGTTGCACCCCCTTTTTCGTTGCCCGTCTGCGTTTTTTTATGTTTTAGGTGCGTTTTTTTTTTCTTTCTTGCTATATCCATGCTCGGGCGGCCTCCGGTTCAATGTTGATTGTTTTCTTGTTTCCCGAACCGAGCCGATCCATCACGTGGGTCCCACGCCTCGCGTCCGAAAGCAAACGAGGTTCTGCGTCTTGTGAGACATAAAAACAATAAGCATGGATAGTATTTCGGGTGCGATCATACCAGCACTAATGCACCGGATCCCATCAGAACTCCGCAGTTAAGCGTGCTTGGGCGAGAGTAGTACTAGGATGGGTGACCCCCTGGGAAGTCCTCGTGTTGCACCCCCTTTTTCGTTGCCCGTCTGCGTTTTTTTATGTTTTAGGTGCGTTTTTTTTTTCTTTCTTGCTATATCCATGCTCGGGCGGCCTCCGGTTCAATGTTGATTGTTTTCTTGTTTCCCGAACCGAGCCGATCCATCACGTGGGTCCCACGCCTCGCGTCCGAAAGCAAACGAGGTTCTGCGTCTTGTAGGACATAAAAACAATAAGCATGGATAGTATTTCGGGTGCGATCATACCAGCACTAATGCACCGGATCCCATCAGAACTCCGCAGTTAAGCGTGCTTGGGCGAGAGTAGTACTAGGATGGGTGATCCCCTGGGAAGTCCTCGTGTTGCACCCCCTTTTT
The DNA here is from genome assembly GCF_052625555.1 of Lactuca saligna. Classification (NCBI taxonomy): domain Eukaryota; kingdom Viridiplantae; phylum Streptophyta; class Magnoliopsida; order Asterales; family Asteraceae; genus Lactuca; species Lactuca saligna. The sequence continues at coordinate 157,614,695 of NC_136417.1, forward strand.
CGTTGCTCGTCTGCGTTTTTTTATGTTTTAGGTGCGTTTTTTTTTTCTTTCTTGCTATATCCATGCTCGGGCGGCCTCCGGTTCAATGTTGATTGTTTTCTTGTTTCCCGAACCGAGCCGATCCATCACGTGGGTCCCACGCCTCGCGTCCGAAAGCAAACGAGGTTCTGCGTCTTGTAAGACATAAAAACAATAAGCATGGATAGTATTTCGGGTGCGATCATACCAGCACTAATGCACCGGATCCCATCAGAACTCCGCAGTTAAGCGTGCTTGGGCGAGAGTAGTACTAGGATGGGTGACCCCCTGGGAAGTCCTCGTGTTGCACCCCCTTTTTCGTTGCTCGTCTGCGTTTTTTTATGTTTTAGGTGCGTTTTTTTTTTCTTTCTTGCTATATCCATGCTCGGGCGGCCTCCGGTTCAATGTTGATTGTTTTCTTGTTTCCCGAACCGAGCCGATCCATCACGTGGGTCCCACGCCTCGCGTCCGAAAGCAAACGAGGTTCTGCGTCTTGTAAGACATAAAAACAATAAGCATGGATAGTATTTCGGGTGCGATCATACCAGCACTAATGCACCGGATCCCATCAGAACTCCGCAGTTAAGCGTGCTTGGGCGAGAGTAGTACTAGGATGGGTGACCCCCTGGGAAGTCCTCGTGTTGCACCCCCTTTTTCGTTGCCCGTCTGCGTTTTTTTATGTTTTAGGTGCGTTTTTTTTTTTCTTTCTTGCTATATCCATGCTCGGGCGGCCTCCGGTTCAATGTTGATTGTTTTCTTGTTTCCCGAACCGAGCCGATCCATCACGTGGGTCCCACGCCTCGTGTCCGAAAGCAAACGAGGTTCTGCGTCTTGTGAGACATAAAAACAATAAGCATGGATACTATTTCGGGTGCGATCATACCAGCACTAATGCACCGGATCCCATCAGAACTCCGCAGTTAAGCGTGCTTGGGCGAGAGTAGTACTAGGATGGGTGACCCCCTGGGAAGTCCTCGTGTTGCACCCCCTTTTTCGTTGCCCGTCTGCGTTTTTTTATGTTTTAGGTGCGTTTTTTTTTTTCTTTCTTGCTATATCCATGCTCGGGCGGCCTCCGGTTCAATGTTGATTGTTTTCTTGTTTCCCGAACCGAGCCGATCCATCACGTGGGTCCCACGCCTCGCGTCCGAAAGCAAACGAGGTTCTGCGTCTTGTAAGACATAAAAACAATAAGCATGGATAGTATTTCGGGTGCGATCATACCAGCACTAATGCACCGGATCCCATCAGAACTCCGCAGTTAAGCGTGCTTGGGCGAGAGTAGTACTAGGATGGGTGACCCCCTGGGAAGTCCTCGTGTTGCACCCCCTTTTTCGTTGCTCGTCTGCGTTTTTTTATGTTTTAGGTGCGTTTTTTTTTTCTTTCTTGCTATATCCATGCTCGGGCGGCCTCCGGTTCAATGTTGATTGTTTTCTTGTTTCCCGAACCGAGCCGATCCATCACGTGGGTCCCACGCCTCGCGTCCGAAAGCAAACGAGGTTCTGCGTCTTGTAAGACATAAAAACAATAAGCATGGATAGTATTTCGGGTGCGATCATACCAGCACTAATGCACCGGATCCCATCAGAACTCCGCAGTTAAGCGTGCTTGGGCGAGAGTAGTACTAGGATGGGTGACCCCCTGGGAAGTCCTCGTGTTGCACCCCCTTTTTCGTTGCTCGTCTGCGTTTTTTTATGTTTTAGGTGCGTTTTTTTTTTCTTTCTTGCTATATCCATGCTCGGGCGGCCTCCGGTTCAATGTTGATTGTTTTCTTGTTTCCCGAACCGAGCCGATCCATCACGTGGGTCCCACGCCTCGCGTCCGAAAGCAAACGAGGTTCTGCGTCTTGTAAGACATAAAAACAATAAGCATGGATAGTATTTCGGGTGCGATCATACCAGCACTAATGCACCGGATCCCATCAGAACTCCGCAGTTAAGCGTGCTTGGGCGAGAGTAGTACTAGGATGGGTGACCCCCTGGGAAGTCCTCGTGTTGCACCCCCTTTTTCGTTGCCCGTCTGCGTTTTTTTATGTTTTAGGTGCGTTTTTTTTTTCTTTCTTGCTATATCCATGCTCGGGCGGCCTCCGGTTCAATGTTGATTGTTTTCTTGTTTCCCGAACCGAGCCGATCCATCACGTGGGTCCCACGCCTCGCGTCCGAAAGCAAACGAGGTTCTGCGTCTTGTGAGACATAAAAACAATAAGCATGGATACTATTTCGGGTGCGATCATACCAGCACTAATGCACCGGATCCCATCAGAACTCCGCAGTTAAGCGTGCTTGGGCGAGAGTAGTACTAGGATGGGTGACCCCCTGGGAAGTCCTCGTGTTGCACCCCCTTTTTCGTTGCCCGTCTGCGTTTTTTTATGTTTTAGGTGCGTTTTTTTTTTCTTTCTTGCTATATCCATGCTCGGGCGGCCTCCGGTTCAATGTTGATTGTTTTCTTGTTTCCCGAACCGAGCCGATCCATCACGTGGGTCCCACGCCTCGCGTCCGAAAGCAAACGAGGTTCTGCGTCTTGTAAGACATAAAAACAATAAGCATGGATAGTATTTCGGGTGCGATCATACCAGCACTAATGCACCGGATCCCATCAGAACTCCGCAGTTAAGCGTGCTTGGGCGAGAGTAGTACTAGGATGGGTGACCCCCTGGGAAGTCCTCGTGTTGCACCCCCTTTTTCGTTGCTCGTCTGCGTTTTTTTATGTTTTAGGTGCGTTTTTTTTTTCTTTCTTGCTATATCCATGCTCGGGCGGCCTCCGGTTCAATGTTGATTGTTTTCTTGTTTCCCGAACCGAGCCGATCCATCACGTGGGTCCCACGCCTCGCGTCCGAAAGCAAACGAGGTTCTGCGTCTTGTAAGACATAAAAACAATAAGCATGGATAGTATTTCGGGTGCGATCATACCAGCACTAATGCACCGGATCCCATCAGAACTACGCAGTTAAGCGTGCTTGGGCGAGAGTAGTACTAGGATGGGTGACCCCCTGGGAAGTCCTCGTGTTGCACCCCCTTTTTCGTTGCCCGTCTGCGTTTTTTTATGTTTTAGGTGCGTTTTTTTTTTCTTTCTTGCTATATCCATGCTCGGGCGGCCTCCGGTTCAATGTTGATTGTTTTCTTGTTTCCCGAACCGAGCCGATCCATCACGTGGGTCCCACGCCTCGCGTCCGAAAGCAAACGAGGTTCTGCGTCTTGTGAGACATAAAAACAATAAGCATGGATAGTATTTCGGGTGCGATCATACCAGCACTAATGCACCGGATCCCATCAGAACTCCGCAGTTAAGCGTGCTTGGGCGAGAGTAGTACTAGGATGGGTGACCCCCTGGGAAGTCCTCGTGTTGCACCCCCTTTTTCGTTGCCCGTCTGCGTTTTTTTATGTTTTAGGTGCGTTTTTTTTTTTCTTTCTTGCTATATCCATGCTCGGGCGGCCTCCGGTTCAATGTTGATTGTTTTCTTGTTTCCCGAACCGAGCCGATCCATCACGTGGGTCCCACGCCTCGCGTCCGAAAGCAAACGAGGTTCTGCGTCTTGTAAGACATAAAAACAATAAGCATGGATAGTATTTCGGGTGCGATCATACCAGCACTAATGCACCGGATCCCATCAGAACTCCGCAGTTAAGCGTGCTTGGGCGAGAGTAGTACTAGGATGGGTGACCCCCTGGGAAGTCCTCGTGTTGCACCCCCTTTTTCGTTGCTCGTCTGCGTTTTTTTATGTTTTAGGTGCGTTTTTTTTTTCTTTCTTGCTATATCCATGCTCGGGCGGCCTCCGGTTCAATGTTGATTGTTTTCTTGTTTCCCGAACCGAGCCGATCCATCACGTGGGTCCCACGCCTCGCGTCCGAAAGCAAACGAGGTTCTGCGTCTTGTAAGACATAAAAACAATAAGCATGGATAGTATTTCGGGTGCGATCATACCAGCACTAATGCACCGGATCCCATCAGAACTCCGCAGTTAAGCGTGCTTGAGCGAGAGTAGTACTAGGATGGGTGACCCCCTGGGAAGTCCTCGTGTTGCACCCCCTTTTTCGTTGCTCGTCTGCGTTTTTTTTTTCTTTCTTGCTATATCCATGCTCGGGTGGCCTCCGGTTCAATGTTGATTGTTTTCTTGTTTCCCGAACCGAGCCGATCCATCACGTGGGTCCCACGCCTCGCGTCCGAAAGCAAACGAGGTTCTGCGTCTTGTAAGACATAAAAACAATAAGCATGGATAGTATTTCGGGTGCGATCATACCAGCACTAATGCACCGGATCCCATCAGAACTCCGCAGTTAAGCGTGCTTGGGCGAGAGTAATACTAGGATGGGTGACCCCCTGGGAAGTCCTCGTGTTGCACCCCCTTTTTCGTTGCCCGTCTGCGTTTTTTTATGTTTTAGGTGCGTTTTTTTTTTTCTTTCTTGCTATATCCATGCTCGGGCGGCCTCCGGTTCAATGTTGATTGTTTTCTTGTTTCCCGAACCGAGCCGATCCATCACGTGGGTCCCACGCCTCGCGTCCGAAAGCAAACGAGGTTCTGCGTCTTGTGAGACATAAAAACAATAAGCATGGATACTATTTCGGGTGCGATCATACCAGCACTAATGCACCGGATCCCATCAGAACTCCGCAGTTAAGCGTGCTTGGGCGAGAGTAGTACTAGGATGGGTGACCCCCTGGGAAGTCCTCGTGTTGCACCCCCTTTTTCGTTGCCCGTCTGCGTTTTTTTATGTTTTAGGTGCGTTTTTTTTTTTCTTTCTTGCTATATCCATGCTCGGGCGGCCTCCGGTTCAATGTTGATTGTTTTCTTGTTTCCCGAACCGAGCCGATCCATCACGTGGGTCCCACGCCTCGCGTCCGAAAGCAAACGAGGTTCTGCGTCTTGTAAGACATAAAAACAATAAGCATGGATAGTATTTCAGGTGCGATCATACCAGCACTAATGCACCGGATCCCATCAGAACTCCGCAGTTAAGCGTGCTTGGGCGAGAGTAGTACTAGGATGGGTGACCCCCTGGGAAGTCCTCGTGTTGCACCCCCTTTTTCGTTGCTCGTCTGCGTTTTTTTATGTTTTAGGTGCGTTTTTTTTTTCTTTCTTGCTATATCCATGCTCGGGCGGCCTCCGGTTCAATGTTGATTGTTTTCTTGTTTCCCGAACCGAGCCGATCCATCACGTGGGTCCCACGCCTCGCGTCCGAAAGCAAACGAGGTTCTGCGTCTTGTAAGACATAAAAACAATAAGCATGGATAGTATTTCGGGTGCGATCATACCAGCACTAATGCACCGGATCCCATCAGAACTCCGCAGTTAAGCGTGCTTGGGCGAGAGTAGTACTAGGATGGGTGACCCCCTGGGAAGTCCTCGTGTTGCACCCCCTTTTTCGTTGCCCGTCTGCGTTTTTTTATGTTTTAGGTGCGTTTTTTTTTTCTTTCTTGCTATATCCATGCTCGGGCGGCCTCCGGTTCAATGTTGATTGTTTTCTTGTTTCCCGAACCGAGCCGATCCATCACGTGGGTCCCACGCCTCGCGTCCGAAAGCAAACGAGGTTCTGCGTCTTGTAAGACATAAAAACAATAAGCATGGATAGTATTTCGGGTGCGATCATACCAGCACTAATGCACCGGATCCCATCAGAACTCCGCAGTTAAGCGTGCTTGGGCGAGAGTAGTACTAGGATGGGTGACCCCCTGGGAAGTCCTCGTGTTGCACCCCCTTTTTCGTTGCTCGTCTGCGTTTTTTTATGTTTTAGGTGCGTTTTTTTTTTCTTTCTTGCTATATCCATGCTCGGGCGGCCTCCGGTTCAATGTTGATTGTTTTCTTGTTTCCCGAACCGAGCCGATCCATCACGTGGGTCCCACGCCTCGCGTCCGAAAGCAAACGAGGTTCTGCGTCTTGTAAGACATAAAAACAATAAGCATGGATAGTATTTCGGGTGCGATCATACCAGCACTAATGCACCGGATCCCATCAGAACTCCGCAGTTAAGCGTGCTTGGGCGAGAGTAGTACTAGGATGGGTGACCCCCTGGGAAGTCCTCGTGTTGCACCCCCTTTTTCGTTGCTCGTCTGCGTTTTTTTATGTTTTAGGTGCGTTTTTTTTTTCTTTCTTGCTATATCCATGCTCGGGCGGCCTCCGGTTCAATGTTGATTGTTTTCTTGTTTCCCGAACCGAGCCGATCCATCACGTGGGTCCCACGCCTCGCGTCCGAAAGCAAACGAGGTTCTGCGTCTTGTAAGACATAAAAACAATAAGCATGGATAGTATTTCGGGTGCGATCATACCAGCACTAATGCACCGGATCCCATCAGAACTCCGCAGTTAAGCGTGCTTGGGCGAGAGTAGTACTAGGATGGGTGACCCCCTGGGAAGTCCTCGTGTTGCACCCCCTTTTTCGTTGCCCGTCTGCGTTTTTTTATGTTTTAGGTGCGTTTTTTTTTTTCTTTCTTGCTATATCCATGCTCGGGCGGCCTCCGGTTCAATGTTGATTGTTTTCTTGTTTCCCGAACCGAGCCGATCCATCACGTGGGTCCCACGCCTCGCGTCCGAAAGCAAACGAGGTTCTGCGTCTTGTGAGACATAAAAACAATAAGCATGGATACTATTTCGGGTGCGATCATACCAGCACTAATGCACCGGATCCCATCAGAACTCCGCAGTTAAGCGTGCTTGGGCGAGAGTAGTACTAGGATGGGTGACCCCCTGGGAAGTCCTCGTGTTGCACCCCCTTTTTCGTTGCTCGTCTGCGTTTTTTTATGTTTTAGGTGCGTTTTTTTTTTCTTTCTTGCTATATCCATGCTCGGGCGGCCTCCGGTTCAATGTTGATTGTTTTCTTGTTTCCCGAACCGAGCCGATCCATCACGTGGGTCCCACGCCTCGCGTCCGAAAGCAAACGAGGTTCTGCGTCTTGTAAGACATAAAAACAATAAGCATGGATAGTATTTCGGGTGCGATCATACCAGCACTAATGCACCGGATCCCATCAGAACTCCGCAGTTAAGCGTGCTTGGGCTAGAGTAGTATTAGGATGGGTGACCCCCTGGGAAGTCCTCGTGTTGCACCCCCTTTTTCGTTGCCCGTCTGCGTTTTTTTATGTTTTAGGTGCGTTTTTTTTTTCTTTCTTGCTATATCCATGCTCGGGCGGCCCCCGGTTCAATGTTGATTGTTTTCTTGTTTCCCGAACCGAGCCGATCCATCACGTGGGTCCCACGCCTCGCGTCCGAAAGCAAACGAGGTTCTGCGTCTTGTAAGACATAAAAACAATAAGCATGGATAGTATTTCGGGTGCGATCATACCAGCACTAATGCACCGGATCCCATCAGAACTCCGCAGTTAAGCGTGCTTGGGCGAGAGTAGTACTAGGATGGGTGACCCCCTGGGAAGTCCTCGTGTTGCACCCCCTTTTTCGTTGCTCGTCTGCGTTTTTTTATGTTTTAGGTGCGTTTTTTTTTTCTTTCTTGCTATATCCATGCTCGGGCGGCCTCCGGTTCAATGTTGATTGTTTTCTTGTTTCCCGAACCGAGCCGATCCATCACGTGGGTCCCACGCCTCGCGTCCGAAAGCAAACGAGGTTCTGCGTCTTGTAAGACATAAAAACAATAAGCATGGATAGTATTTCGGGTGCGATCATACAAGCACTAATGCACCGGATCCCATCAGAACTCCGCAGTTAAGCGTGCTTGGGCGAGAGTAGTACTAGGATGGGTGACCCCCTGGGAAGTCCTCGTGTTGCACCCCCTTTTTCGTTGCTCGTCTGCGTTTTTTTATGTTTTAGGTGCGTTTTTTTTTTCTTTCTTGCTATATCCATGCTCGGGCGGCCTCCGGTTCAATGTTGATTGTTTTCTTGTTTCCCGAACCGAGCCGATCCATCACGTGGGTCCCACGCCTCGCGTCCGAAAGCAAACGAGGTTCTGCGTCTTGTAAGACATAAAAACAATAAGCATGGATAGTATTTCGGGTGCGATCATACCAGCACTAATGCACCGGATCCCATCAGAACTCCGTAGTTAAGCGTGCTTGGGCGAGAGTAGTACTAGGATGGGTGACCCCCTGGGAAGTCCTCGTGTTGCACCCCCTTTTTCGTTGCTCGTCTGCGTTTTTTTATGTTTTAGGTGCGTTTTTTTTTCTTTCTTGCTATATCCATGCTCGGGCGGCCTCCGGTTCAATGTTGATTGTTTTCTTGTTTCCCGAACCGAGCCGATCCATCACGTGGGTCCCACGCCTCGCGTCCGAAAGCAAACGAGGTTCTGCGTCTTGTAAGACATAAAAACAATAAGCATGGATAGTATTTCGGGTGCGATCATACCAGCACTAATGCACCGGATCCCATCAGAACTCCGCAGTTAAGCGTGCTTGGGCGAGAGTAGTACTAGGATGGGTGACTCCCTGGGAAGTCCTCGTGTTCCACCCCCTTTTTCGTTGCCCGTCTGCGTTTTTTTATGTTTTAGGTGCGTTTTTTTTTCTTTCTTGCTATATCCATGCTCGGGCGGCCTCCGGTTCAATGTTGATTGTTTTCTTGTTTCCCGAACCGAGCCGATCCATCACGTGGGTCCCACGCCTCGCGTCCGAAAGCAAACGAGGTTCTGCGTCTTGTAAGACATAAAAACAATAAGCATGGATAGTATTTCGGGTGCGATCATACCAGCACTAATGCACCGGATCCCATCAGAACTCCGCAGTTAAGCGTGCTTGGGCGAGAGTAGTACTAGGATGGGTGACCCCCTGGGAAGTCCTCGTGTTGCACCCCCTTTTTCGTTGCTCGTCTGCGTTTTTTTATGTTTTAGGTGCGTTTTTTTTTTTCTTTCTTGCTATATCCATGCTCGGGCGGCCTCCGGTTCAATGTTGATTGTTTTCTTGTTTCCCGAACCGAGCCGATCCATCACGTGGGTCCCACGCCTCGCGTCCGAAAGCAAACGAGGTTCTGCGTCTTGTAAGACATAAAAACAATAAGCATGGATAGTATTTCGGGTGCGATCATACCAGCACTAATGCACCGGATCCCATCAGAACTCCGCAGTTAAGCGTGCTTGGGCGAGAGTAGTACTAGGATGGGTGACCCCCTGGGAAGTCCTCGTGTTGCACCCCCTTTTTCGTTGCTCGTCTGCGTTTTTTTATGTTTTAGGTGCGTTTTTTTTTCTTTCTTGCTATATCCATGCTCGGGCGGCCTCCGGTTCAATGTTGATTGTTTTCTTGTTTCCCGAACCGAGCCGATCCATCACGTGGGTCCCACGCCTCGCGTCCGAAAGCAAACGAGGTTCTGCGTCTTGTAAGACATAAAAACAATAAGCATGGATAGTATTTCGGGTGCGATCATACCAGCACTAATGCACCGGATCCCATCAGAACTCCGCAGTTAAGCGTGCTTGGGCGAGAGTAGTACTAGGATGGGTGACCCCCTGGGAAGTCCTCGTGTTGCACCCCCTTTTTCGTTGCCCGTCTGCGTTTTTTTATGTTTTAGGTGCGTTTTTTTTTTTCTTTCTTGCTATATCCATGCTCGGGCGGCCTCCGGTTCAATGTTGATTGTTTTCTTGTTTCCCGAACCGAGCCGATCCATCACGTGGGTCCCACGCCTCGCGTCCGAAAGCAAACGAGGTTCTGCGTCTTGTGAGACATAAAAACAATAAGCATGGATACTATTTCGGGTGCGATCATACCAGCACTAATGCACCGGATCCCATCAGAACTCCGCAGTTAAGCGTGCTTGGGCGAGAGTAGTACTAGGATGGGTGACCCCCTGGGAAGTCCTCGTGTTGCACCCCCTTTTTCGTTGCCCGTCTGCGTTTTTTTATGTTTTAGGTGCGTTTTTTTTTTTCTTTCTTGCTATATCCATGCTCGGGCGGCCTCCGGTTCAATGTTGATTGTTTTCTTGTTTCCCGAACCGAGCCGATCCATCACGTGGGTCCCACGCCTCGCGTCCGAAAGCAAACGAGGTTCTGCGTCTTGTAAGACATAAAAACAATAAGCATGGATAGTATTTCGGGTGCGATCATACCAGCACTAATGCACCGGATCCCATCAGAACTCCGCAGTTAAGCGTGCTTGGGCGAGAGTAGTACTAGGATGGGTGACCCCCTGGGAAGTCCTCGTGTTGCACCCCCTTTTTCGTTGCTCGTCTGCGTTTTTTTATGTTTTAGGTGCGTTTTTTTTTTTTCTTTCTTGCTATATCCATGCTCGGGCGGCCTCCGGTTCAATGTTGATTGTTTTCTTGTTTCCCGAACCGAGCCGATCCATCACGTGGGTCCCACGCCTCGCGTCCGAAAGCAAACGAGGTTCTGCGTCTTGTAAGACATAAAAACAATAAGCATGGATACTATTTCGGGTGCGATCATACCAGCACTAATGCACCGGATCCCATCAGAACTCCGCAGTTAAGCGTGCTTGGGCGAGAGTAGTACTAGGATGGGTGACCCCCTGGGAAGTCCTCGTGTTGCACCCCCTTTTTCGTTGCCCGTCTGCGTTTTTTTATGTTTTAGGTGCGTTTTTTTTTTCTTTCTTGCTATATCCATGCTCGGGCGGCCTCCGGTTCAATGTTGATTGTTTTCTTGTTTCCCGAACCGAGCCGATCCATCACGTGGGTCCCACGCCTCGCGTCCGAAAGCAAACGAGGTTCTGCGTCTTGTAAGACATAAAAACAATAAGCATGGATAGTATTTCGGGTGCGATCATACCAGCACTAATGCACCGGATCCCATCAGAACTCCGTAGTTAAGCGTGCTTGGGCGAGAGTAGTACTAGGATGGGTGACCCCCTGGGAAGTCCTCGTGTTGCACCCCCTTTTTCGTTGCTCGTCTGCGTTTTTTTATGTTTTAGGTGCGTTTTTTTTTTCTTTCTTGCTATATCCATGCTCGGGCGGCCTCCGGTTCAATGTTGATTGTTTTCTTGTTTCCCGAACCGAGCCGATCCATCACGTGGGTCCCACGCCTCGCGTCCGAAAGCAAACGAGGTTCTGCGTCTTGTAAGACATAAAAACAATAAGCATGGATAGTATTTTGGGTGCGATCATACCAGCACTAATGCACCGGATCCCATCAGAACTCCGCAGTTAAGCGTGCTTGGGCGAGAGTAGTACTAGGATGGGTGACCCCCTGGGAAGTCCTCGTGTTGCACCCCCTTTTTCGTTGCTCGTCTGCGTTTTTTTATGTTTTAGGTGCGTTTTTTTTTTCTTTCTTGCTATATCCATGCTCGGGCGGCCTCCGGTTCAATGTTGATTGTTTTCTTGTTTCCCGAACCGAGCCGATCCATCACGTGGGTCCCACGCCTCGCGTCCGAAAGCAAACGAGGTTCTGCGTCTTGTAAGACATAAAAACAATAAGCATGGATACTATTTCGGGTGCGATCATACCAGCACTCATGCACCGGATCCCATCAGAACTCCGCAGTTAAGCGTGCTTGGGCGAGAGTAGTACTAGGATGGGTGACCCCCTGGGAAGTCCTCGTGTTGCACCCCCTTTTTCATTGCTCGTCTGCGTTTTTTTATGTTTTAGGTGCGTTTTTTTTTTCTTTCTTGCTATATCCATGCTCGGGCGGCCTCCGGTTCAATGTTGATTGTTTTCTTGTTTCCCGAACCGAGCCGATCCATCACGTGGGTCCCACGCCTCGCGTCCGAAAGCAAACGAGGTTCTGCGTCTTGTAAGACATAAAAACAATAAGCATGGATAGTATTTCGGGTGCGATCATACCAGCACTAATGCACCGGATCCCATCAGAACTCCGCAATTAAGCGTGCTTGGGCGAGAGTAGTACTAGGATGGGTGACCCCCTGGGAAGTCCTCGTGTTGCACCCCCTTTTTCGTTGCTCGTCTGCGTTTTTTTATGTTTTAGGTGCGTTTTTTTTTCTTTCTTGCTATATCCATGCTCGGGCGGCCTCCGGTTCAATGTTGATTGTTTTCTTGTTTCCCGAACCGAGCCGATCCATCACGTGGGTCCCACGCCTCGCGTCCGAAAGCAAACGAGGTTCTGCGTCTTGTAAGACATAAAAACAATAAGCATGGATAGTATTTCGGGTGCGATCATACCAGCACTAATGCACCGGATCCCATCAGAACTCCGCAGTTAAGCGTGCTTGGGCGAGAGTAGTACTAGGATGGGTGACCCCCTGGGAAGTCCTCGTGTTGCACCCCCTTTTTCGTTGCTCGTCTGCGTTTTTTTATGTTTTAGGTGCGTTTTTTTTTTCTTTCTTGCTATATCCATGCTCGGGCGGCCTCCGGTTCAATGTTGATTGTTTTCTTGTTTCCCGAACCGAGCCGATCCATCACGTGGGTCCCACGCCTCGCGTCCGAAAGCAAACGAGGTTCTGCGTCTTGTAAGACATAAAAACAATAAGCATGGATAGTATTTCGGGTGCGATCATACCAGCACTAATGCACCGGATCCCATCAAAACTCCGCAGTTAAGCGTGCTTGGGCGAGAGTAGTACTAGGATGGGTGACCCCCTGGGAAGTCCTCGTGTTGCACCCCCTTTTTCGTTGCTCGTCTGCGTTTTTTTATGTTTTAGGTGCGTTTTTTTTTCTTTCTTGCTATATCCATGCTCGGGCGGCCTCCGGTTCAATGTTGATTGTTTTCTTGTTTCCCGAACCGAGCCGATCCATCACGTGGGTCCCACGCCTCGCGTCCGAAAGCAAACGAGGTTCTGCGTCTTGTAAGACATAAAAACAATAAGCATGGATAGTATTTCGGGTGCGATCATACCAGCACTAATGCACCGGATCCCATCAGAACTCCGCAGTTAAGCGTGCTTGGGCGAGAGTAGTACTAGGATTGGTGACCCCCTGGGAAGTCCTCGTGTTGCACCCCCTTTTTCGTTGCCCGTCTGCGTTTTTTTATGTTTTAGGTGCGTTTTTTTTTCTTTCTTGCTATATCCATGCTCGGGCGGCCTCCGGTTCAATGTTGATTGTTTTCTTGTTTCCCGAACCGAGCCGATCCATCACGTGGGTCCCACGCCTCGCGTCCGAAAGCAAACGAGGTTCTGCGTCTTGTAAGACATAAAAACAATAAGCATGGATAGTATTTCGGGTGCGATCATACCAGCACTAATGCACCGGATCCCATCAGAACTCCGCAGTTAAGCGTGCTTGGGCGAGAGTAGTACTAGGATGGGTGACCCCCTGGGAAGTCCTCGTGTTGCACCCCCTTTTTCGTTGCTCGTCTGCGTTTTTTTATGTTTTAGGTGCGTTTTTTTTTTTCTTTCTTGCTATATCCATGCTCGGGCGGCCTCCGGTTCAATGTTGATTGTTTTCTTGTTTCCCGAACCGAGCCGATCCATCACGTGGGTCCCACGCCTCGCGTCCGAAAGCAAACGAGGTTCTGCGTCTTGTGAGACATAAAAACAATAAGCATGGATACTATTTCGGGTGCGATCATACCAGCACTAATGCACCGGATCCCATCAGAACTCCGCAGTTAAGCGTGCTTGGGCGAGAGTAGTACTAGGATGGGTGACCCCCTGGGAAGTCCTCGTGTTGCACCCCCTTTTTCGTTGCCCGTCTGCGTTTTTTTATGTTTTAGGTGCGTTTTTTTTTTTCTTTCTTGCTATATCCATGCTCGGGCGGCCTCCGGTTCAATGTTGATTGTTTTCTTGTTTCCCGAACCGAGCCGATCCATCACGTGGGTCCCACGCCTCGCGTCCGAAAGCAAACGAGGTTCTGCGTCTTGTAAGACATAAAAACAATAAGCATGGATAGTATTTCGGGTGCGATCATACCAGCACTAATGCACCGGATCCCATCAGAACTCCGCAGTTAAGCGTGCTTGGGCGAGAGTAGTACTAGGATGGGTGACCCCCTGGGAAGTCCTCGTGTTGCACCCCCTTTTTCGTTGCCCGTCTGCGTTTTTTTATGTTTTAGGTGCGTTTTTTTTTTCTTTCTTGCTATATCCATGCTCGGGCGGCCTCCGGTTCAATGTTGATTGTTTTCTTGTTTCCCGAACCGAGCCGATCCATCACGTGGGTCCCACGCCTCGCGTCCGAAAGCAAACGAGGTTCTGCGTCTTGTGAGACATAAAAACAATAAGCATGGATACTATTTCGGGTGCGATCATACCAGCACTAATGCACCGGATCCCATCAGAACTCCGCAGTTAAGCGTGCTTGGGCGAGAGTAGTACTAGGATGGGTGACCCCCTGGGAAGTCCTCGTGTTGCACCCCCTTTTTCGTTGCCCGTCTGCGTTTTTTTATGTTTTAGGTGCGTTTTTTTTTTCTTTCTTGCTATATCCATGCTCGGGCGGCCTTCGGTTCAATGTTGATTGTTTTCTTGTTTCCCGAACCGAGCCGATCCATCACGTGGGTCCCACGCCTCGCGTCCGAAAGCAAACGAGGTTCTGCGTCTTGTAAGACATAAAAACAATAAGCATGGATAGTATTTCGGGTGCGATCATACCAGCACTAATGCACCGGATCCCATCAGAACTCCGCAGTTAAGCGTGCTTGGGCGAGAGTAGTACTAGGATGGGTGACCCCCTGGGAAGTCCTCGTGTTGCACCCCCTTTTTCGTTGCTCGTCTGCGTTTTTTTATGTTTTAGGTGCGTTTTTTTTTTTTCTTTCTTGCTATATCCATGCTCGGGCGGCCTCCGGTTCAATGTTGATTGTTTTCTTGTTTCCCGAACCGAGCCGATCCATCACGTGGGTCCCACGCCTCGCGTCCGAAAGCAAACGAGGTTCTGCGTCTTGTAAGACATAAAAACAACAAGCATGGATAGTATTTCGGGTGCGATCATACCAGCACTAATGCACCGGATCCCATCAGAACTCCGCAGTTAAGCGTGCTTGGGCGAGAGTAGTACTAGGATGGGTGACCCCCTGGGAAGTCCTCGTGTTGCACCCCCTTTTTCGTTGCCCGTCTGCGTTTTTTTATGTTTTAGGTGCGTTTTTTTTTTCTTTCTTGCTATATCCATGCTCGGGCGGCCTCCGGTTCAATGTTGATTGTTTTCTTGTTTCCCGAACCGAGCCGATCCATCACGTGGGTCCCACGCCTCGCGTCCGAAAGCAAACGAGGTTCTGCGTCTTGTAAGACATAAAAACAATAAGCATGGATAGTATTTCGGGTGCGATCATACCAGCACTAATGCACCGGATCCCATCAGAACTCCGCAGTTAAGCGTGCTTGGGCGAGAGTAGTACTAGGATGGGTGACCCCCTGGGAAGTCCTCGTGTTGCACCCCCTTTTTCGTTGCTCGTCTGCGTTTTTTTATGTTTTAGGTGCGTTTTTTTTTTCTTTCTTGCTATATCCATGCTCGGGCGGCCTCCGGTTCAATGTTGATTGTTTTCTTGTTTCCCGAACCGAGCCGATCCATCACGTGGGTCCCACGCCTCGCGTCCGAAAGCAAACGAGGTTCTGCGTCTTGTAAGACATAAAAACAATAAGCATGGATAGTATTTCGGGTGCGATCATACCAGCACTAATGCACCGGATCCCATCAGAACTCCGCAGTTAAGCGTGCTTGGGCGAGAGTAGTACTAGGATGGGTGACCCCCTGGGAAGTCCTCGTGTTGCACCCCCTTTTTCGTTGCTCGTCTGCGTTTTTTTATGTTTTAGGTGCGTTTTTTTTTTCTTTCTTGCTATATCCATGCTCGGGCGGCCTCCGGTTCAATGTTGATTGTTTTCTTGTTTCCCGAACCGAGCCGATCCATCACGTGGGTCCCACGCCTCGCGTCCGAAAGCAAACGAGGTTCTGCGTCTTGTAAGACATAAAAACAATAAGCATGGATACTATTTCGGGTGCGATCATACCAGCACTAATGCACCGGATCCCATCAGAACTCCGCAGTTAAGCGTGCTTGGGCGAGAGTAGTACTAGGATGGGTGACCCCCTGGGAAGTCCTCGTGTTGCACCCCCTTTTTCATTGCTCGTCTGCGTTTTTTTATGTTTTAGGTGCGTTTTTTTTTTCTTTCTTGCTATATCCATGCTCGGGCGGCCTCCGGTTCAATGTTGATTGTTTTCTTGTTTCCCGAACCGAGCCGATCCATCACGTGGGTCCCACGCCTCGCGTCCGAAAGCAAACGAGGTTCTGCGTCTTGTAAGACATAAAAACAATAAGCATGGATAGTATTTCGGGTGCGATCATACCAGCACTAATGCACCGGATCCCATCAGAACTCCGCAATTAAGCGTGCTTGGGCGAGAGTAGTACTAGGATGGGTGACCCCCTGGGAAGTCCTCGTGTTGCACCCCCTTTTTCGTTGCCCGTCTGCGTTTTTTTATGTTTTAGGTGCGTTTTTTTTTCTTTCTTGCTATATCCATGCTCGGGCGGCCTCCGGTTCAATGTTGATTGTTTTCTTGTTTCCCGAACCGAGCCGATCCATCACGTGGGTCCCACGCCTCGCGTCCGAAAGCAAACGAGGATCTGCGTCTTGTAAGACATAAAAACAATAAGCATGGATAGTATTTCGGGTGCGATCATACCAGCACTAATGCACCGGATCCCATCAGAACTCCGCAGTTAAGCGTGCTTGGGCGAGAGTAGTACTAGGATGGGTGACCCCCTGGGAAGTCCTCGTGTTGCACCCCCTTTTTCGTTGCTCGTCTGCGTTTTTTTATGTTTTAGGTGCGTTTTTTTTTTCTTTCTTGCTATATCCATGCTCGGGCGGCCTCCGGTTCAATGTTGATTGTTTTCTTGTTTCCCGAACCGAGCCGATCCATCACGTGGGTCCCACGCCTCGCGTCCGAAAGCAAACGAGGTTCTGCGTCTTGTAAGACATAAAAACAATAAGCATGGATAGTATTTCGGGTGCGATCATACCAGCACTAATGCACCGGATCCCATCAGAACTCCGCAGTTAAGCGTGCTTGGGCGAGAGTAGTACTAGGATGGGTGACCCCCTGGGAAGTCCTCGTGTTGCACCCCCTTTTTCGTTGCTCGTCTGCGTTTTTTTATGTTTTAGGTGCGTTTTTTTTTTTCTTTCTTGCTATATCCATGCTCGGGCGGCCTCCGGTTCAATGTTGATTGTTTTCTTGTTTCCCGAACCGAGCCGATCCATCACGTGGGTCCCACGCCTCGCGTCCGAAAGAAAACGAGGTTCTGCGTCTTGTAAGACATAAAAACAATAAGCATGGATAGTATTTCGGGTGCGATCATACCAGCACTAATGCACCGGATCCCATCAGAACTCCGCAGTTAAGCGTGCTTGGGCGAGAGTAGTACTAGGATGGGTGACCCCCTGGGAAGTCCTCGTGTTGCACCCCCTTTTTCGTTGCCCGTCTGCGTTTTTTTATGTTTTAGGTGCGTTTTTTTTTCTTTCTTGCTATATCCATGCTCGGGCGGCCTCCGGTTCAATGTTGATTGTTTTCTTGTTTCCCGAACCGAGCCGATCCATCACGTGGGTCCCACGCCTCGCGTCCGAAAGCAAACGAGGTTCTGCGTCTTGTAGGACATAAAAACAATAAGCATGGATAGTATTTCGGGTGCGATCATACCAGCACTAATGCACCGGATCCCATCAGAACTCCGCAGTTAAGCGTGCTTGGGCGAGAGTAGTACTAGGATGGGTGACCCCCTGGGAAGTCCTCGTGTTGCACCCCCTTTTTCGTTGCCCGTCTGAGTTTTTTTATGTTTTAGGTGCGTTTTTTTTTTCTTTCTTGCTATATCCATGCTCGGGCGGCCTCCGGTTCAATGTTCATTGTTTTCTTGTTTCCCGAACCGAGCCGATCCATCACGTGGGTCCCACGCCTCGCGTCCGAAAGCAAACGAGGTTCTGCGTCTTGTAAGACATAAAAACAATAAGCATGGATAGTATTTCGGGTGCGATCATACCAGCACTAATGCACCGGATCCCATCAGAACTCCGCAGTTAAGCGTGCTTGGGCGAGAGTAGTACTAGGATGGGTGACCCCCTGGGAAGTCCTCGTGTTGCACCCCCTTTTTCGTTGCCCGTCTGCGTTTTTTTATGTTTTAGGTGCGTTTTTTTTTTCTTTCTTGCTATATCCATGCTCGGGCGGCCTCCAGTTCAATGTTGATTGTTTTCTTGTTTCCCGAACCGAGCCGATCCATCACGTGGGTCCCACGCCTCGCGTCCGAAAGCAAACGAGGTTCTGCGTCTTGTAAGACATAAAAACAATAAGCATGGATAGTATTTCGGGTGCGATCATACCAGCACTAATGCACCGGATCCCATCAGAACTCCGCAGTTAAGCGTGCTTGGGCGAGAGTAGTACTAGGATGGGTGACCCCCTGGGAAGTCCTCGTGTTGCAACCCCTTTTTCGTTGCCCGTCTGCGTTTTTTTATGTTTTAGGTGCGTTTTTTTTTTTCTTTCTTGCTATATCCATGCTCGGGCGGCCTCCGGTTCAATGTTGATTGTTTTCTTGTTTCCCGAACCGAGCCGATCCATCACGTGGGTCCCACGCCTCGCGTCCGAAAGCAAACGAGGTTCTGCGTCTTGTAAGACATAAAAACAATAAGCATGGATAGTATTTCGGGTGCGATCATACCAGCACTAATGCACCGGATCCCATCAGAACTCCACAGTTAAGCGTGCTTGGGCGAGAGTAGTACTAGGATGGGTGACCCCCTGGGAAGTCCTCGTGTTGCACCCCTTTTTCGTTGCCCGTCTGCGTTTTTTTATGTTTTAGGTGCGTTTTTTTTTTCTTTCTTGCTATATCCATGCTCGGGCGGCCTCCGGTTCAATGTTGATTGTTTTCTTGTTTCCCGAACCGAGCCGATCCATCACGTGGGTCCCACGCCTCGCGTCCGAAAGCAAACGAGGTTCTGCGTCTTGTAAGACATAAAAACAATAAGCATGGATAGTATTTCGGGTGCGATCATACCAGCACTAATGCACCGGATCCCATCAGAACTCCGCAGTTAAGCGTGCTTGGGCGAGAGTAGTACTAGGATGGGTGACCCCCTGGGAAGTCCTCGTGTTGCACCCCCTTTTTCGTTGCTCGTCTGCGTTTTTTTATGTTTTAGGTGCGTTTTTTTTTTCTTTCTTGCTATATCCATGCTCGGGCGGCCTCCGGTTCAATGTTGATTGTTTTCTTGTTTCCCGAACCGAGCCGATCCATCACGTGGTTCCCACGCCTCGCGTCCGAAAGCAAACGAGGTTCTGCGTCTTGTAAGACATAAAAACAATAAGCATGGATAGTATTTCGGGTGCGATCATACCAGCACTAATGCACCGGATCCCATCAGAACTCCGCAGTTAAGCGTGCTTGGGCGAGAGTAGTACTAGGATGGGTGACCCCCTGGGAAGTCCTCGTGTTGCACCCCCTTTTTCGTTGCCCGTCTGCGTTTTTTTATGTTTTAGGTGCGTTTTTTTTTTCTTTCTTGCTATATCCATGCTCGGGCGGCCTCCGGTTCAATGTTGATTGTTTTCTTGTTTCCCGAACCGAGCCGATCCATCACGTGGGTCCCACGCCTCGCGTCCGAAAGCAAACGAGGTTCTGCGTCTTGTAAGACATAAAAACAATAAGCATGGATAGTATTTCGGGTGCGATCATACCAGCACTAATGCACCGGATCCCATCAGAACTCCGCAGTTAAGCGTGCTTGGGCGAGAGTAGTACTAGGATGGGTGACCCCCTGGGAAGTCCTCGTGTTGCACCCCCTTTTTCGTTGCTCGTCTGCGTTTTTTTATGTTTTAGGTGCGTTTTTTTTTTCTTTCTTGCTATATCCATGCTCGGGCGGCCTCCGGTTCAATGTTGATTGTTTTCTTGTTTCCCGAACCGAGCCGATCCATCACGTGGGTCCCACGCCTCGCGTCCGAAAGCAAACGAGGTTCTGCGTCTTGTAAGACATAAAAACAATAAGCATGGATAGTATTTCGGGTGCGATCATACCAGCACTAATGCACCGGATCCCATCAGAACTCCGCAGTTAAGCGTGCTTGGGCGAGAGTAGTACTAGGATGGGTGACCCCCTGGGAAGTCCTCGTGTTGCACCCCCTTTTTCGTTGCTCGTCTGCGTTTTTTTATGTTTTAGGTGCGTTTTTTTTTTCTTTCTTGCTATATCCATGCTCGGGCGGCCTCCGGTTCAATGTTGATTGTTTTCTTGTTTCCCGAACCGAGCCGATCCATCACGTGGGTCCCACGCCTCGCGTCCGAAAGCAAACGAGGTTCTGCGTCTTGTAAGACATAAAAACAATAAGCATGGATACTATTTCGGGTGCGATCATACCAGCACTAATGCACCGGATCCCATCAGAACTCCGCAGTTAAGCGTGCTTGGGCGAGAGTAGTACTAGGATGGGTGACCCCCTGGGAAGTCCTCGTGTTGCACCCCCTTTTTCATTGCTCGTCTGCGTTTTTTTATGTTTTAGGTGCGTTTTTTTTTTCTTTCTTGCTATATCCATGCTCGGGCGGCCTCCGGTTCAATGTTGATTGTTTTCTTGTTTCCCGAACCGAGCCGATCCATCACGTGGGTCCCACGCCTCGCGTCCGAAAGCAAACGAGGTTCTGCGTCTTGTAAGACATAAAAACAATAAGCATGGATAGTATTTCGGGTGCGATCATACCAGCACTAATGCACCGGATCCCATCAGAACTCCGCAATTAAGCGTGCTTGGGCGAGAGTAGTACTAGGATGGGTGACCCCCTGGGAAGTCCTCGTGTTGCACCCCCTTTTTCGTTGCCCGTCTGCGTTTTTTTATGTTTTAGGTGCGTTTTTTTTTCTTTCTTGCTATATCCATGCTCGGGCGGCCTCCGGTTCAATGTTGATTGTTTTCTTGTTTCCCGAACCGAGCCGATCCATCACGTGGGTCCCACGCCTCGCGTCCGAAAGCAAACGAGGTTCTGCGTCTTGTAAGACATAAAAACAATAAGCATGGATAGTATTTCGGGTGCGATCATACCAGCACTAATGCACCGGATCCCATCAGAACTCCGCAGTTAAGCGTGCTTGGGCGAGAGTAGTACTAGGATGGGTGACCCCCTGGGAAGTCCTCGTGTTGCACCCCCTTTTTCGTTGCTCGTCTGCGTTTTTTTATGTTTTAGGTGCGTTTTTTTTTTCTTTCTTGCTATATCCATGCTCGGGCGGCCTCCGGTTCAATGTTGATTGTTTTCTTGTTTCCCGAACCGAGCCGATCCATCACGTGGGTCCCACGCCTCGCGTCCGAAAGCAAACGAGGTTCTGCGTCTTGTAAGACATAAAAACAATAAGCATGGATAGTATTTCGGGTGCGATCATACCAGCACTAATGCACCGGATCCCATCAGAACTCCGCAGTTAAGCGTGCTTGGGCGAGAGTAGTACTAGGATGGGTGACCCCCTGGGAAGTCCTCGTGTTGCACCCCCTTTTTCGTTGCTCGTCTGCGTTTTTTTATGTTTTAGGTGCGTTTTTTTTTTTTTTCTTTCTTGCTATATCCATGCTCGGGCGGCCTCCGGTTCAATGTTGATTGTTTTCTTGTTTCCCGAACCGAGCCGATCCATCACGTGGGTCCCACGCCTCGCGTCCGAAAGAAAACGAGGTTCTGCGTCTTGTAAGACATAAAAACAATAAGCATGGATAGTATTTCGGGTGCGATCATACCAGCACTAATGCACCGGATCCCATCAGAACTCCGCAGTTAAGCGTGCTTGGGCGAGAGTAGTACTAGGATGGGTGACCCCCTGGGAAGTCCTCGTGTTGCACCCCCTTTTTCGTTGCCCGTCTGCGTTTTTTTATGTTTTAGGTGCGTTTTTTTTTCTTTCTTGCTATATCCATGCTCGGGCGGCCTCCGGTTCAATGTTGATTGTTTTCTTGTTTCCCGAACCGAGCCGATCCATCACGTGGGTCCCACGCCTCGCGTCCGAAAGCAAACGAGGTTCTGCGTCTTGTAGGACATAAAAACAATAAGCATGGATAGTATTTCGGGTGCGATCATACCAGCACTAATGCACCGGATCCCATCAGAACTCCGCAGTTAAGCGTGCTTGGGCGAGAGTAGTACTAGGATGGGTGACCCCCTGGGAAGTCCTCGTGTTGCACCCCCTTTTTCGTTGCCCGTCTGAGTTTTTTTATGTTTTAGGTGCGTTTTTTTTTTCTTTCTTGCTATATCCATGCTCGGGCGGCCTCCGGTTCAATGTTCATTGTTTTCTTGTTTCCCGAACCGAGCCGATCCATCACGTGGGTCCCACGCCTCGCGTCCGAAAGCAAACGAGGTTCTGCGTCTTGTAAGACATAAAAACAATAAGCATGGATAGTATTTCGGGTGCGATCATACCAGCACTAATGCACCGGATCCCATCAGAACTCCGCAGTTAAGCGTGCTTGGGCGAGAGTAGTACTAGGATGGGTGACCCCCTGGGAAGTCCTCGTGTTGCACCCCCTTTTTCGTTGCCCGTCTGCGTTTTTTTATGTTTTAGGTGCGTTTTTTTTTTCTTTCTTGCTATATCCATGCTCGGGCGGCCTCCAGTTCAATGTTGATTGTTTTCTTGTTTCCCGAACCGAGCCGATCCATCACGTGGGTCCCACGCCTCGCGTCCGAAAGCAAACGAGGTTCTGCGTCTTGTAAGACATAAAAACAATAAGCATGGATAGTATTTCGGGTGCGATCATACCAGCACTAATGCACCGGATCCCATCAGAACTCCGCAGTTAAGCGTGCTTGGGCGAGAGTAGTACTAGGATGGGTGACCCCCTGGGAAGTCCTCGTGTTGCAACCCCTTTTTCGTTGCCCGTCTGCGTTTTTTTATGTTTTAGGTGCGTTTTTTTTTTTCTTTCTTGCTATATCCATGCTCGGGCGGCCTCCGGTTCAATGTTGATTGTTTTCTTGTTTCCCGAACCGAGCCGATCCATCACGTGGGTCCCACGCCTCGCGTCCGAAAGCAAACGAGGTTCTGCGTCTTGTAAGACATAAAAACAATAAGCATGGATAGTATTTCGGGTGCGATCATACCAGCACTAATGCACCGGATCCCATCAGAACTCCACAGTTAAGCGTGCTTGGGCGAGAGTAGTACTAGGATGGGTGACCCCCTGGGAAGTCCTCGTGTTGCACCCCCTTTTTCGTTGCCCGTCTGCGTTTTTTTATGTTTTAGGTGCGTTTTTTTTTTCTTTCTTGCTATATCCATGCTCGGGCGGCCTCCGGTTCAATGTTGATTGTTTTCTTGTTTCCCGAACCGAGCCGATCCATCACGTGGGTCCCACGCCTCGCGTCCGAAAGCAAACGAGGTTCTGCGTCTTGTAAGACATAAAAACAATAAGCATGGATAGTATTTCGGGTGCGATCATACCAGCACTAATGCACCGGATCCCATCAGAACTCCGCAGTTAAGCGTGCTTGGGCGAGAGTAGTACTAGGATGGGTGACCTCCTGGGAAGTCCTCGTGTTGCACCCCCTTTTTCGTTGCCCGTCTGCGTTTTTTTATGTTTTAGGTGCGTTTTTTTTTTCTTTCTTGCTATATCCATGCTCGGGCGGCCTCCGGTTCAATGTTGATTGTTTTCTTGTTTCCCGAACCGAGCCGATCCATCACGTGGGTCCCACGCCTCGCGTCCGAAAGCAAACGAGGTTCTGCGTCTTGTAGGACATAAAAACAATAAGCATGGATAGTATTTCGGGTGCGATCATACCAGCACTAATGCACCGGATCCCATCAGAACTCCGCAGTTAAGCGTGCTTGGGCGAGAGTAGTACTAGGATGGGTGACCCCCTGGGAAGTCCTCGTGTTGCACCCCCTTTTTCGTTGATCGTCTGCGTTTTTTTATGTTTTAGGTGCGTTTTTTTTTTCTTTCTTGCTATATCCATGCTCGGGCGGCCTCCGGTTCAATGTTGATTGTTTTCTTGTTTCCCGAACCGAGCCGATCCATCACGTGGGTCCCACGCCTCGCGTCCGAAAGCAAACGAGGTTCTGCGTCTTGTAAGACATAAAAACAATAAGCATGGATAGTATTTCGTGTGCGATCATACCAGCACTAATGCACCGGATCCCATCAGAACTCCGCAGTTAAGCGTGCTTGGGCGAGAGTAGTACTAGGATGGGTGACCCCCTGGGAAGTCCTCGTGTTGCACCCCCTTTTTCGTTGCTCGTCTGCGTTTTTTTATGTTTTAGGTGCGTTTTTTTTTTCTTTCTTGCTATATCCATGCTCGGGCGGCCTCCGGTTCAATGTTGTTTGTTTTCTTGTTTCCCGAACCGAGCCGATCCATCACGTGGGTCCCACGCCTCGCGTCCGAAAGCAAACGAGGTTCTGCGTCTTGTAAGACATAAAAACAATAAGCATGGATAGTATTTCGGGTGCGATCATACCAGCACTAATGCACCGGATCCCATCAGAACTCCGCAGTTAAGCGTGCTTGGGCGAGAGTAGTACTAGGATGGGTGACCCCCTGGGAAGTCCTCGTGTTGCACCCCCTTTTTCGTTGCTCGTCTGCGTTTTTTTATGTTTTAGGTGCGTTTTTTTTTTCTTTCTTGCTATATCCATGCTCGGGCGGCCTCCGGTTCAATGTTGATTGTTTTCTTGTTTCCCGAACCGAGCCGATCCATCACGTGGGTCCCACGCCTCGCGTCCGAAAGCAAACGAGGTTCTGCGTCTTGTAAGACATAAAAACAATAAGCATGGATAGTATTTCGGGTGCGATCATACCAGCACTAATGCACCGGATCCCATCAGAACTCCGCAGTTAAGCGTGCTTGGGCGAGAGTAGTACTAGGATGGGTGACCCCCTGGGAAGTCCTCGTGTTGCACTCCCTTTTTCGTTGCCCGTCTGCGTTTTTTTATGTTTTAGGTGCGTTTTTTTTTTCTTTCTTGCTATATCCATGCTCGGGCGGCCTCCGGTTCAATGTTGATTGTTTTCTTGTTTCCCGAACCGAGCCGATCCATCACGTGGGTCCCACGCCTCGCGTCCGAAAGCAAACGAGGTTCTGCGTCTTGTAAGACATAAAAACAATAAGCATGGATAGTATTTCGGGTGCGATCATACCAGCACTAATGCACCGGATCCCATCAGAACTCCGCAGTTAAGCGTGCTTGGGCGAGAGTAGTACTAGGATGGGTGACCCCCTGGGAAGTCCTCGTGTTGCACCCCCTTTTTCGTTGCCCGTCTGCGTTTTTTTATGTTTTAGGTGCGTTTTTTTTTTCTTTCTTGCTATATCCATGCTCGGGCGGCCTCCGGTTCAATGTTGATTGTTTTCTTGTTTCCCGAACCGAGCCGATCCATCACGTGGGTCCCACGCCTCGCGTCCGAAAGCAAACGAGTTCTGCGTCTTGTAAGACATAAAAACAATAAGCATGGATAGTATTTCGGGTGCGATCATACCAGCACTAATGCACCGGATCCCATCAGAACTCCGCAGTTAAGCGTGCTTGGGCGAGAGTAGTACTAGGATGGGTGACCCCCTGGGAAGTCCTCGTGTTGCACCCCCTTTTTCGTTGCTCGTCTGCGTTTTTTTATGTTTTAGGTGCGTTTTTTTTTTCTTTCTTGCTATATCCATGCTCGGGCGGCCTCCGGTTCAATGTTGATTGTTTTCTTGTTTCCCGAACCGAGCCGATCCATCACGTGGGTCCCACGCCTCGCGTCCGAAAGCAAACGAGGTTCTGCGTCTTGTAAGACATAAAAACAATAAGCATGGATAGTATTTCGGGTGCGATCATACCAGCACTAATGCACCGGATCCCATCAGAACTCCACAGTTAAGCGTGCTTGGGCGAGAGTAGTACTAGGATGGGTGACCCCCTGGGAAGTCCTCGTGTTGCACCCCCTTTTTCGTTGCCCGTCTGCGTTTTTTTATGTTTTAGGTGCGTTTTTTTTTTCTTTCTTGCTATATCCATGCTCGGGCGGCCTCCGGTTCAATGTTGATTGTTTTCTTGTTTCCCGAACCGAGCCGATCCATCACGTGGGTCCCACGCCTCGCGTCCGAAAGCAAACGAGGTTCTGCGTCTTGTAAGACATAAAAACAATAAGCATGGATAGTATTTCGGGTGCGATCATACCAGCACTAATGCACCGGATCCCATCAGAACTCCGCAGTTAAGCGTGCTTGGGCGAGAGTAGTACTAGGATGGGTGACCCCCTGGGAAGTCCTCGTGTTGCACCCCCTTTTTCGTTGCCCGTCTGCGTTTTTTTATGTTTTAGGTGCGTTTTTTTTTTCTTTCTTGCTATATCCATGCTCGGGCGGCCTCCGGTTCAATGTTGATTGTTTTCTTGTTTCCCGAACCGAGCCGATCCATCACGTGGGTCCCACGCCTCGCGTCCGAAAGCAAACGAGGTTCTGCGTCTTGTAGGACATAAAAACAATAAGCATGGATAGTATTTCGGGTGCGATCATACCAGCACTAATGCACCGGATCCCATCAGAACTCCGCAGTTAAGCGTGCTTGGGCGAGAGTAGTACTAGGATGGGTGACCCCCTGGGAAGTCCTCGTGTTGCACCCCCTTTTTCGTTGATCGTCTGCGTTTTTTTATGTTTTAGGTGCGTTTTTTTTTTCTTTCTTGCTATATCCATGCTCGGGCGGCCTCCGGTTCAATGTTGATTGTTTTCTTGTTTCCCGAACCGAGCCGATCCATCACGTGGGTCCCACGCCTCGCGTCCGAAAGCAAACGAGGTTCTGCGTCTTGTAAGACATAAAAACAATAAGCATGGATAGTATTTCGTGTGCGATCATACCAGCACTAATGCACCGGATCCCATCAGAACTCCGCAGTTAAGCGTGCTTGGGCGAGAGTAGTACTAGGATGGGTGACCCCCTGGGAAGTCCTCGTGTTGCACCCCCTTTTTCGTTGCTCGTCTGCGTTTTTTTATGTTTTAGGTGCGTTTTTTTTTTCTTTCTTGCTATATCCATGCTCGGGCGGCCTCCGGTTCAATGTTGTTTGTTTTCTTGTTTCCCGAACCGAGCCGATCCATCACGTGGGTCCCACGCCTCGCGTCCGAAAGCAAACGAGGTTCTGCGTCTTGTAAGACATAAAAACAATAAGCATGGATAGTATTTCGGGTGCGATCATACCAGCACTAATGCACCGGATCCCATCAGAACTCCGCAGTTAAGCGTGCTTGGGCGAGAGTAGTACTAGGATGGGTGACCCCCTGGGAAGTCCTCGTGTTGCACCCCCTTTTTCGTTGCTCGTCTGCGTTTTTTTATGTTTTAGGTGCGTTTTTTTTTTCTTTCTTGCTATATCCATGCTCGGGCGGCCTCCGGTTCAATGTTGATTGTTTTCTTGTTTCCCGAACCGAGCCGATCCATCACGTGGGTCCCACGCCTCGCGTCCGAAAGCAAACGAGGTTCTGCGTCTTGTAAGACATAAAAACAATAAGCATGGATAGTATTTCGGGTGCGATCATACCAGCACTAATGCACCGGATCCCATCAGAACTCCGCAGTTAAGCGTGCTTGGGCGAGAGTAGTACTAGGATGGGTGACCCCCTGGGAAGTCCTCGTGTTGCACCCCCTTTTTCGTTGCCCGTCTGCGTTTTTTTATGTTTTAGGTGCGTTTTTTTTTTCTTTCTTGCTATATCCATGCTCGGGCGGCCTCCGGTTCAATGTTGATTGTTTTCTTGTTTCCCGAACCGAGCCGATCCATCACGTGGGTCCCACGCCTCGCGTCCGAAAGCAAACGAGTTCTGCGTCTTGTAAGACATAAAAACAATAAGCATGGATAGTATTTCGGGTGCGATCATACCAGCACTAATGCACCGGATCCCATCAGAACTCCGCAGTTAAGCGTGCTTGGGCGAGAGTAGTACTAGGATGGGTGACCCCCTGGGAAGTCCTCGTGTTTCACCCCCTTTTTCGTTGCTCGTCTGCGTTTTTTTATGTTTTAGGTGCGTTTTTTTTTTTCTTTCTTGCTATATCAATGCTCGGGCGGCCTCCGGTTCAATGTTGTTTGTTTTCTTGTTTCCCGAACCGAGCCGATCCATCACGTGGGTCCCACGCCTCGCGTCCGAAAGCAAACGAGGTTCTGCGTCTTGTAAGACATAAAAACAATAAGCATGGATAGTATTTCGGGTGCGATCATACCAGCACTAATGCACCGGATCCCATCAGAACTCCGCAGTTAAGCGTGCTTGGGCGAGAGTAGTACTAGGATGGGTGACCCCTTGGGAAGTCCTCGTGTTGCACCCCCTTTTTCGTTGCTCGTCTGCGTTTTTTTATGTTTTAGGTGCGTTTTTTTTTTCTTTCTTGCTATATCCATGCTCGGGCGGCCTCCGGTTCAATGTTGATTGTTTTTCTTGTTTCCCGAACCGAGCCGATCCATCACGTGGGTCCCACGCCTCGCGTCCGAAAGCAAACGAGGTTCTGCGTCTTGTAAGACATAAAAACAATAAGCATGGATAGTATTTCGGGTGCGATCATACCAGCACTAATGCACCGGATCCCATCAGAACTCCGCAGTTAAGCGTGCTTGGGCGAGAGTAGTACTAGGATGGGTGACCCCCTGGGAAGTCCTCGTGTTGCACCCCCTTTTTCGTTGCCCGTCTGCGTTTTTTTATGTTTTAGGTGCGTTTTTTTTTTCTTTCTTGCTATATCCATGCTCGGGCGGCCTCCGGTTCAATGTTGATTGTTTTCTTGTTTCCCGAACCGAGCCGATCCATCACGTGGGTCCCACGCCTCGCGTCCGAAAGCAAACGAGGTTCTGCGTCTTGTAAGACATAAAAACAATAAGCATGGATAGTATTTCGGGTGCGATCATACCAGCACTAATGCACCGGATCCCATCAGAACTCTGCAGTTAAGCGTGCTTGGGCGAGAGTAGTACTAGGATGGGTGACCCCCTGGGAAGTCCTCGTGTTGCACCCCCTTTTTCGTTGCCCGTCTGCGTTTTTTTATGTTTTAGGTGCGTTTTTTTTTTCTTTCTTGCTATATCCATGCTCGGGCGGCCTCCGGTTCAATGTTGATTGTTTTCTTGTTTCCCGAACCGAGCCGATCCATCACGTGGGTCCCACGCCTCGCGTCCGAAAGCAAACGAGGTTTTGCGTCTTGTAAGACATAAAAACAATAAGCATGGATAGTATTTCGGGTGCGATCATACCAGCACTAATGCACCGGATCCCATCAGAACTCTGCAGTTAAGCGTGCTTGGGCGAGAGTAGTACTAGGATGGGTGACCCCCTGGGAAGTCCTCGTGTTGCACTCCCTTTTTCGTTGCCCGTCTGCGTTTTTTTATGTTTTAGGTGCGTTTTTTTTTTCTTTCTTGCTATATCCATGCTCGGGCGGCCTCCGGTTCAATGTTGATTGTTTTCTTGTTTCCCGAACCGAGCCGATCCATCACGTGGGTCCCACGCCTCGCGTCCGAAAGCAAACGAGGTTCTGCGTCTTGTAAGACATAAAAACAATAAGCATGGATAGTATTTCGGGTGCGATCATACCAGCACTAATGCACCGGATCCCATCAGAACTCCGCAGTTAAGCGTGCTTGGGCGAGAGTAGTACTAGGATGGGTGACCCCCTGGGAAGTCCTCGTGTTGCACCCCCTTTTTCGTTGCCCGTCTGCGTTTTTTTATGTTTTAGGTGCGTTTTTTTTTTCTTTCTTGCTATATCCATGCTCGGGCGGCCTCCGGTTCAATGTTGATTGTTTTCTTGTTTCCCGAACCGAGCCGATCCATCACGTGGGTCCCACGCCTCGCGTCCGAAAGCAAACGAGGTTCTGCGTCTTGTAGGACATAAAAACAATAAGCATGGATAGTATTTCGGGTGCGATCATACCAGCACTAATGCACCGGATCCCATCAGAACTCCGCAGTTAAGCGTGCTTGGGCGAGAGTAGTACTAGGATGGGTGACCCCCTGGGAAGTTCTCGTGTTGCACCCCCTTTTTCGTTGCCCGTCTGCGTTTTTTTATGTTTTAGGTGCGTTTTTTTTTCTTTCTTGCTATATCCATGCTCGGGCGGCCTCCGGTTCAATGTTGATTGTTTTCTTGTTTCCCGAACCGAGCCGATCCATCACGTGGGTCCCACGCCTCGCGTCCGAAAGCAAACGAGGTTCTGCGTCTTGTAGGACATAAAAACAATAAGCATGGATAGTATTTCGGGTGCGATCATACCAGCACTAATGCACCGGATCCCATCAGAACTCCGCAGTTAAGCGTGCTTGGGCGAGAGTAGTACTAGGATGGGTGACCCCCTGGGAAGTTCTCGTGTTGCACCCCCTTTTTCGTTGCCCGTCTGCGTTTTTTTATGTTTTAGGTGCGTTTTTTTTTCTTTCTTGCTATATCCATGCTCGGGCGGCCTCCGGTTCAATGTTGATTGTTTTCTTGTTTCCCGAACCGAGCCGATCCATCACGTGGGTCCCACGCCTCGCGTCCGAAAGCAAACGAGGTTCTGCGTCTTGTAAGACATAAAAACAATAAGCATGGATAGTATTTCGGGTGCGATCATACCAGCACTAATGCACCGGATCCCATCAGAACTCCGCAGTTAAGCGTGCTTGGGCGAGAGTAGTACTAGGATGGGTGACCCCCTGGGAAGTCCTCGTGTTGCACCCCCTTTTTCGTTGCCCGTCTGCGTTTTTTTATGTTTTAGGTGCGTTTTTTTTTTCTTTCTTGCTATATCCATGCTCGGGCGGCCTCCGGTTCAATGTTGATTGTTTTCTTGTTTCCCGAACCGAGCCGATCCATCACGTGGGTCCCACGCCTCGCGTCCGAAAGCAAACGAGGTTTTGCGTCTTGTAAGACATAAAAACAATAAGCATGGATAGTATTTCGGGTGCGATCATACCAGCACTAATGCACCGGATCCCATCAGAACTCTGCAGTTAAGCGTGCTTGGGCGAGAGTAGTACTAGGATGGGTGACCCCCTGGGAAGTCCTCGTGTTGCACTCCCTTTTTCGTTGCCCGTCTGCGTTTTTTTATGTTTTAGGTGCGTTTTTTTTTTCTTTCTTGCTATATCCATGCTCGGGCGGCCTCCGGTTCAATGTTGATTGTTTTCTTGTTTCCCGAACCGAGCCGATCCATCACGTGGGTCCCACGCCTCGCGTCCGAAAGCAAACGAGGTTCTGCGTCTTGTAAGACATAAAAACAATAAGCATGGATAGTATTTCGGGTGCGATCATACCAGCACTAATGCACCGGATCCCATCAGAACTCCGCAGTTAAGCGTGCTTGGGCGAGAGTAGTACTAGGATGGGTGACCCCCTGGGAAGTCCTCGTGTTGCACCCCCTTTTTCGTTGCCCGTCTGCGTTTTTTTATGTTTTAGGTGCGTTTTTTTTTTCTTTCTTGCTATATCCATGCTCGGGCGGCCTCCGGTTCAATGTTGATTGTTTTCTTGTTTCCCGAACCGAGCCGATCCATCACGTGGGTCCCACGCCTCGCGTCCGAAAGCAAACGAGGTTCTGCGTCTTGTAGGACATAAAAACAATAAGCATGGATAGTATTTCGGGTGCGATCATACCAGCACTAATGCACCGGATCCCATCAGAACTCCGCAGTTAAGCGTGCTTGGGCGAGAGTAGTACTAGGATGGGTGACCCCCTGGGAAGTCCTCGTGTTGCACCCCCTTTTTCGTTGATCGTCTGCGTTTTTTTATGTTTTAGGTGCGTTTTTTTTTTCTTTCTTGCTATATCCATGCTCGGGCGGACTCCGGTTCAATGTTGATTGTTTTCTTGTTTCCCGAACCGAGCCGATCCATCACGTGGGTCCCACGCCTCGCGTCCGAAAGCAAACGAGGTTCTGCGTCTTGTAGGACATAAAAACAATAAGCATGGATAGTATTTCGGGTGCGATCATACCAGCACTAATGCACCGGATCCCATCAGAACTCCGCAGTTAAGCGTGCTTGGGCGAGAGTAGTACTAGGATGGGTGACCCCCTGGGAAGTCCTCGTGTTGCACCCCCTTTTTCGTTGATCGTCTGCGTTTTTTTATGTTTTAGGTGCGTTTTTTTTTTCTTTCTTGCTATATCCATGCTCGGGCGGCCTCCGGTTCAATGTTGATTGTTTTCTTGTTTCCCGAACCGAGCCGATCCATCACGTGGGTCCCACGCCTCGCGTCCGAAAGCAAACGAGGTTCTGCGTCTTGTAGGACATAAAAACAATAAGCATGGATAGTATTTCGGGTGCGATCATACCAGCACTAATGCACCGGATCCCATCAGAACTCCGCAGTTAAGCGTGCTTGGGCGAGAGTAGTACTAGGATGGGTGACCCCCTGGGAAGTCCTCGTGTTGCACCCCCTTTTTCGTTGCCCGTCTGCGTTTTTTTATGTTTTAGGTGCGTTTTTTTTTTCTTTCTTGCTATATCCATGCTCGGGCGGCCTCCGGTTCAATGTTGATTGTTTTCTTGTTTCCCGAACCGAGCCGATCCATCACGTGGGTCCCACGCCTCGCGTCCGAAAGCAAACGAGTTCTGCGTCTTGTAAGACATAAAAACAATAAGCATGGATAGTATTTCGGGTGCGATCATACCAGCACTAATGCACCGGATCCCATCAGAACTCCGCAGTTAAGCGTGCTTGGGCGAGAGTAGTACTAGGATGGGTGACCCCCTGGGAAGTCCTCGTGTTTCACCCCCTTTTTCGTTGCTCGTCTGCGTTTTTTTATGTTTTAGGTGCGTTTTTTTTTTCTTTCTTGCTATATTAATGCTCGGGCGGCCTCCGGTTCAATGTTGTTTGTTTTCTTGTTTCCCGAACCGAGCCGATCCATCACGTGGGTCCCACGCCTCGCGTCCGAAAGCAAACGAGGTTCTGCGTCTTGTAAGACATAAAAACAATAAGCATGGATAGTATTTCGGGTGCGATCATACCAGCACTAATGCACCGGATCCCATCAGAACTCCGCAGTTAAGCGTGCTTGGGCGAGAGTAGTACTAGGATGGGTGACCCCTTGGGAAGTCCTCGTGTTGCACCCCCTTTTTCGTTGCTCGTCTGCGTTTTTTTATGTTTTAGGTGCGTTTTTTTTTCTTTCTTGCTATATCCATGCTCGGGCGGCCTCCGGTTCAATGTTGATTGTTTTTCTTGTTTCCCGAACCGAGCCGATCCATCACGTGGGTCCCACGCCTCGCGTCCGAAAGCAAACGAGGTTCTGCGTCTTGTAAGACATAAAAACAATAAGCATGGATAGTATTTCGGGTGCGATCATACCAGCACTAATGCACCGGATCCCATCAGAACTCCGCAGTTAAGCGTGCTTGGGCGAGAGTAGTACTAGGATGGGTGACCCCCTGGGAAGTTCTCGTGTTGCACCCCCTTTTTCGTTGCCCGTCTGCGTTTTTTTATGTTTTAGGTGCGTTTTTTTTTCTTTCTTGCTATATCCATGCTCGGGCGGCCTCCGGTTCAATGTTGATTGTTTTCTTGTTTCCCGAACCGAGCCGATCCATCACGTGGGTCCCACGCCTCGCGTCCGAAAGCAAACGAGGTTCTGCGTCTTGTAAGACATAAAAACAATAAGCATGGATAGTATTTCGGGTGCGATCATACCAGCACTAATGCACCGGATCCCATCAGAACTCCGCAGTTAAGCGTGCTTGGGCGAGAGTAGTACTAGGATGGGTGACCCCCTGGGAAGTCCTCGTGTTGCACCCCCTTTTTCGTTGCCCGTCTGCGTTTTTTTATGTTTTAGGTGCGTTTTTTTTTTCTTTCTTGCTATATCCATGCTCGGGCGGCCTCCGGTTCAATGTTGATTGTTTTCTTGTTTCCCGAACCGAGCCGATCCATCACGTGGGTCCCACGCCTCGCGTCCGAAAGCAAACGAGGTTCTGCGTCTTGTAGGACATAAAAACAATAAGCATGGATAGTATTTCGGGTGCGATCATACCAGCACTAATGCACCGGATCCCATCAGAACTCCGCAGTTAAGCGTGCTTGGGCGAGAGTAGTACTAGGATGGGTGACCCCCTGGGAAGTCCTCGTGTTGCACCCCCTTTTTCGTTGATCGTCTGCGTTTTTTTATGTTTTAGGTGCGTTTTTTTTTTCTTTCTTGCTATATCCATGCTCGGGCGGACTCCGGTTCAATGTTGATTGTTTTCTTGTTTCCCGAACCGAGCCGATCCATCACGTGGGTCCCACGCCTCGCGTCCGAAAGCAAACGAGGTTCTGCGTCTTGTAGGACATAAAAACAATAAGCATGGATAGTATTTCGGGTGCGATCATACCAGCACTAATGCACCGGATCCCATCAGAACTCCGCAGTTAAGCGTGCTTGGGCGAGAGTAGTACTAGGATGGGTGACCCCCTGGGAAGTCCTCGTGTTGCACCCCCTTTTTCGTTGATCGTCTGCGTTTTTTTATGTTTTAGGTGCGTTTTTTTTTTCTTTCTTGCTATATCCATGCTCGGGCGGCCTCCGGTTCAATGTTGATTGTTTTCTTGTTTCCCGAACCGAGCCGATCCATCACGTGGGTCCCACGCCTCGCGTCCGAAAGCAAACGAGGTTCTGCGTCTTGTAGGACATAAAAACAATAAGCATGGATAGTATTTCGGGTGCGATCATACCAGCACTAATGCACCGGATCCCATCAGAACTCCGCAGTTAAGCGTGCTTGGGCGAGAGTAGTACTAGGATGGGTGACCCCCTGGGAAGTCCTCGTGTTGCACCCCCTTTTTCGTTGCCCGTCTGCGTTTTTTTATGTTTTAGGTGCGTTTTTTTTTTCTTTCTTGCTATATCCATGCTCGGGCGGCCTCCGGTTCAATGTTGATTGTTTTCTTGTTTCCCGAACCGAGCCGATCCATCACGTGGGTCCCACGCCTCGCGTCCGAAAGCAAACGAGTTCTGCGTCTTGTAAGACATAAAAACAATAAGCATGGATAGTATTTCGGGTGCGATCATACCAGCACTAATGCACCGGATCCCATCAGAACTCCGCAGTT
Organism: Lactuca saligna; assembly: GCF_052625555.1. Lineage (NCBI taxonomy): Eukaryota > Viridiplantae > Streptophyta > Magnoliopsida > Asterales > Asteraceae > Lactuca > Lactuca saligna. The sequence goes on from NC_136417.1 coordinate 157,649,319, forward strand.
AAGCGTGCTTGGGCGAGAGTAGTACTAGGATGGGTGACCCCCTGGGAAGTCCTCGTGTTTCACCCCCTTTTTCGTTGCTCGTCTGCGTTTTTTTATGTTTTAGGTGCGTTTTTTTTTTCTTTCTTGCTATATCAATGCTCGGGCGGCCTCCGGTTCAATGTTGTTTGTTTTCTTGTTTCCCGAACCGAGCCGATCCATCACGTGGGTCCCACGCCTCGCGTCCGAAAGCAAACGAGGTTCTGCGTCTTGTAAGACATAAAAACAATAAGCATGGATAGTATTTCGGGTGCGATCATACCAGCACTAATGCACCGGATCCCATCAGAACTCCGCAGTTAAGCGTGCTTGGGCGAGAGTAGTACTAGGATGGGTGACCCCTTGGGAAGTCCTCGTGTTGCACCCCCTTTTTCGTTGCTCGTCTGCGTTTTTTTATGTTTTAGGTGCGTTTTTTTTTCTTTCTTGCTATATCCATGCTCGGGCGGCCTCCGGTTCAATGTTGATTGTTTTTCTTGTTTCCCGAACCGAGCCGATCCATCACGTGGGTCCCACGCCTCGCGTCCGAAAACAAACGAGGTTCTGCGTCTTGTAAGACATAAAAACAATAAGCATGGATAGTATTTCGGGTGCGATCATACCAGCACTAATGCACCGGATCCCATCAGAACTCCGCAGTTAAGCGTGCTTAGGCGAGAGTAGTACTAGGATGGGTGACCCCCTGGGAAGTTCTCGTGTTGCACCCCCTTTTTCGTTGCCCGTCTGCGTTTTTTTATGTTTTAGGTGCGTTTTTTTTTCTTTCTTGCTATATCCATGCTCGGGCGGCCTCCGGTTCAATGTTGATTGTTTTCTTGTTTCCCGAACCGAGCCGATCCATCACGTGGGTCCCACGCCTCGCGTCCGAAAGCAAACGAGGTTCTGCGTCTTGTAAGACATAAAAACAATAAGCATGGATAGTATTTCGGGTGCGATCATACCAGCACTAATGCACCGGATCCCATCAGAACTCCGCAGTTAAGCGTGCTTGGGCGAGAGTAGTACTAGGATGGGTGACCCCCTGGGAAGTCCTCGTGTTGCACCCCCTTTTTCGTTGCCCGTCTGCGTTTTTTTATGTTTTAGGTGCGTTTTTTTTTTCTTTCTTGCTATATCCATGCTCGGGCGGCCTCCGGTTCAATGTTGATTGTTTTCTTGTTTCCCGAACCGAGCCGATCCATCACGTGGGTCCCACGCCTCGCGTCCGAAAGCAAACGAGGTTTTGCGTCTTGTAAGACATAAAAACAATAAGCATGGATAGTATTTCGGGTGCGATCATACCAGCACTAATGCACCGGATCCCATCAGAACTCTGCAGTTAAGCGTGCTTGGGCGAGAGTAGTACTAGGATGGGTGACCCCCTGGGAAGTCCTCGTGTTGCACTCCCTTTTTCGTTGCCCGTCTGCGTTTTTTTATGTTTTAGGTGCGTTTTTTTTTTCTTTCTTGCTATATCCATGCTCGGGCGGCCTCCGGTTCAATGTTGATTGTTTTCTTGTTTCCCGAACCGAGCCGATCCATCACGTGGGTCCCACGCCTCGCGTCCGAAAGCAAACGAGGTTCTGCGTCTTGTAAGACATAAAAACAATAAGCATGGATAGTATTTCGGGTGCGATCATACCAGCACTAATGCACCGGATCCCATCAGAACTCCGCAGTTAAGCGTGCTTGGGCGAGAGTAGTACTAGGATGGGTGACCCCTTGGGAAGTCCTCGTGTTGCACCCCCTTTTTCGTTGCTCGTCTGCGTTTTTTTATGTTTTAGGTGCGTTTTTTTTTTCTTTCTTGCTATATCCATGCTCGGGCGGCCTCCGGTTCAATGTTGATTGTTTTTCTTGTTTCCCGAACCGAGCCGATCCATCACGTGGGTCCCACGCCTCGCGTCCGAAAGCAAACGAGGTTCTGCGTCTTGTAAGACATAAAAACAATAAGCATGGATAGTATTTCGGGTGCGATCATACCAGCACTAATGCACCGGATCCCATCAGAACTCCGCAGTTAAGCGTGCTTGGGCGAGAGTAGTACTAGGATGGGTGACCCCCTGGGAAATCCTCGTGTTGCACCCCCTTTTTCGTTGCCCGTCTGCGTTTTTTTATGTTTTTGGTGCGTTTTTTTTTTCTTTCTTGCTATATCCATGCTCGGGCGGCCTCCGGTTCAATGTTGATTGTTTTCTTGTTTCCCGAACCGAGCCGATCCATCACGTGGGTCCCACGCCTCGCGTCCGAAAGCAAACGAGGTTCTGCGTCTTGTAAGACATAAAAACAATAAGCATGGATAGTATTTCGGGTGCGATCATACCAGCACTAATGCACCGGATCCCATCAGAACTCCGCAGTTAAGCGTGCTTGGGCGAGAGTAGTACTAGGATGGGTGACCCCCTGGGAAGTCCTCGTGTTGCACCCCCTTTTTCGTTGCCCGTCTGCGTTTTTTTATGTTTTAGGTGCGTTTTTTTTTTCTTTCTTGCTATATCCATGCTCGGGCGGCCTCCGGTTCAATGTTGATTGTTTTCTTGTTTCCCGAACCGAGCCGATCCATCACGTGGGTCCCACGCCTCGCGTCCGAAAGCAAACGAGGTTTTGCGTCTTGTAAGACATAAAAACAATAAGCATGGATAGTATTTCGGGTGCGATCATACCAGCACTAATGCACCGGATCCCATCAGAACTCTGCAGTTAAGCGTGCTTGGGCGAGAGTAGTACTAGGATGGGTGACCCCCTGGGAAGTCCTCGTGTTGCACTCCCTTTTTCGTTGCCCGTCTGCGTTTTTTTATGTTTTAGGTGCGTTTTTTTTTTCTTTCTTGCTATATCCATGCTCGGGCGGCCTCCGGTTCAATGTTGATTGTTTTCTTGTTTCCCGAACCGAGCCGATCCATCACGTGGGTCCCACGCCTCGCGTCCGAAAGCAAACGAGGTTCTGCGTCTTGTAAGACATAAAAACAATAAGCATGGATAGTATTTCGGGTGCGATCATACCAGCACTAATGCACCGGATCCCATCAGAACTCCGCAGTTAAGCGTGCTTGGGCGAGAGTAGTACTAGGATGGGTGACCCTTTGGGAAGTCCTCGTGTTGCACCCCCTTTTTCGTTGCTCGTCTGCGTTTTTTTATGTTTTAGGTGCGTTTTTTTTTTCTTTCTTGCTATATCCATGCTCGGGCGGCCTCCGGTTCAATGTTGATTGTTTTTCTTGTTTCCCGAACCGAGCCGATCCATCACGTGGGTCCCACGCCTCGCGTCCGAAAGCAAACGAGGTTCTGCGTCTTGTAAGACATAAAAACAATAAGCATGGATAGTATTTCGGGTGCGATCATACCAGCACTAATGCACCGGATCCCATCAGAACTCCGCAGTTAAGCGTGCTTGGGCGAGAGTAGTACTAGGATGGGTGACCCCCTGGGAAATCCTCGTGTTGCACCCCCTTTTTCGTTGCCCGTCTGCGTTTTTTTATGTTTTTGGTGCGTTTTTTTTTTCTTTCTTGCTATATCCATGCTCGGGCGGCCTCCGGTTCAATGTTGATTGTTTTCTTGTTTCCCGAACCGAGCCGATCCATCACGTGGGTCCCACGCCTCGCGTCCGAAAGCAAACGAGGTTCTGCGTCTTGTAAGACATAAAAACAATAAGCATGGATAGTATTTCGGGTGCGATCATACCAGCACTAATGCACCGGATCCCATCAGAACTCCGCAGTTAAGCGTGCTTGGGCGAGAGTAGTACTAGGATGGGTGACCCCCTGGGAAGTCCTCGTGTTGCACCCCCTTTTTCGTTGCCCGTCTGCGTTTTTTTATGTTTTAGGTGCGTTTTTTTTTTCTTTCTTGCTATATCCATGCTCGGGCGGCCTCCGGTTCAATGTTGATTGTTTTCTTGTTTCCCGAACCGAGCCGATCCATCACGTGGGTCCCACGCCTCGCGTCCGAAAGCAAACGAGGTTTTGCGTCTTGTAAGACATAAAAACAATAAGCATGGATAGTATTTCGGGTACGATCATACCAGCACTAATGCACCGGATCTCATCAGAACTCTGCAGTTAAGCGTGCTTGGGCGAGAGTAGTACTAGGATGGGTGACCCCCTGGGAAGTCCTCGTGTTGCACTCCCTTTTTCGTTGCCCGTCTGCGTTTTTTTATGTTTTAGGTGCGTTTTTTTTTTCTTTCTTGCTATATCCATGCTCGGGCGGCCTCCGGTTCAATGTTGATTGTTTTCTTGTTTCCCGAACCGAGCCGATCCATCACGTGGGTCCCACGCCTCGCGTCCGAAAGCAAACGAGGTTCTGCGTCTTGTAAGACATAAAAACAATAAGCATGGATAGTATTTCGGGTGCGATCATACCAGCACTAATGCACCGGATCCCATCAGAACTCCGCAGTTAAGCGTGCTTGGGGGAGAGTAGTACTAGGATGGGTGACCCCCTGGGAAGTCCTCGTGTTGCACTCCCTTTTTCGTTGCCCGTCTGCGTTTTTTTATGTTTTAGGTGCGTTTTTTTTTTCTTTCTTGCTATATCCATGCTCGGGCGGCCTCCGGTTCAATGTTGATTGTTTTCTTGTTTCCCGAACCGAGCCGATCCATCACGTGGGTCCCACGCCTCGCGTCCGAAAGCAAACGAGGTTCTGCGTCTTGTAAGACATAAAAACAATAAGCATGGATAGTATTTCGGGTGCGATCATACCAGCACTAATGCACCGGATCCCATCAGAACTCCGCAGTTAAGCGTGCTTGGGCGAGAGTAGTACTAGGATGGGTGACCCCCTGGGAAGTCCTCGTGTTGCACCCCCTTTTTCGTTTCCCGTCTGCGTTTTTTTATGTTTTAGATGCGTTTTTTTTTTCTTTCTTGCTATATCCATGCTCGGGCGGCCTCCGGTTCAATGTTGATTGTTTTCTTGTTTCCCGAACCGAGCCGATCCATCACGTGGGTCCCACGCCTCGCGTCCGAAAGCAAACGAGGTTCTGCGTCTTGTAAGACATAAAAACAATAAGCATGGATAGTATTTCGGGTGTGATCATACCAGCACTAATGCACCGGATCCCATCAGAACTCCGCAGTTAAGCGTGCTTGGGCGAGAGTAGTACTAGGATGGGTGACCCCCTGGGAAGTCCTCGTGTTGCACCCCCTTTTTCGTTGCCCGTCTGCGTTTTTTTATGTTTTAGGTGCGTTTTTTTTTTCTTTCTTGCTATATCCATGCTCGGGCGGCCTCCGGTTCAATGTTGATTGTTTTCTTGTTTCCCGAACCGAGCCGATCCATCACGTGGGTCCCACGCCTCGCGTCCGAAAGCAAACGAGGTTCTGCGTCTTGTAAGACATAAAAACAATAAGCATGGATAGTATTTCGGGTGCGATCATACCAGCACTAATGCACCGGATCCCATCAGAACTCCGCAGTTAAGCGTGCTTGGGCGAGAGTAGTACTAGGATGGGTGACCCCCTGGGAAGTCCTCGTGTTGCACCCCCTTTTTCGTTGCCCGTCTGCGTTTTTTTATGTTTTAGGTGCGTTTTTTTTTTCTTTCTTGCTGTATCCATGCTCGGGCGGCCTCCGGTTCAATGTTGATTGTTTTCTTGTTTCCCGAACCGAGCCGATCCATCACGTGGGTCCCACGCCTCGCGTCCGAAAGCAAACGAGGTTCTGCGTCTTGTAAGACATAAAAACAATAAGCATGGATAGTATTTCGGGTGCGATCATACCAGCACTAATGCACCGGATCCCATCAGAACTCCGCAGTTAAGCGTGCTTGGGCGAGAGTAGTACTAGGATGGGTGACCCCCTGGGAAGTCCTCGTGTTGCACTCCCTTTTTCGTTGCCCGTCTGCGTTTTTTTATGTTTTAGGTGCGTTTTTTTTTTCTTTCTTGCTATATCCATGCTCGGGCGGCCTCCGGTTCAATGTTGATTGTTTTCTTGTTTCCCGAACCGAGCCGATCCATCACGTGGGTCCCACGCCTCGCGTCCGAAAGCAAACGAGGTTCTGCGTCTTGTAAGACATAAAAACAATAAGCATGGATAGTATTTCGGGTGCGATCATACCAGCACTAATGCACCGGATCCCATCAGAACTCCGCAGTTAAGCGTGCTTGGGCGAGAGTAGTACTAGGATGGGTGACCCCCTGGGAAGTCCTCGTGTTGCACCCCCTTTTTCGTTGCCCGTCTGCGTTTTTTTATGTTTTAGGTGCGTTTTTTTTTTCTTTCTTGCTATATCCATGCTCGGGCGGCCTCCGGTTCAATGTTGATTGTTTTCTTGTTTCCCGAACCGAGCCGATCCATCACGTGGGTCCCACGCCTCGCGTCCGAAAGCAAACGAGGTTTTGCGTCTTGTAAGACATAAAAACAATAAGCATGGATAGTATTTCGGGTACGATCATACCAGCACTAATGCACCGGATCTCATCAGAACTCTGCAGTTAAGCGTGCTTGGGCGAGAGTAGTACTAGGATGGGTGACCCCCTGGGAAGTCCTCGTGTTGCACTCCCTTTTTCGTTGCCCGTCTGCGTTTTTTTATGTTTTAGGTGCGTTTTTTTTTTCTTTCTTGCTATATCCATGCTCGGGCGGCCTCCGGTTCAATGTTGATTGTTTTCTTGTTTCCCGAACCGAGCCGATCCATCACGTGGGTCCCACGCCTCGCGTCCGAAAGCAAACGAGGTTCTGCGTCTTGTAAGACATAAAAACAATAAGCATGGATAGTATTTCGGGTGCGATCATACCAGCACTAATGCACCGGATCCCATCAGAACTCCGCAGTTAAGCGTGCTTGGGGGAGAGTAGTACTAGGATGGGTGACCCCCTGGGAAGTCCTCGTGTTGCACTCCCTTTTTCGTTGCCCGTCTGCGTTTTTTTATGTTTTAGGTGCGTTTTTTTTTTCTTTCTTGCTATATCCATGCTCGGGCGGCCTCCGGTTCAATGTTGATTGTTTTCTTGTTTCCCGAACCGAGCCGATCCATCACGTGGGTCCCACGCCTCGCGTCCGAAAGCAAACGAGGTTCTGCGTCTTGTAAGACATAAAAACAATAAGCATGGATAGTATTTCGGGTGCGATCATACCAGCACTAATGCACCGGATCCCATCAGAACTCCGCAGTTAAGCGTGCTTGGGCGAGAGTAGTACTAGGATGGGTGACCCCCTGGGAAGTCCTCGTGTTGCACCCCCTTTTTCGTTGCCCGTCTGCGTTTTTTTATGTTTTAGGTGCGTTTTTTTTTTCTTTCTTGCTATATCCATGCTCGGGCGGCCTCCGGTTCAATGTTGATTGTTTTCTTGTTTCCCGAACCGAGCCGATCCATCACGTGGGTCCCACGCCTCGCGTCCGAAAGCAAACGAGGTTCTGCGTCTTGTAAGACATAAAAACAATAAGCATGGATAGTATTTCGGGTGCGATGATACCAGCACTAATGCACTGGATCCCATCAGAACTCCGCAGTTAAGCGTGCTTGGGCGAGAGTAGTACTAGGATGGGTGACCCCCTGGGAAGTCCTCGTGTTGCACCCCCTTTTTCGTTGCCCGTCTGCGTTTTTTTATGTTTTAGGTGCGTTTTTTTTCTTTCTTGCTATATCCATGCTCGGGCGGCCTCCGGTTCAATGTTGATTGTTTTCTTGTTTCCCGAACCGAGCCGATCCATCACGTGGGTCCCACGCCTCGCGTCCGAAAGCAAACGAGGTTCTGCGTCTTGTAAGACATAAAAACAATAAGCATGGATAGTATTTCGGGTGCGATCATACCAGCACTAATGCACCGGATCCCATCAGAACTCCGCAGTTAAGCGTGCTTGGGCGAGAGTAGTACTAGGATGGGTGACCCCCTGGGAAGTCCTCGTGTTTCACCCCCTTTTTCGTTGCCCGTCTGCGTTTTTTTATGTTTTAGGTGCGTTTTTTTTTTCTTTCTTGCTATATCCATGCTCGGGCGGCCTCCGGTTCAATGTTGTTTGTTTTCTTGTTTCCCGAACCGAGCCGATCCATCACGTGGGTCCCACGCCTCGCGTCCGAAAGCAAACGAGGTTCTGCGTCTTGTAAGACATAAAAACAATAAGCATGGATAGTATTTCGGGTGCGATCATACCAGCACTAATGCACCGGATCCCATCAGAACTCCGCAGTTAAGCGTGCTTGGGCGAGAGTAGTACTAGGATGGGTGACCCCCTGGGAAGTCCTTGTGTTGCACCCCCTTTTTCGTTGCCCGTCTGCGTTTTTTTATGTTTTAGGTGCGTTTTTTTTTTCTTTCTTGCTATATCCATGCTCGGGCGGCCTCCGGTTCAATGTTGATTGTTTTCTTGTTTCCCGAACCGAGCCGATCCATCACGTGGGTCCCACGCCTCGCGTCCGAAAGCAAACGAGGTTCTGCGTCTTGTAAGACATAAAAACAATAAGCATGGATAGTATTTCGGGTGCGATCATACCAGCACTAATGCACCGGATCCCATCAGAACTCCGCAGTTAAGCGTGCTTGGGCGAGAGTAGTACTAGGATGGGTGACCCCCTGGGAAGTCCTCGTGTTGCACCCCCTTTTTCGTTTCCCGTCTGCGTTTTTTTATGTTTTAGATGCGTTTTTTTTTTCTTTCTTGCTATATCCATGCTCGGGCGGCCTCCGGTTCAATGTTGATTGTTTTCTTGTTTCCCGAACCGAGCCGATCCATCACGTGGGTCCCACGCCTCGCGTCCGAAAGCAAACGAGGTTCTGCGTCTTGTAAGACATAAAAACAATAAGCATGGATAGTATTTCGGGTGCGATCATACCAGCACTAATGCACCGGATCCCATCAGAACTCCGCAGTTAAGCGTGCTTGGGCGAGAGTAGTACTAGGATGGGTGACCCCCTGGGAAGTCCTCGTGTTGCACCCCCTTTTTCGTTGCCCGTCTGCGTTTTTTTATGTTTTAGGTGCGTTTTTTTTTTCTTTCTTGCTATATCCATGCTCGGGCGGCCTCCGGTTCAATGTTGATTGTTTTCTTGTTTCCCGAACCGAGCCGATCCATCACGTGGGTCCCACGCCTCGCGTCCGAAAGCAAACGAGGTTCTGCGTCTTGTAAGACATAAAAACAATAAGCATGGATAGTATTTCGGGTGCGATCATACCAGCACTAATGCACCGGATCCCATCAGAACTCCGCAGTTAAGCGTGCTTGGGCGAGAGTAGTACTAGGATGGGTGACCCCCTGGGAAGTCCTCGTGTTGCACCCCCTTTTTCGTTGCCCGTCTGCGTTTTTTTATGTTTTAGGTGCGTTTTTTTTTTCTTTCTTGCTGTATCCATGCTCGGGCGGCCTCCGGTTCAATGTTGATTGTTTTCTTGTTTCCCGAACCGAGCCGATCCATCACGTGGGTCCCACGCCTCGCGTCCGAAAGCAAACGAGGTTCTGCGTCTTGTAAGACATAAAAACAATAAGCATGGATAGTATTTCGGGTGCGATCATACCAGCACTAATGCACCGGATCCCATCAGAACTCCGCAGTTAAGCGTGCTTGGGCGAGAGTAGTACTAGGATGGGTGACCCCCTGGGAAGTCCTCGTGTTGCACTCCCTTTTTCGTTGCCCGTCTGCGTTTTTTTATGTTTTAGGTGCGTTTTTTTTTTCTTTCTTGCTATATCCATGCTCGGGCGGCCTCCGGTTCAATGTTGATTGTTTTCTTGTTTCCCGAACCGAGCCGATCCATCACGTGGGTCCCACGCCTCGCGTCCGAAAGCAAACGAGGTTCTGCGTCTTGTAAGACATAAAAACAATAAGCATGGATAGTATTTCGGGTGCGATCATACCAGCACTAATGCACCGGATCCCATCAGAACTCCGCAGTTAAGCGTGCTTGGGCGAGAGTAGTACTAGGATGGGTGACCCCCTGGGAAGTCCTCGTGTTGCACCCCCTTTTTCGTTGCCCGTCTGCGTTTTTTTATGTTTTAGGTGCGTTTTTTTTTTCTTTCTTGCTATATCCATGCTCGGGCGGCCTCCGGTTCAATGTTGATTGTTTTCTTGTTTCCCGAACCGAGCCGATCCATCACGTGGGTCCCACGCCTCGCGTCCGAAAGCAAACGAGGTTTTGCGTCTTGTAAGACATAAAAACAATAAGCATGGATAGTATTTCGGGTACGATCATACCAGCACTAATGCACTGGATCCCATCAGAACTCCGCAGTTAAGCGTGCTTGGGCGAGAGTAGTACTAGGATGGGTGACCCCCTGGGAAGTCCTCGTGTTGCACCCCCTTTTTCGTTGCCCGTCTGCGTTTTTTTATGTTTTAGGTGCGTTTTTTTTCTTTCTTGCTATATCCATGCTCGGGCGGCCTCCGGTTCAATGTTGATTGTTTTCTTGTTTCCCGAACCGAGCCGATCCATCACGTGGGTCCCACGCCTCGCGTCCGAAAGCAAACGAGGTTCTGCGTCTTGTAAGACATAAAAACAATAAGCATGGATAGTATTTCGGGTGCGATCATACCAGCACTAATGCACCGGATCCCATCAGAACTCCGCAGTTAAGCGTGCTTGGGCGAGAGTAGTACTAGGATGGGTGACCCCCTGGGAAGTCCTCGTGTTTCACCCCCTTTTTCGTTGCCCGTCTGCGTTTTTTTATGTTTTAGGTGCGTTTTTTTTTTCTTTCTTGCTATATCCATGCTCGGGCGGCCTCCGGTTCAATGTTGTTTGTTTTCTTGTTTCCCGAACCGAGCCGATCCATCACGTGGGTCCCACGCCTCGCGTCCGAAAGCAAACGAGGTTCTGCGTCTTGTAAGACATAAAAACAATAAGCATGGATAGTATTTCGGGTGCGATCATACCAGCACTAATGCACCGGATCCCATCAGAACTCCGCAGTTAAGCGTGCTTGGGCGAGAGTAGTACTAGGATGGGTGACCCCCTGGGAAGTCCTTGTGTTGCACCCCCTTTTTCGTTGCCCGTCTGCGTTTTTTTATGTTTTAGGTGCGTTTTTTTTTTCTTTCTTGCTATATCCATGCTCGGGCGGCCTCCGGTTCAATGTTGATTGTTTTCTTGTTTCCCGAACCGAGCCGATCCATCACGTGGGTCCCACGCCTCGCGTCCGAAAGCAAACGAGGTTCTGCGTCTTGTAAGACATAAAAACAATAAGCATGGATAGTATTTCGGGTGCGATCATACCAGCACTAATGCACCGGATCCCATCAGAACTCCGCAGTTAAGCGTGCTTGGGCGAGAGTAGTACTAGGATGGGTGACCCCCTGGGAAGTCCTCGTGTTGCACCCCCTTTTTCGTTTCCCGTCTGCGTTTTTTTATGTTTTAGATGCGTTTTTTTTTTCTTTCTTGCTATATCCATGCTCGGGCGGCCTCCGGTTCAATGTTGATTGTTTTCTTGTTTCCCGAACCGAGCCGATCCATCACGTGGGTCCCACGCCTCGCGTCCGAAAGCAAACGAGGTTCTGCGTCTTGTAAGACATAAAAACAATAAGCATGGATAGTATTTCGGGTGTGATCATACCAGCACTAATGCACCGGATCCCATCAGAACTCCGCAGTTAAGCGTGCTTGGGCGAGAGTAGTACTAGGATGGGTGACCCCCTGGGAAGTCCTCGTGTTGCACCCCCTTTTTCGTTGCCCGTCTGCGTTTTTTTATGTTTTAGGTGCGTTTTTTTTTTCTTTCTTGCTATATCCATGCTCGGGCGGCCTCCGGTTCAATGTTGATTGTTTTCTTGTTTCCCGAACCGAGCCGATCCATCACGTGGGTCCCACGCCTCGCGTCCGAAAGCAAACGAGGTTCTGCGTCTTGTAAGACATAAAAACAATAAGCATGGATAGTATTTCGGGTGCGATCATACCAGCACTAATGCACCGGATCCCATCAGAACTCCGCAGTTAAGCGTGCTTGGGCGAGAGTAGTACTAGGATGGGTGACCCCCTGGGAAGTCCTCGTGTTGCACCCCCTTTTTCGTTGCCCGTCTGCGTTTTTTTATGTTTTAGGTGCGTTTTTTTTTTCTTTCTTGCTGTATCCATGCTCGGGCGGCCTCCGGTTCAATGTTGATTGTTTTCTTGTTTCCCGAACCGAGCCGATCCATCACGTGGGTCCCACGCCTCGCGTCCGAAAGCAAACGAGGTTCTGCGTCTTGTAAGACATAAAAACAATAAGCATGGATAGTATTTCGGGTGCGATCATACCAGCACTAATGCACCGGATCCCATCAGAACTCCGCAGTTAAGCGTGCTTGGGCGAGAGTAGTACTAGGATGGGTGACCCCCTGGGAAGTCCTCGTGTTGCACTCCCTTTTTCGTTGCCCGTCTGCGTTTTTTTATGTTTTAGGTGCGTTTTTTTTTTTCTTTCTTGCTATATCCATGCTCGGGCGGCCTCCGGTTCAATGTTGATTGTTTTCTTGTTTCCCGAACCGAGCCGATCCATCACGTGGGTCCCACGCCTCGCGTCCGAAAGCAAACGAGGTTCTGCGTCTTGTAAGACATAAAAACAATAAGCATGGATAGTATTTCGGGTGCGATCATACCAGCACTAATGCACCGGATCCCATCAGAACTCCGCAGTTAAGCGTGCTTGGGCGAGAGTAGTACTAGGATGGGTGACCCCCTGGGAAGTCCTCGTGTTGCACCCCCTTTTTCGTTGCCCGTCTGCGTTTTTTTATGTTTTAGGTGCGTTTTTTTTTTCTTTCTTGCTATATCCATGCTCGGGCGGCCTCCGGTTCAATGTTGATTGTTTTCTTGTTTCCCGAACCGAGCCGATCCATCACGTGGGTCCCACGCCTCGCGTCCGAAAGCAAACGAGGTTTTGCGTCTTGTAAGATATAAAAACAATAAGCATGGATAGTATTTCGGGTACGATCATACCAGCACTAATGCACCGGATCTCATCAGAACTCTGCAGTTAAGCGTGCTTGGGCGAGAGTAGTACTAGGATGGGTGACCCCCTGGGAAGTCCTCGTGTTGCACTCCCTTTTTCGTTGCCCGTCTGCGTTTTTTTATGTTTTAGGTGCGTTTTTTTTTTCTTTCTTGCTATATCCATGCTCGGGCGGCCTCCGGTTCAATGTTGATTGTTTTCTTGTTTCCCGAACCGAGCCGATCCATCACGTGGGTCCCACGCCTCGCGTCCGAAAGCAAACGAGGTTCTGCGTCTTGTAAGACATAAAAACAATAAGCATGGATAGTATTTCGGGTGCGATCATACCAGCACTAATGCACCGGATCCCATCAGGACTCCGCAGTTAAGCGTGCTTGGGGGAGAGTAGTACTAGGATGGGTGACCCCCTGGGAAGTCCTCGTGTTGCACCCCCTTTTTCGTTGCCCGTCTGCGTTTTTTTATGTTTTAGGTGCGTTTTTTTTTTCTTTCTTGCTATATCCATGCTCGGGCGGCCTCCGGTTCAATGTTGATTGTTTTCTTGTTTCCCGAACCGAGCCGATCCATCACGTGGGTCCCACGCCTCGCGTCCGAAAGCAAACGAGGTTCTGCGTCTTGTAAGACATAAAAACAATAAGCATGGATAGTATTTCGGGTACGATCATACCAGCACTAATGCACTGGATCCCATCAGAACTCCGCAGTTAAGCGTGCTTGGGCGAGAGTAGTACTAGGATGGGTGACCCCCTGGGAAGTCCTCGTGTTGCACCCCCTTTTTCGTTGCCCGTCTGCGTTTTTTTATGTTTTAGGTGCGTTTTTTTTCTTTCTTGCTATATCCATGCTCGGGCGGCCTCCGGTTCAATGTTGATTGTTTTCTTGTTTCCCGAACCGAGCCGATCCATCACGTGGGTCCCACGCCTCGCGTCCGAAAGCAAACGAGGTTCTGCGTCTTGTAAGACATAAAAACAATAAGCATGGATAGTATTTCGGGTGCGATCATACCAGCACTAATGCACCGGATCCCATCAGAACTCCGCAGTTAAGCGTGCTTGGGCGAGAGTAGTACTAGGATGGGTGACCCCCTGGGAAGTCCTCGTGTTTCACCCCCTTTTTCGTTGCCCGTCTGCGTTTTTTTATGTTTTAGGTGCGTTTTTTTTTTCTTTCTTGCTATATCCATGCTCGGGCGGCCTCCGGTTCAATGTTGTTTGTTTTCTTGTTTCCCGAACCGAGCCGATCCATCACGTGGGTCCCACGCCTCGCGTCCGAAAGCAAACGAGGTTCTGCGTCTTGTAAGACATAAAAACAATAAGCATGGATAGTATTTCGGGTGCGATCATACCAGCACTAATGCACCGGATCCCATCAGAACTCCGCAGTTAAGCGTGCTTGGGCGAGAGTAGTACTAGGATGGGTGACCCCCTGGGAAGTCCTTGTGTTGCACCCCCTTTTTCGTTGCCCGTCTGCGTTTTTTTATGTTTTAGGTGCGTTTTTTTTTTCTTTCTTGCTATATCCATGCTCGGGCGGCCTCCGGTTCAATGTTGATTGTTTTCTTGTTTCCCGAACCGAGCCGATCCATCACGTGGGTCCCACGCCTCGCGTCCGAAAGCAAACGAGGTTCTGCGTCTTGTAAGACATAAAAACAATAAGCATGGATAGTATTTCGGGTGCGATCATACCAGCACTAATGCACCGGATCCCATCAGAACTCCGCAGTTAAGCGTGCTTGGGCGAGAGTAGTACTAGGATGGGTGACCCCCTGGGAAGTCCTCGTGTTGCACCCCCTTTTTCGTTTCCCGTCTGCGTTTTTTTATGTTTTAGATGCGTTTTTTTTTTCTTTCTTGCTATATCCATGCTCGGGCGGCCTCCGGTTCAATGTTGATTGTTTTCTTGTTTCCCGAACCGAGCCGATCCATCACGTGGGTCCCACGCCTCGCGTCCGAAAGCAAACGAGGTTCTGCGTCTTGTAAGACATAAAAACAATAAGCATGGATAGTATTTCGGGTGTGATCATACCAGCACTAATGCACCGGATCCCATCAGAACTCCGCAGTTAAGCGTGCTTTGGCGAGAGTAGTACTAGGATGGGTGACCCCCTGGGAAGTCCTCGTGTTGCACCCCCTTTTTCGTTGCCCGTCTGCGTTTTTTTATGTTTTAGGTGCGTTTTTTTTTTCTTTCTTGCTATATCCATGCTCGGGCGGCCTCCGGTTCAATGTTGATTGTTTTCTTGTTTCCCGAACCGAGCCGATCCATCACGTGGGTCCCACGCCTCGCGTCCGAAAGCAAACGAGGTTCTGCGTCTTGTAAGACATAAAAACAATAAGCATGGATAGTATTTCGGGTGCGATCATACCAGCACTAATGCACCGGATCCCATCAGAACTCCGCAGTTAAGCGTGCTTGGGCGAGAGTAGTACTAGGATGGGTGACCCCCTGGGAAGTCCTCGTGTTGCACCCCCTTTTTCGTTGCCCGTCTGCGTTTTTTTATGTTTTAGGTGCGTTTTTTTTTTCTTTCTTGCTGTATCCATGCTCGGGCGGCCTCCGGTTCAATGTTGATTGTTTTCTTGTTTCCCGAACCGAGCCGATCCATCACGTGGGTCCCACGCCTCGCGTCCGAAAGCAAACGAGGTTCTGCGTCTTGTAAGACATAAAAACAATAAGCATGGATAGTATTTCGGGTGCGATCATACCAGCACTAATGCACCGGATCCCATCAGAACTCCGCAGTTAAGCGTGCTTGGGCGAGAGTAGTACTAGGATGGGTGACCCCCTGGGAAGTCCTCGTGTTGCACTCCCTTTTTCGTTGCCCGTCTGCGTTTTTTTATGTTTTAGGTGCGTTTTTTTTTTCTTTCTTGCTATATCCATGCTCGGGCGGCCTCCGGTTCAATGTTGATTGTTTTCTTGTTTCCCGAACCGAGCCGATCCATCACGTGGGTCCCACGCCTCGCGTCCGAAAGCAAACGAGGTTCTGCGTCTTGTAAGACATAAAAACAATAAGCATGGATAGTATTTCGGGTGCGATCATACCAGCACTAATGCACCGGATCCCATCAGAACTCCGCAGTTAAGCGTGCTTGGGCGAGAGTAGTACTAGGATGGGTGACCCCCTGGGAAGTCCTCGTGTTGCACCCCCTTTTTCGTTGCCCGTCTGCGTTTTTTTATGTTTTAGGTGCGTTTTTTTTTTCTTTCTTGCTATATCCATGCTCGGGCGGCCTCCGGTTCAATGTTGATTGTTTTCTTGTTTCCCGAACCGAGCCGATCCATCACGTGGGTCCCACGCCTCGCGTCCGAAAGCAAACGAGGTTTTGCGTCTTGTAAGACATAAAAACAATAAGCATGGATAGTATTTCGGGTACGATCATACCAGCACTAATGCACCGGATCTCATCAGAACTCTGCAGTTAAGCGTGCTTGGGCGAGAGTAGTACTAGGATGGGTGACCCCCTGGGAAGTCCTCGTGTTGCACTCCCTTTTTCGTTGCCCGTCTGCGTTTTTTTATGTTTTAGGTGCGTTTTTTTTTTCTTTCTTGCTATATCCATGCTCGGGCGGCCTCCGGTTCAATGTTGATTGTTTTCTTGTTTCCCGAACCGAGCCGATCCATCACGTGGGTCCCACGCCTCGCGTCCGAAAGCAAACGAGGTTCTGCGTCTTGTAAGACATAAAAACAATAAGCATGGATAGTATTTCGGGTGCGATCATACCAGCACTAATGCACCGGATCCCATCAGGACTCCGCAGTTAAGCGTGCTTGGGGGAGAGTAGTACTAGGATGGGTGACCCCCTGGGAAGTCCTCGTGTTGCACTCCCTTTTTCGTTGCCCGTCTGCGTTTTTTTATGTTTTAGG
The DNA here is from genome assembly GCF_052625555.1 of Lactuca saligna. Taxonomy (NCBI): domain Eukaryota; kingdom Viridiplantae; phylum Streptophyta; class Magnoliopsida; order Asterales; family Asteraceae; genus Lactuca; species Lactuca saligna. Next base: position 157,665,932 of record NC_136417.1, read on the forward strand.
TGCGTTTTTTTTTTCTTTCTTGCTATATCCATGCTCGGGCGGCCTCCGGTTCAATGTTGATTGTTTTCTTGTTTCCCGAACCGAGCCGATCCATCACGTGGGTCCCACGCCTCGCGTCCGAAAGCAAACGAGGTTCTGCGTCTTGTAAGACATAAAAACAATAAGCATGGATAGTATTTCGGGTGCGATCATACCAGCACTAATGCACCGGATCCCATCAGAACTCCGCAGTTAAGCGTGCTTGGGCGAGAGTAGTACTAGGATGGGTGACCCCCTGGGAAGTCCTCGTGTTGCACCCCCTTTTTCGTTGCCCGTCTGCGTTTTTTTATGTTTTAGGTGCGTTTTTTTTTTCTTTCTTGCTATATCCATGCTCGGGCGGCCTCCGGTTCAATGTTGATTGTTTTCTTGTTTCCCGAACCGAGCCGATCCATCACGTGGGTCCCACGCCTCGCGTCCGAAAGCAAACGAGGTTCTGCGTCTTGTAAGACATAAAAACAATAAGCATGGATAGTATTTCGGGTGCGATCATACCAGCACTAATGCACTGGATCCCATCAGAACTCCGCAGTTAAGCGTGCTTGGGCGAGAGTAGTACTAGGATGGGTGACCCCCTGGGAAGTCCTCGTGTTGCACCCCCTTTTTCGTTGCCCGTCTGCGTTTTTTTATGTTTTAGGTGCGTTTTTTTTCTTTCTTGCTATATCCATGCTCGGGCGGCCTCCGGTTCAATGTTGATTGTTTTCTTGTTTCCCGAACCGAGCCGATCCATCACGTGGGTCCCACGCCTCGCGTCCGAAAGCAAACGAGGTTCTGCGTCTTGTAAGACATAAAAACAATAAGCATGGATAGTATTTCGGGTGCGATCATACCAGCACTAATGCACCGGATCCCATCAGAACTCCGCAGTTAAGCGTGCTTGGGCGAGAGTAGTACTAGGATGGGTGACCCCCTGGGAAGTCCTCGTGTTTCACCCCCTTTTTCGTTGCCCGTCTGCGTTTTTTTATGTTTTAGGTGCGTTTTTTTTTTCTTTCTTGCTATATCCATGCTCGGGCGGCCTCCGGTTCAATGTTGTTTGTTTTCTTGTTTCCCGAACCGAGCCGATCCATCACGTGGGTCCCACGCCTCGCGTCCGAAAGCAAACGAGGTTCTGCGTCTTGTAAGACATAAAAACAATAAGCATGGATAGTATTTCGGGTGCGATCATACCAGCACTAATGCACCGGATCCCATCAGAACTCCGCAGTTAAGCGTGCTTGGGCGAGAGTAGTACTAGGATGGGTGACCCCCTGGGAAGTCCTTGTGTTGCACCCCCTTTTTCGTTGCCCGTCTGCGTTTTTTTATGTTTTAGGTGCGTTTTTTTTTTCTTTCTTGCTATATCCATGCTCGGGCGGCCTCCGGTTCAATGTTGATTGTTTTCTTGTTTCCCGAACCGAGCCGATCCATCACGTGGGTCCCACGCCTCGCGTCCGAAAGCAAACGAGGTTCTGCGTCTTGTAAGACATAAAAACAATAAGCATGGATAGTATTTCGGGTGCGATCATACCAGCACTAATGCACCGGATCCCATCAGAACTCCGCAGTTAAGCGTGCTTGGGCGAGAGTAGTACTAGGATGGGTGACCCCCTGGGAAGTCCTCGTGTTGCACCCCCTTTTTCGTTTCCCGTCTGCGTTTTTTTATGTTTTAGATGCGTTTTTTTTTTCTTTCTTGCTATATCCATGCTCGGGCGGCCTCCGGTTCAATGTTGATTGTTTTCTTGTTTCCCGAACCGAGCCGATCCATCACGTGGGTCCCACGCCTCGCGTCCGAAAGCAAACGAGGTTCTGCGTCTTGTAAGACATAAAAACAATAAGCATGGATAGTATTTCGGGTGTGATCATACCAGCACTAATGCACCGGATCCCATCAGAACTCCGCAGTTAAGCGTGCTTGGGCGAGAGTAGTACTAGGATGGGTGACCCCCTGGGAAGTCCTCGTGTTGCACCCCCTTTTTCGTTGCCCGTCTGCGTTTTTTTATGTTTTAGGTGCGTTTTTTTTTTCTTTCTTGCTATATCCATGCTCGGGCGGCCTCCGGTTCAATGTTGATTGTTTTCTTGTTTCCCGAACCGAGCCGATCCATCACGTGGGTCCCACGCCTCGCGTCCGAAAGCAAACGAGGTTCTGCGTCTTGTAAGACATAAAAACAATAAGCATGGATAGTATTTCGGGTGCGATCATACCAGCACTAATGCACCGGATCCCATCAGAACTCCGCAGTTAAGCGTGCTTGGGCGAGAGTAGTACTAGGATGGGTGACCCCCTTGGAAGTCCTCGTGTTGCACCCCCTTTTTCGTTGCCCGTCTGCGTTTTTTTATGTTTTAGGTGCGTTTTTTTTTTCTTTCTTGCTGTATCCATGCTCGGGCGGCCTCCGGTTCAATGTTGATTGTTTTCTTGTTTCCCGAACCGAGCCGATCCATCACGTGGGTCCCACGCCTCGCGTCCGAAAGCAAACGAGGTTCTGCGTCTTGTAAGACATAAAAACAATAAGCATGGATAGTATTTCGGGTGCGATCATACCAGCACTAATGCACCGGATCCCATCAGAACTCCGCAGTTAAGCGTGCTTGGGCGAGAGTAGTACTAGGATGGGTGACCCCCTGGGAAGTCCTCGTGTTGCACTCCCTTTTTCGTTGCCCGTCTGCGTTTTTTTATGTTTTAGGTGCGTTTTTTTTTTCTTTCTTGCTATATCCATGCTCGGGCGGCCTCCGGTTCAATGTTGATTGTTTTCTTGTTTCCCGAACCGAGCCGATCCATCACGTGGGTCCCACGCCTCGCGTCCGAAAGCAAACGAGGTTCTGCGTCTTGTAAGACATAAAAACAATAAGCATGGATAGTATTTCGGGTGCGATCATACCAGCACTAATGCACCGGATCCCATCAGAACTCCGCAGTTAAGCGTGCTTGGGCGAGAGTAGTACTAGGATGGGTGACCCCCTGGGAAGTCCTCGTGTTGCACCCCCTTTTTAGTTGCTCGTCTGCGTTTTTTTATGTTTTAGGTGCGTTTTTTTTTTCTTTCTTGCTATATCCATGCTCGGGCGGCCTCCGGTTCAATGTTGATTGTTTTCTTGTTTCCCGAACCGAGCCGATCCATCACGTGGGTCCCACGCCTCGCGTCCGAAAGCAAACGAGGTTCTGCGTCTTGTAAGACATAAAAACAATAAGCATGGATAGTATTTCGGGTGCGATCATACCAGCACTAATGCACCGGATCCCATCAGAACTCCGCAGTTAAGCGTGCTTGGGCGAGAGTAGTACTAGGATGGGTGACCCCCTGGGAAGTCCTCGTGTTGCACCCCCTTTTTCGTTGCCCGTCTGCGTTTTTTTATGTTTTAGGTGCGTTTTTTTTTCTTTCTTGCTATATCCATGCTCGGGCGGCCTCCGGTTCAATGTTGATTGTTTTCTTGTTTCCCGAACCGAGCCGATCCATCACGTGGGTCCCACGCCTCGCGTCCGAAAGCAAACGAGGTTCTGCGTCTTGTAAGACATAAAAACAATAAGCATGGATAGTATTTCGGGTGCGATCATACCAGCACTAATGCACCGGATCCCATCAGAACTCCGCAGTTAAGCGTGCTTGGGCGAGAGTAGTACTAGGATGGGTGACCCCCTGGGAAGTCCTCGTGTTGCACCCCCTTTTTCGTTGCCCGTCTGCGTTTTTTTATGTTTTAGATGCGTTTTTTTTTTCTTTCTTGCTATATCCATGCTCGGGCGGCCTCCGGTTCAATGTTGATTGTTTTCTTGTTTCCCGAACCGAGCCGATCCATCACGTGGGTCCCACGCCTCGCGTCCGAAAGCAAACGAGGTTCTGCGTCTTGTAAGACATAAAAACAATAAGCATGGATAGTATTTCGGGTGCGATCATACCAGCACTAATGCACCGGATCCCATCAGAACTCCGCAGTTAAGCGTTCTTGGGCGAGAGTAGTACTAGGATGGGTGACCCCCTGGGAAGTCCTCGTGTTGCACCCCCTTTTTCGTTGCCCGTCTGCGTTTTTTTATGTTTTAGGTGCGTTTTTTTTTCTTTCTTGCTATATCCATGCTCGGGCGGCCTCCGGTTCAATGTTGATTGTTTTCTTGTTTCCCGAACCGAGCCGATCCATCACGTGGGTCCCACGCCTCGCGTCCGAAAGCAAACGAGGTTCTGCGTCTTGTAAGACATAAAAACAATAAGCATGGATAGTATTTCGGGTGCGATCATACCAGCACTAATGCACCGGATCCCATCAGAACTCCGCAGTTAAGCGTGCTTGGGCGAGAGTAGTACTAGGATGGGTGACCCCCTGGGAAGTCCTTGTGTTGCACCCCCTTTTTCGTTGCCCGTCTGCGTTTTTTTATGTTTTAGGTGCGTTTTTTTTTTCTTTCTTGCTATATCCATGCTCGGGCGGCCTCCGGTTCAATGTTGATTATTTTCTTGTTTCCCGAACCGAGCCGATCCATCACGTGGGTCCCACGCCTCGCGTCCGAAAGCAAACGAGGTTCTGCGTCTTGTAAGACATAAAAACAATAAGCATGGATAGTATTTCGGGTGCGATCATACCAGCACTAATGCACCGGATCCCATCAGAACTCCGCAGTTAAGCGTTCTTGGGCGAGAGTAGTACTAGGATGGGTGACCCCCTGGGAAGTCCTCGTGTTGCACCCCCTTTTTCGTTGCCCGTCTGCGTTTTTTTATGTTTTAGGTGCGTTTTTTTTTCTTTCTTGCTATATCCATGCTCGGGCGGCCTCCGGTTCAATGTTGATTGTTTTCTTGTTTCCCGAACCGAGCCGATCCATCACGTGGGTCCCACGCCTCGCGTCCGAAAGCAAACGAGGTTCTGCGTCTTGTAAGACATAAAAACAATAAGCATGGATAGTATTTCGGGTGCGATCATACCAGCACTAATGCACCGGATCCCATCAGAACTCCGCAGTTAAGCGTGCTTGGGCGAGAGTAGTACTAGGATGGGTGACCCCCTGGGAAGTCCTCGTGTTGCACCCCCTTTTTCGTTGCCCGTCTGCGTTTTTTTATGTTTTAGGTGCGTTTTTTTTTTCTTTCTTGCTATATCCATGCTCGGGCGGCCTCCGGTTCAATGTTGTTTGTTTTCTTGTTTCCCGAACCGAGCCGATCCATCACGTGGGTCCCACGCCTCGCGTCCGAAAGCAAACGAGGTTCTGCGTCTTGTAAGACATAAAAACAATAAGCATGGATAGTATTTCGGGTGCGATCATACCAGCACTAATGCACCGGATCCCATCAGAACTCCGCAGTTAAGCGTGCTTGGGCGAGAGTAGTACTAGGATGGGTGACCCCCTGGGAAGTCCTTGTGTTGCACCCCCTTTTTCGTTGCCCGTCTGCGTTTTTTTATGTTTTAGGTGCGTTTTTTTTTTCTTTCTTGCTATATCCATGCTCGGGCGGCCTCCGGTTCAATGTTGATTGTTTTCTTGTTTCCCGAACCGAGCCGATCCATCACGTGGGTCCCACGCCTCGCGTCCGAAAGCAAACGAGGTTCTGCGTCTTGTAAGACATAAAAACAATAAGCATGGATAGTATTTCGGGTGCGATCATACCAGCACTAATGCACCGGATCCCATCAGAACTCCGCAGTTAAGCGTGCTTGGGCGAGAGTAGTACTAGGATGGGTGACCCCCTGGGAAGTCCTCGTGTTGCACCCCCTTTTTCGTTTCCCGTCTGCGTTTTTTTATGTTTTAGATGCGTTTTTTTTTTCTTTCTTGCTATATCCATGCTCGGGCGGCCTCCGGTTCAATGTTGATTGTTTTCTTGTTTCCCGAACCGAGCCGATCCATCACGTGGGTCCCACGCCTCGCGTCCGAAAGCAAACGAGGTTCTGCGTCTTGTAAGACATAAAAACAATAAGCATGGATAGTATTTCGGGTGTGATCATACCAGCACTAATGCACCGGATCCCATCAGAACTCCGCAGTTAAGCGTGCTTGGGCGAGAGTAGTACTAGGATGGGTGACCCCCTGGGAAGTCCTCGTGTTGCACCCCCTTTTTCGTTGCCCGTCTGCGTTTTTTTATGTTTTAGGTGCGTTTTTTTTTTCTTTCTTGCTATATCCATGCTCGGGCGGCCTCCGGTTCAATGTTGATTGTTTTCTTGTTTCCCGAACCGAGCCGATCCATCACGTGGGTCCCACGCCTCGCGTCCGAAAGCAAACGAGGTTCTGCGTCTTGTAAGACATAAAAACAATAAGCATGGATAGTATTTCGGGTGCGATCATACCAGCACTAATGCACCGGATCCCATCAGAACTCCGCAGTTAAGCGTGCTTGGGCGAGAGTAGTACTAGGATGGGTGACCCCCTGGGAAGTCCTCGTGTTGCACCCCCTTTTTCGTTGCCCGTCTGCGTTTTTTTATGTTTTAGGTGCGTTTTTTTTTTCTTTCTTGCTGTATCCATGCTCGGGCGGCCTCCGGTTCAATGTTGATTGTTTTCTTGTTTCCCGAACCGAGCCGATCCATCACGTGGGTCCCACGCCTCGCGTCCGAAAGCAAACGAGGTTCTGCGTCTTGTAAGACATAAAAACAATAAGCATGGATAGTATTTCGGGTGCGATCATACCAGCACTAATGCACCGGATCCCATCAGAACTCCGCAGTTAAGCGTGCTTGGGCGAGAGTAGTACTAGGATGGGTGACCCCCTGGGAAGTCCTCGTGTTGCACTCCCTTTTTCGTTGCCCGTCTGCGTTTTTTTATGTTTTAGGTGCGTTTTTTTTTTCTTTCTTGCTATATCCATGCTCGGGCGGCCTCCGGTTCAATGTTGATTGTTTTCTTGTTTCCCGAACCGAGCCGATCCATCACGTGGGTCCCACGCCTCGCGTCCGAAAGCAAACGAGGTTCTGCGTCTTGTAAGACATAAAAACAATAAGCATGGATAGTATTTCGGGTGCGATCATACCAGCACTAATGCACCGGATCCCATCAGAACTCCGCAGTTAAGCGTGCTTGGGCGAGAGTAGTACTAGGATGGGTGACCCCCTGGGAAGTCCTCGTGTTGCACCCCCTTTTTCGTTGCCCGTCTGCGTTTTTTTATGTTTTAGGTGCGTTTTTTTTTTCTTTCTTGCTGTATCCATGCTCGGGCGGCCTCCGGTTCAATGTTGATTGTTTTCTTGTTTCCCGAACCGAGCCGATCCATCACGTGGGTCCCACGCCTCGCGTCCGAAAGCAAACGAGGTTCTGCGTCTTGTAAGACATAAAAACAATAAGCATGGATAGTATTTCGGGTGCGATCATACCAGCACTAATGCACCGGATCCCATCAGAACTCCGCAGTTAAGCGTGCTTGGGCGAGAGTAGTACTAGGATGGGTGACCCCCTGGGAAGTCCTCGTGTTGCACTCCCTTTTTCGTTGCCCGTCTGCGTTTTTTTATGTTTTAGGTGCGTTTTTTTTTTCTTTCTTGCTATATCCATGCTCGGGCGGCCTCCGGTTCAATGTTGATTGTTTTCTTGTTTCCCGAACCGAGCCGATCCATCACGTGGGTCCCACGCCTCGCGTCCGAAAGCAAACGAGGTTCTGCGTCTTGTAAGACATAAAAACAATAAGCATGGATAGTATTTCGGGTGCGATCATACCAGCACTAATGCACCGGATCCCATCAGAACTCCGCAGTTAAGCGTGCTTGGGCGAGAGTAGTACTAGGATGGGTGACCCCCTGGGAAGTCCTCGTGTTGCACCCCCTTTTTCGTTGCTCGTCTGCGTTTTTTTATGTTTTAGGTGCGTTTTTTTTTTCTTTCTTGCTATATCCATGCTCGGGCGGCCTCCGGTTCAATGTTGATTGTTTTCTTGTTTCCCGAACCGAGCCGATCCATCACGTGGGTCCCACGCCTCGCGTCCGAAAGCAAACGAGGTTCTGCGTCTTGTAAGACATAAAAACAATAAGCATGGATAGTATTTCGGGTGCGATCATACCAGCACTAATGCACCGGATCCCATCAGAACTCCGCAGTTAAGCGTGCTTGGGCGAGAGTAGTACTAGGATGGGTGACCCCCTGGGAAGTCCTCGTGTTGCACCCCCTTTTTCGTTGCCCGTCTGCGTTTTTTTATGTTTTAGGTGCGTTTTTTTTTCTTTCTTGCTATATCCATGCTCGGGCGGCCTCCGGTTCAATGTTGATTGTTTTCTTGTTTCCCGAACCGAGCCGATCCATCACGTGGGTCCCACGCCTCGCGTCCGAAAGCAAACGAGGTTCTGCGTCTTGTAAGACATAAAAACAATAAGCATGGATAGTATTTCGGGTGCGATCATACCAGCACTAATGCACCGGATCCCATCAGAACTCCGCAGTTAAGCGTGCTTGGGCGAGAGTAGTACTAGGATGGGTGACCCCCTGGGAAGTCCTCGTGTTGCACCCCCTTTTTCGTTGCCCGTCTGCGTTTTTTTATGTTTTAGATGCGTTTTTTTTTTCTTTCTTGCTATATCCATGCTCGGGCGGCCTCCGGTTCAATGTTGATTGTTTTCTTGTTTCCCGAACCGAGCCGATCCATCACGTGGGTCCCACGCCTCGCGTCCGAAAGCAAACGAGGTTCTGCGTCTTGTAAGACATAAAAACAATAAGCATGGATAGTATTTCGGGTGCGATCATACCAGCACTAATGCACCGGATCCCATCAGAACTCCGCAGTTAAGCGTTCTTGGGCGAGAGTAGTACTAGGATGGGTGACCCCCTGGGAAGTCCTCGTGTTGCACCCCCTTTTTCGTTGCCCGTCTGCGTTTTTTTATGTTTTAGGTGCGTTTTTTTTTCTTTCTTGCTATATCCATGCTCGGGCGGCCTCCGGTTCAATGTTGATTGTTTTCTTGTTTCCCGAACCGAGCCGATCCATCACGTGGGTCCCACGCCTCGCGTCCGAAAGCAAACGAGGTTCTGCGTCTTGTAAGACATAAAAACAATAAGCATGGATAGTATTTCGGGTGCGATCATACCAGCACTAATGCACCGGATCCCATCAGAACTCCGCAGTTAAGCGTGCTTGGGCGAGAGTAGTACTAGGATGGGTGACCCCCTGGGAAGTCCTCGTGTTGCACCCCCTTTTTCGTTGCTCGTCTGCGTTTTTTTATGTTTTAGGTGCGTTTTTTTTTTCTTTCTTGCTATATCCATGCTCGGGCGGCCTCCGGTCCAATGTTGATTGTTTTCTTGTTTCCCGAACCGAGCCGATCCATCACGTGGGTCCCACGCCTCGCGTCCGAAAGCAAACGAGGTTCTGCGTCTTGTCAGACATAAAAACAATAAGCATGGATAGTATTTCGGGTGCGATCATACCAGCACTAATGCACCGGATCCCATCAGAACTCCGCAGTTAAGCGTGCTTGGGCGAGAGTAGTACTAGGATGGGTGACCCCCTGGGAAGTCCTCGTGTTGCACCCCCTTTTTCGTTGCTCGTCTGCGTTTTTTTATGTTTTAGGTGCGTTTTTTTTTTCTTTCTTGCTATATCCATGCTCGGGCGGCCTCCGGTCCAATGTTGATTGTTTTCTTGTTTCCCGAACCGAGCCGATCCATCACGTGGGTCCCACGCCTCGCGTCCGAAAGCAAACGAGGTTCTGCGTCTTGTAAGACATAAAAACAATAAGCATGGATAGTATTTCGGGTGCGATCATACCAGCACTAATGCACCGGATCCCATCAGAACTCCGCAGTTAAGCGTGCTTGGGCGAGAGTAGTACTAGGATGGGTGACCCCCTGGGAAGTCCTCGTGTTGCACCCCCTTTTTCGTTGCCCGTCTGCGTTTTTTTATGTTTTAGGTGCGTTTTTTTTTTCTTTCTTGCTATATCCATGCTCGGGCGGCCTCCGGTTCAATGTTGATTGTTTTCTTGTTTCCCGAACCGAGCCGATCCATCACGTGGGTCCCACGCCTCGCGTCCGAAAGCAAACGAGGTTCTGCGTCTTGTAAGACATAAAAACAATAAGCATGGATAGTATTTCGGGTGCGATCATACCAGCACTAATGCACCGGATCCCATCAGAACTCCGCAGTTAAGCGTGCTTGGGCGAGAGTAGTACTAGGATGGGTGACCCCCTGGGAAGTCCTCGTGTTGCACCCCCTTTTTCGTTGCCCGTCTGCGTTTTTTTATGTTTTAGGTGCGTTTTTTTTTTCTTTCTTGCTATATCCATGCTCGGGCGGCCTCCGGTCCAATGTTGATTGTTTTCTTGTTTCCCGAACCGAGCCGATCCATCACGTGGGTCCCACGCCTCGCGTCCGAAAGCAAACGAGGATCTGCGTCTTGTAAGACATAAAAACAATAAGCATGGATAGTATTTCGGGTGCGATCATACCAGCACTAATGCACCGGATCCCATCAGAACTCCGCAGTTAAGCGTGCTTGGGCGAGAGTAGTACTAGGATGGGTGACCCCCTGGGAAGTCCTCGTGTTGCACCCCCTTTTTCGTTGCTCGTCTGCGTTTTTTTATGTTTTAGGTGCGTTTTTTTTTTCTTTCTTGCTATATCCATGCTCGGGCGGCCTCCGGTCCAATGTTGATTGTTTTCTTGTTTCCCGAACCGAGCCGATCCATCACGTGGGTCCCACGCCTCGCGTCCGAAAGCAAACGAGGTTCTGCGTCTTGTAAGACATAAAAACAATAAGCATGGATAGTATTTCGGGTGCGATCATACCAGCACTAATGCACCGGATCCCATCAGAACTCCGCAGTTAAGCGTGCTTGGGCGAGAGTAGTACTAGGATGGGTGACCCCCTGGGAAGTCCTCGTGTTGCACCCCCTTTTTCGTTGCCCGTCTGCGTTTTTTTATGTTTTAGGTGCGTTTTTTTTTTTCTTTCTTGCTATATCCATGCTCGGGCGGCCTCCGGTTCAATGTTGATTGTTTTCTTGTTTCCCGAACCGAGCCGATCCATCACGTGGGTCCCACGCCTCGCGTCCGAAAGCAAACGAGGTTCTGCGTCTTGTAAGACATAAAAACAATAAGCATGGATAGTATTTCGGGTGCGATCATACCAGCACTAATGCATCGGATCCCATCAGAACTCCGCAGTTAAGCGTGCTTGGGCGAGAGTAGTACTAGGATGGGTGATCCCCTGGGAAGTCCTCGTGTTGCACTCCCTTTTTCGTTGCCCGTCTGCGTTTTTTTATGTTTTAGGTGCGTTTTTTTTTTCTTTCTTGCTATATCCATGCTCGGGCGGCCTCCGGTTCAATGTTGATTGTTTTCTTGTTTCCCGAACCGAGCCGATCCATCACGTGGGTCCCACGCCTCGCGTCCGAAAGCAAACGAGGATCTGCGTCTTGTAAGACATAAAAACAATAAGCATGGATAGTATTTCGGGTGCGATCATACCAGCACTAATGCACCGGATCCCATCAGAACTCCGCAGTTAAGCGTGCTTGGGCGAGAGTAGTACTAGGATGGGTGACCCCCTGGGAAGTCCTCGTGTTGCACCCCCTTTTTCGTTGCTCGTCTGCGTTTTTTTATGTTTTAGGTGCGTTTTTTTTTTTCTTTCTTGCTATATCCATGCTCGGGCGGCCTCCGGTTCAATGTTGATTGTTTTCTTGTTTCCCGAACCGAGCCGATCCATCACGTGGGTCCCACGCCTCGCGTCCGAAAGCAAACGAGGTTCTGCGTCTTGTAAGACATAAAAACAATAAGCATGGATAGTATTTCGGGTGCGATCATACCAGCACTAATGCACCGGATCCCATCAGAACTCCGCAGTTAAGCGTGCTTGGGCGAGAGTAGTACTAGGATGGGTGACCCCCTGGGAAGTCCTCGTGTTGCACCCCCTTTTTCGTTGCCCGTCTGCGTTTTTTTATGTTTTAGGTGCGTTTTTTTTTCTTTCTTGCTATATCCATGCTCGGGCGGCCTCCGGTTCAATGTTGATTGTTTTCTTGTTTCCCGAACCGAGCCGATCCATCACGTGGGTCCCACGCCTCGCGTCCGAAAGCAAACGAGGTTCTGCGTCTTGTAAGACATAAAAACAATAAGCATGGATAGTATTTCGGGTGCGATCATACCAGCACTAATGCACCGGATCCCATCAGAACTCCGCAGTTAAGCGTGCTTGGGTGAGAGTAGTACTAGGATGGGTGACCCCCTGGGAAGTCCTCGTGTTGCACCCCCTTTTTCGTTGCCCGTCTGCGTTTTTTTATGTTTTAGGTGCGTTTTTTTTTTCTTTCTTGCTATATCCATGCTCGGGCGGCCTCCGGTTCAATGTTGATTGTTTTCTTGTTTCCCGAACCGAGCCGATCCATCACGTGGGTCCCACGCCTCGCGTCCGAAAGCAAACGAGGTTCTGCGTCTTGTAAGACATAAAAACAATAAGCATGGATAGTATTTCGGGTGCGATCATACCAGCACTAATGCATCGGATCCCATCAGAACTCCGCAGTTAAGCGTGCTTGGGCGAGAGTAGTACTAGGATGGGTGACCCCCTGGGAAGTCCTCGTGTTGCACTCCCTTTTTCGTTGCCCGTCTGCGTTTTTTTATGTTTTAGGTGCGTTTTTTTTTTCTTTCTTGCTATATCCATGCTCGGGCGGCCTCCGGTTCAATGTTGATTGTTTTCTTGTTTCCCGAACCGAGCCGATCCATCACGTGGGTCCCACGCCTCGCGTCCGAAAGCAAACGAGGTTCTGCGTCTTGTAAGACATAAAAACAATAAGCATGGATAGTATTTCGGGTGCGATCATACCAGCACTAATGCACCGGATCCCATCAGAACTCCGCAGTTAAGCGTGTTTGGGCGAGAGTAGTACTAGGATGGGTGACCCCCTGGGAAGTCCTCGTGTTGCACCCCTTTTTTCGTTGCTCGTCTGCGTTTTTTTATGTTTTAGGTGCGTTTTTTTTTTCTTTCTTGCTATATCCATGCTCGGGCGGCCTCCGGTTCAATGTTGATTGTTTTCTTGTTTCCCGAACCGAGCCGATCCATCACGTGGGTCCCACGCCTCGCGTCCGAAAGCAAACGAGGTTCTGCGTCTTGTAAGACATAAAAACAATAAGCATGGATAGTATTTCGGGTGCGATCATACCAGCACTAATGCACCGGATCCCATCAGAACTCCGCAGTTAAGCGTGTTTGGGCGAGAGTAGTACTAGGATGGGTGACCCCCTGGGAAGTCCTCGTGTTGCACCCCTTTTTTCGTTGCTCGTCTGCGTTTTTTTATGTTTTAGGTGCGTTTTTTTTTTCTTTCTTGCTATATCCATGCTCGGGCGGCCTCCGGTTCAATGTTGATTGTTTTCTTGTTTCCCGAACCGAGCCGATCCATCACGTGGGTCCCACGCCTCGCGTCCGAAAGCAAACGAGGTTCTGCGTCTTGTAAGACATAAAAACAATAAGCATGGATAGTATTTCGGGTGCGATCATACCAGCACTAATGCACCGGATCCCATCAGAACTCCGCAGTTAAGCGTGCTTGGGCGAGAGTAGTACTAGGATGGGTGACCCCCTGGGAAGTCCTCGTGTTGCACCCCCTTTTTCGTTGCTCGTCTGCGTTTTTTTATGTTTTAGGTGCGTTTTTTTTTTTCTTTCTTGCTATATCCATGCTCGGGCGGCCTCCGGTTCAATGTTGATTGTTTTCTTGTTTCCCGAACCGAGCCGATCCATCACGTGGGTCCCACGCCTCGCGTCCGAAAGCAAACGAGGTTCTGCGTCTTGTAAGACATAAAAACAATAAGCATGGATAGTATTTCGGGTGCGATCATACCAGCACTAATGCACCGGATCCCATCAGAACTCCGCAGTTAAGCGTGCTTGGGCGAGAGTAGTACTAGGATGGGTGACCCCCTGGGAAGTCCTCGTGTTGCACCCCCTTTTTCGTTGCTCGTCTGCGTTTTTTTATGTTTTAGGTGCGTTTTTTTTTCTTTCTTGCTATATCCATGCTCGGGCGGCCTCCGGTTCAATGTTGATTGTTTTCTTGTTTCCCGAACCGAGCCGATCCATCACGTGGGTCCCACGCCTCGCGTCCGAAAGCAAACGAGGTTCTGCGTCTTGTAAGACATAAAAACAATAAGCATGGATAGTATTTCGGGTGCGATCATACCAGCACTAATGCACCGGATCCCATCAGAACTCCGCAGTTAAGCGTGTTTGGGCGAGAGTAGTACTAGGATGGGTGACCCCCTGGGAAGTCCTCGTGTTGCACCCCTTTTTTCGTTGCTCGTCTGCGTTTTTTTATGTTTTAGGTGCGTTTTTTTTTTCTTTCTTGCTATATCCATGCTCGGGCGGCCTCCGGTTCAATGTTGATTGTTTTCTTGTTTCCCGAACCGAGCCGATCCATCACGTGGGTCCCACGCCTCGCGTCCGAAAGCAAACGAGGTTCTGCGTCTTGTAAGACATAAAAACAATAAGCATGGATAGTATTTCGGGTGCGATCATACCAGCACTAATGCACCGGATCCCATCAGAACTCCGCAGTTAAGCGTGCTTGGGCGAGAGTAGTACTAGGATGGGTGACCCCCTGGGAAGTCCTCGTGTTGCACCCCCTTTTTCGTTGCTCGTCTGCGTTTTTTTATGTTTTAGGTGCGTTTTTTTTTTCTTTCTTGCTATATCCATGCTCGGGCGGCCTCCGGTTCAATGTTGATTGTTTTCTTGTTTCCCGAACCGAGCCGATCCATCACGTGGGTCCCACGCCTCGCGTCCGAAAGCAAACGAGATTCTGCGTCTTGTAAGACATAAAAACAATAAGCATGGATAGTATTTCGGGTGCGATCATACCAGCACTAATGCACCGGATCCCATCAGAACTCCGCAGTTAAGCGTGCTTGGGCGAGAGTAGTACTAGGATGGGTGACCCCCTGGGAAGTCCTCGTGTTGCACCCCCTTTTTCGTTGCCCGTCTGCGTTTTTTTATGTTTTAGGTGCGTTTTTTTTTCTTTCTTGCTATATCCATGCTCGGGCGGCCTCCGGTTCAATGTTGATTGTTTTCTTGTTTCCCGAACCGAGCCGATCCATCACGTGGGTCCCACGGCTCGCGTCCGAAAGCAAACGAGGTTCTGCGTCTTGTAAGACATAAAAACAATAAGCATGGATAGTATTTCGGGTGCGATCATACCAGCACTAATGCACCGGATCCCATCAGAACTCCGCAGTTAAGCGTGCTTGGGCGAGAGTAGTACTAGGATGGGTGACCCCCTGGGAAGTCCTCGTGTTGCACCCCCTTTTTCGTTGCTCGTCTGCGTTTTTTTATGTTTTAGGTGCGTTTTTTTTTCTTTCTTGCTATATCCATGCTCGGGCGGCCTCCGGTTCAATGTTGATTGTTTTCTTGTTTCCCGAACCGAGCCGATCCATCACGTGGGTCCCACGCCTCGCGTCCGAAAGCAAACGAGGTTCTGCGTCTTGTAAGACATAAAAACAATAAGCATGGATAGTATTTCGGGTGCGATCATACCAGCACTAATGCACCGGATCCCATCAGAACTCCGCAGTTAAGCGTGTTTGGGCGAGAGTAGTACTAGGATGGGTGACCCCCTGGGAAGTCCTCGTGTTGCACCCCTTTTTTCGTTGCTCGTCTGCGTTTTTTTATGTTTTAGGTGCGTTTTTTTTTTCTTTCTTGCTATATCCATGCTCGGGCGGCCTCCGGTTCAATGTTGATTGTTTTCTTGTTTCCCGAACCGAGCCGATCCATCACGTGGGTCCCACGCCTCGCGTCCGAAAGCAAACGAGGTTCTGCGTCTTGTAAGACATAAAAACAATAAGCATGGATAGTATTTCGGGTGCGATCATACCAGCACTAATGCACCGGATCCCATCAGAACTCCGCAGTTAAGCGTGTTTGGGCGAGAGTAGTACTAGGATGGGTGACCCCCTGGGAAGTCCTCGTGTTGCACCCCTTTTTTCGTTGCTCGTCTGCGTTTTTTTATGTTTTAGGTGCGTTTTTTTTTTCTTTCTTGCTATATCCATGCTCGGGCGGCCTCCGGTTCAATGTTGATTGTTTTCTTGTTTCCCGAACCGAGCCGATCCATCACGTGGGTCCCACGCCTCGCGTCCGAAAGCAAACGAGGTTCTGCGTCTTGTAAGACATAAAAACAATAAGCATGGATAGTATTTCGGGTGCGATCATACCAGCACTAATGCACCGGATCCCATCAGAACTCCGCAGTTAAGCGTGCTTGGGCGAGAGTAGTACTAGGATGGGTGACCCCCTGGGAAGTCCTCGTGTTGCACCCCCTTTTTCGTTGCTCGTCTGCGTTTTTTTATGTTTTAGGTGCGTTTTTTTTTTCTTTCTTGCTATATCCATGCTCGGGCGGCATCCGGTTCAATGTTGATTGTTTTCTTGTTTCCCGAACCGAGCCGATCCATCACGTGGGTCCCACGCCTCGCGTCCGAAAGCAAACGAGATTCTGCGTCTTGTAAGACATAAAAACAATAAGCATGGATAGTATTTCGGGTGCGATCATACCAGCACTAATGCACCGGATCCCATCAGAACTCCGCAGTTAAGCGTGCTTGGGCGAGAGTAGTACTAGGATGGGTGACCCCCTGGGAAGTCCTCGTGTTGCACCCCCTTTTTCGTTGCCCGTCTGCGTTTTTTTATGTTTTAGGTGCGTTTTTTTTTCTTTCTTGCTATATCCATGCTCGGGCGGCCTCCGGTTCAATGTTGATTGTTTTCTTGTTTCCCGAACCGAGCCGATCCATCACGTGGGTCCCACGGCTCGCGTCCGAAAGCAAACGAGGTTCTGCGTCTTGTAAGACATAAAAACAATAAGCATGGATAGTATTTCGGGTGCGATCATACCAGCACTAATGCACCGGATCCCATCAGAACTCCGCAGTTAAGCGTGCTTGGGCGAGAGTAGTACTAGGATGGGTGACCCCCTGGGAAGTCCTCGTGTTGCACCCCCTTTTTCGTTGCTCGTCTGCGTTTTTTTATGTTTTAGGTGCGTTTTTTTTTCTTTCTTGCTATATCCATGCTCGGGCGGCCTCCGGTTCAATGTTGATTGTTTTCTTGTTTCCCGAACCGAGCCGATCCATCACGTGGGTCCCACGCCTCGCGTCCGAAAGCAAACGAGGTTCTGCGTCTTGTAAGACATAAAAACAATAAGCATGGATAGTATTTCGGGTGCGATCATACCAGCACTAATGCACCGGATCCCATCAGAACTCCGCAGTTAAGCGTGTTTGGGCGAGAGTAGTACTAGGATGGGTGACCCCCTGGGAAGTCCTCGTGTTGCACCCCTTTTTTCGTTGCTCGTCTGCGTTTTTTTATGTTTTAGGTGCGTTTTTTTTTTCTTTCTTGCTATATCCATGCTCGGGCGGCCTCCGGTTCAATGTTGATTGTTTTCTTGTTTCCCGAACCGAGCCGATCCATCACGTGGGTCCCACGCCTCGCGTCCGAAAGCAAACGAGGTTCTGCGTCTTGTAAGACATAAAAACAATAAGCATGGATAGTATTTCGGGTGCGATCATACCAGCACTAATGCACCGGATCCCATCAGAACTCCGCAGTTAAGCGTGTTTGGGCGAGAGTAGTACTAGGATGGGTGACCCCCTGGGAAGTCCTCGTGTTGCACCCCTTTTTTCGTTGCTCGTCTGCGTTTTTTTATGTTTTAGGTGCGTTTTTTTTTTCTTTCTTGCTATATCCATGCTCGGGCGGCCTCCGGTTCAATGTTGATTGTTTTCTTGTTTCCCGAACCGAGCCGATCCATCACGTGGGTCCCACGCCTCGCGTCCGAAAGCAAACGAGGTTCTGCGTCTTGTAAGACATAAAAACAATAAGCATGGATAGTATTTCGGGTGCGATCATACCAGCACTAATGCACCGGATCCCATCAGAACTCCGCAGTTAAGCGTGCTTGGGCGAGAGTAGTACTAGGATGGGTGACCCCCTGGGAAGTCCTCGTGTTGCACCCCCTTTTTCGTTGCTCGTCTGCGTTTTTTTATGTTTTAGGTGCGTTTTTTTTTTTCTTTCTTGCTATATCCATGCTCGGGCGGCCTCCGGTTCAATGTTGATTGTTTTCTTGTTTCCCGAACCGAGCCGATCCATCACGTGGGTCCCACGCCTCGCGTCCGAAAGCAAACGAGGTTCTGCGTCTTGTAAGACATAAAAACAATAAGCATGGATAGTATTTCGGGTGCGATCATACCAGCACTAATGCACCGGATCCCATCAGAACTCCGCAGTTAAGCGTGCTTGGGCGAGAGTAGTACTAGGATGGGTGACCCCCTGGGAAGTCCTCGTGTTGCACCCCCTTTTTCGTTGCTCGTCTGCGTTTTTTTATGTTTTAGGTGCGTTTTTTTTTCTTTCTTGCTATATCCATGCTCGGGCGGCCTCCGGTTCAATGTTGATTGTTTTCTTGTTTCCCGAACCGAGCCGATCCATCACGTGGGTCCCACGCCTCGCGTCCGAAAGCAAACGAGGTTCTGCGTCTTGTAAGACATAAAAACAATAAGCATGGATAGTATTTCGGGTGCGATCATACCAGCACTAATGCATCGGATCCCATCAGAACTCCGCAGTTAAGCGTGTTTGGGCGAGAGTAGTACTAGGATGGGTGACCCCCTGGGAAGTCCTCGTGTTGCACCCCTTTTTTCGTTGCTCGTCTGCGTTTTTTTATGTTTTAGGTGCGTTTTTTTTTTCTTTCTTGCTATATCCATGCTCGGGCGGCCTCCGGTTCAATGTTGATTGTTTTCTTGTTTCCCGAACCGAGCCGATCCATCACGTGGGTCCCACGCCTCGCGTCCGAAAGCAAACGAGGTTCTGCGTCTTGTAAGACATAAAAACAATAAGCATGGATAGTATTTCGGGTGCGATCATACCAGCACTAATGCACCGGATCCCATCAGAACTCCGCAGTTAAGCGTGCTTGGGCGAGAGTAGTACTAGGATGGGTGACCCCCTGGGAAGTCCTCGTGTTGCACCCCCTTTTTCGTTGCTCGTCTGCGTTTTTTTATGTTTTAGGTGCGTTTTTTTTTTCTTTCTTGCTATATCCATGCTCGGGCGGCCTCCGGTTCAATGTTGATTGTTTTCTTGTTTCCCGAACCGAGCCGATCCATCACGTGGGTCCCACGCCTCGCGTCCGAAAGCAAACGAGATTCTGCGTCTTGTAAGACATAAAAACAATAAGCATGGATAGTATTTCGGGTGCGATCATACCAGCACTAATGCACCGGATCCCATCAGAACTCCGCAGTTAAGCGTGCTTGGGCGAGAGTAGTACTAGGATGGGTGACCCCCTGGGAAGTCCTCGTGTTGCACCCCCTTTTTCGTTGCCCGTCTGCGTTTTTTTATGTTTTAGGTGCGTTTTTTTTTCTTTCTTGCTATATCCATGCTCGGGCGGCCTCCGGTTCAATGTTGATTGTTTTCTTGTTTCCCGAACCGAGCCGATCCATCACGTGGGTCCCACGCCTCGCGTCCGAAAGCAAACGAGGTTCTGCGTCTTGTAAGACATAAAAACAATAAGCATGGATAGTATTTCGGGTGCGATCATACCAGCACTAATGCACCGGATCCCATCAGAACTCCGCAGTTAAGCGTGCTTGGGCGAGAGTAGTACTAGGATGGGTGACCCCCTGGGAAGTCCTCGTGTTGCACCCCCTTTTTCGTTGCCCGTCTGCGTTTTTTTATGTTTTAGGTGCGTTTTTTTTTCTTTCTTGCTATATCCATGCTCGGGCGGCCTCCGGTTCAATGTTGATTGTTTTCTTGTTTCCCGAACCGAGCCGATCCATCACGTGGGTCCCACGCCTCGCGTCCGAAAGCAAACGAGGTTCTGCGTCTTGTAAGACATAAAAACAATAAGCATGGATAGTATTTCGGGTGCGATCATACCAGCACTAATGCATCGGATCCCATCAGAACTCCGCAGTTAAGCGTGCTTGGGCGAGAGTAGTACTAGGATGGGTGACCCCCTGGGAAGTCCTCGTGTTGCACCCCCTTTTTCGTTGCCCGTCTGCGTTTTTTTATGTTTTAGGTGCGTTTTTTTTTTCTTTCTTGCTATATCCATGCTCGGGCGGCCTCCGGTTCAATGTTGATTGTTTTCTTGTTTCCCGAACCGAGCCGATCCATCACGTGGGTCCCACGCCTCGCGTCCGAAAGCAAACGAGGTTCTGCGTCTTGTAGGACATAAAAACAATAAGCATGGATAGTATTTCGGGTGCGATCATACCAGCACTAATGCACCGGATCCCATCAGAACTCCGCAGTTAAGCGTGCTTGGGAGAGAGTAGTACTAGGATTGGTGACCCCCTGGGAAGTCCTCGTGTTGCACCCCCTTTTTCGTTGCCCGTCTGCGTTTTTTTATGTTTTAGGTGCGTTTTTTTTTCTTTCTTGCTATATCCATGCTCGGGCGGCCTCCGGTTCAATGTTGATTGTTTTCTTGTTTCCCGAACCGAGCCGATCCATCACGTGGGTCCCACGCCTCGCGTCCGAAAGCAAACGAGGTTCTGCGTCTTGTAAGACATAAAAACAATAAGCATGGATAGTATTTCGGGTGCGATCATACCAGCACTAATGCACCGGATCCCATCAGAACTCCGCAGTTAAGCGTGCTTGGGCGAGAGTAGTACTAGGATGGGTGACCCCCTGGGAAGTCCTCGTGTTGCACCCCCTTTTTCGTTGATCGTCTGCGTTTTTTTATGTTTTAGGTGCGTTTTTTTTTTTCTTTCTTGCTATATCCATGCTCGGGCGGCCTCCGGTTCAATGTTGATTGTTTTCTTGTTTCCCGAACCGAGCCGATCCATCACGTGGGTCCCACGCCTCGCGTCCGAAAGCAAACGAGGTTCTGCGTCTTGTAGGACATAAAAACAATAAGCATGGA
The DNA here is from genome assembly GCF_052625555.1 of Lactuca saligna. Classification (NCBI taxonomy): domain Eukaryota; kingdom Viridiplantae; phylum Streptophyta; class Magnoliopsida; order Asterales; family Asteraceae; genus Lactuca; species Lactuca saligna. The sequence continues at coordinate 157,686,648 of NC_136417.1, forward strand.
TAGTATTTCGGGTGCGATCATACCAGCACTAATGCACCGGATCCCATCAGAACTCCGCAGTTAAGCGTGCTTGGGAGAGAGTAGTACTAGGATTGGTGACCCCCTGGGAAGTCCTCGTGTTGCACCCCCTTTTTCGTTGCCCGTCTGCGTTTTTTTATGTTTTAGGTGCGTTTTTTTTTTCTTTCTTGCTATATCCATGCTCGGGCGGCCTCCGGTTCAATGTTGATTGTTTTCTTGTTTCCCGAACCGAGCCGATCCATCACGTGGGTCCCACGCCTCGCGTCCGAAAGCAAACGAGGTTCTGCGTCTTGTAAGACATAAAAACAATAAGCATGGATAGTATTTCGGGTGCGATCATACCAGCACTAATGCACCGGATCCCATCAGAACTCCGCAGTTAAGCGTGCTTGGGCGAGAGTAGTACTAGGATGGGTGACCCCCTGGGAAGTCCTCGTGTTGCACCCCCTTTTTCGTTGCCCGTCTGCGTTTTTTTATGTTTTAGGTGTGTTTTTTTTTTCTTTCTTGCTATATCCATGCTCGGGCGGCCTCCGGTTCAATGTTGATTGTTTTCTTGTTTCCCGAACCGAGCCGATCCATCACGTGGGTCCCACGCCTCGCGTCCGAAAGCAAACGAGGTTCTGCGTCTTGTAAGACATAAAAACAATAAGCATGGATAGTATTTCGGGTGCGATCATACCAGCACTAATGCATCGGATCCCATCAGAACTCCGCAGTTAAGCGTGCTTGGGCGAGAGTAGTACTAGGATGGGTGACCCCCTGGGAAGTCCTCGTGTTGCACTCCCTTTTTCGTTGCCCGTCTGCGTTTTTTTATGTTTTAGGTGCGTTTTTTTTTCTTTCTTGCTATATCCATGCTCGGGCGGCCTCCGGTTCAATGTTGATTGTTTTCTTGTTTCCCGAACCGAGCCGATCCATCACGTGGGTCCCACGCCTCGCGTCCGAAAGCAAACGAGGTTCTGCGTCTTGTAGGACATAAAAACAATAAGCATGGATAGTATTTCGGGTGCGATCATACCAGCACTAATGCACCGGATCCCATCAGAACTCCGCAGTTAAGCGTGCTTGGGAGAGAGTAGTACTAGGATTGGTGACCCCCTGGGAAGTCCTCGTGTTGCACCCCCTTTTTCGTTGCCCGTCTGCGTTTTTTTATGTTTTAGGTGCGTTTTTTTTTCTTTCTTGCTATATCCATGCTCGGGCGGCCTCCGGTTCAATGTTGATTGTTTTCTTGTTTCCCGAACCGAGCCGATCCATCACGTGGGTCCCACGCCTCGCGTCCGAAAGCAAACGAGGTTCTGCGTCTTGTAAGACATAAAAACAATAAGCATGGATAGTATTTCGGGTGCGATCATACCAGCACTAATGCACCGGATCCCATCAGAACTCCGCAGTTAAGCGTGCTTGGGCGAGAGTAGTACTAGGATGGGTGACCCCCTGGGAAGTCCTCGTGTTGCACCCCCTTTTTCGTTGATCGTCTGCGTTTTTTTATGTTTTAGGTGCGTTTTTTTTTTCTTTCTTGCTATATCCATGCTCGGGCGGCCTCCGGTTCAATGTTGATTGTTTTCTTATTTCCCGAACCGAGCCGATCCATCACGTGGGTCCCACGCCTCGCGTCCGAAAGCAAACGAGGTTCTGCGTCTTGTAGGACATAAAAACAATAAGCATGGATAGTATTTCGGGTGCGATCATACCAGCACTAATGCACCGGATCCCATCAGAACTCCGCAGTTAAGCGTGCTTGGGCGAGAGTAGTACTAGGATTGGTGACCCCCTGGGAAGTCCTCGTGTTGCACCCCCTTTTTCGTTGCCCGTCTGCGTTTTTTTATGTTTTAGGTGCGTTTTTTTTTTCTTTCTTGCTATATCCATGCTCGGGCGGCCTCCGGTTCAATGTTGATTGTTTTCTTGTTTCCCGAACCGAGCCGATCCATCACGTGGGTCCCACGCCTCGCGTCCGAAAGCAAACGAGGTTCTGCGTCTTGTAAGACATAAAAACAATAAGCATGGATAGTATTTCGGGTGCGATCATACCAGCACTAATGCACCGGATCCCATCAGAACTCCGCAGTTAAGCGTGCTTGGGTGAGAGTAGTACTAGGATGGGTGACCCCCTGGGAAGTCCTCGTGTTGCACCCCCTTTTTCGTTGCCCGTCTGCGTTTTTTTATGTTTTAGGTGTGTTTTTTTTTTCTTTCTTGCTATATCCATGCTCGGGCGGCCTCCGGTTCAATGTTGATTGTTTTCTTGTTTCCCGAACCGAGCCGATCCATCACGTGGGTCCCACGCCTCGCGTCCGAAAGCAAACGAGGTTCTGCGTCTTGTAAGACATAAAAACAATAAGCATGGATAGTATTTCGGGTGCGATCATACCAGCACTAATGCATCGGATCCCATCAGAACTCCGCAGTTAAGCGTGCTTGGGCGAGAGTAGTACTAGGATGGGTGACCCCCTGGGAAGTCCTCGTGTTGCACTCCCTTTTTCGTTGCCCGTCTGCGTTTTTTTATGTTTTAGGTGCGTTTTTTTTTCTTTCTTGCTATATCCATGCTCGGGCGGCCTCCGGTTCAATGTTGATTGTTTTCTTGTTTCCCGAACCGAGCCGATCCATCACGTGGGTCCCACGCCTCGCGTCCGAAAGCAAACGAGGTTCTGCGTCTTGTAGGACATAAAAACAATAAGCATGGATAGTATTTCGGGTGCGATCATACCAGCACTAATGCACCGGATCCCATCAGAACTCCGCAGTTAAGCGTGCTTGGGAGAGAGTAGTACTAGGATTGGTGACCCCCTGGGAAGTCCTCGTGTTGCACCCCCTTTTTCGTTGCCCGTCTGCGTTTTTTTATGTTTTAGGTGCGTTTTTTTTTCTTTCTTGCTATATCCATGCTCGGGCGGCCTCCGGTTCAATGTTGATTGTTTTCTTGTTTCCCGAACCGAGCCGATCCATCACGTGGGTCCCACGCCTCGCGTCCGAAAGCAAACGAGGTTCTGCGTCTTGTAAGACATAAAAACAATAAGCATGGATAGTATTTCGGGTGCGATCATACCAGCACTAATGCACCGGATCCCATCAGAACTCCGCAGTTAAGCGTGCTTGGGCGAGAGTAGTACTAGGATGGGTGACCCCCTGGGAAGTCCTCGTGTTGCACCCCCTTTTTCGTTGCCCGTCTGCGTTTTTTATGTTTTAGGTGCGTTTTTTTTTTCTTTCTTGCTATATCCATGCTCGGGCGGCCTCCGGTTCAATGTTGATTGTTTTCTTGTTTCCCGAACCGAGCCGATCCATCACGTGGGTCCCACGCCTCGCGTCCGAAAGCAAACGAGGTTCTGCGTCTTGTAAGACATAAAAACAATAAGCATGGATAGTATTTCGGGTGCGATCATACCAGCACTAATGCATCGGATCCCATCAGAACTCCGCAGTTAAGCGTGCTTGGGCGAGAGTAGTACTAGGATGGGTGACCCCCTGGGAAGTCCTCGTGTTGCACTCCCTTTTTCGTTGCCCGTCTGCGTTTTTTTATGTTTTAGGTGCGTTTTTTTTTTCTTTCTTGCTATATCCATGCTCGGGCGGCCTCCGGTTCAATGTTGATTGTTTTCTTGTTTCCCGAACCGAGCCGATCCATCACGTGGGTCCCACGCCTCGCGTCCGAAAGCAAACGAGGTTCTGCGTCTTGTAGGACATAAAAACAATAAGCATGGATAGTATTTCGGGTGCGATCATACCAGCACTAATGCACCGGATCCCATCAGAACTCCGCAGTTAAGCGTGCTTGGGAGAGAGTAGTACTAGGATTGGTGACCCCCTGGGAAGTCCTCGTGTTGCACCCCCTTTTTCGTTGCCCGTCTGCGTTTTTTTATGTTTTAGGTGCGTTTTTTTTTCTTTCTTGCTATATCCATGCTCGGGCGGCCTCCGGTTCAATGTTGATTGTTTTCTTGTTTCCCGAACCGAGCCGATCCATCACGTGGGTCCCACGCCTCGCGTCCGAAAGCAAACGAGGTTCTGCGTCTTGTAAGACATAAAAACAATAAGCATGGATAGTATTTCGGGTGCGATCATACCAGCACTAATGCACCGAATCCCATCAGAACTCCGCAGTTAAGCGTGCTTGGGCGAGAGTAGTACTAGGATGGGTGACCCCCTGGGAAGTCCTCGTGTTGCACCCCCTTTTTCGTTGCCCGTCTGCGTTTTTTTATGTTTTAGGTGCGTTTTTTTTTTCTTTCTTGCTATATCCATGCTCGGGCGGCCTCCGGTTCAATGTTGATTGTTTTCTTGTTTCCCGAACCGAGCCGATCCATCACGTGGGTCCCACGCCTCGCGTCCGAAAGCAAACGAGGTTCTGCGTCTTGTAGGACATAAAAACAATAAGCATGGATAGTATTTCGGGTGCGATCATACCAGCACTAATGCACCGGATCCCATCAGAACTCCGCAGTTAAGCGTGCTTGGGCGAGAGTAGTACTAGGATGGGTGACCCCCTGGGAAGTCCTCGTGTTGCACCCCCTTTTTCGTTGCCCGTCTGCGTTTTTTTATGTTTTAGGTGCGTTTTTTTTTTCTTTCTTGCTATATCCATGCTCGGGCGGCCTCCGGTTCAATGTTGATTGTTTTCTTGTTTCCCGAACCGAGCCGATCCATCACGTGGGTCCCACGCCTCGCGTCCGAAAGCAAACGAGGTTCTGCGTCTTGTAGGACATAAAAACAATAAGCATGGATAGTATTTCGGGTGCGATCATACCAGCACTAATGCACCGGATCCCATCAGAACTCCGCAGTTAAGCGTGCTTGGGAGAGAGTAGTACTAGGATTGGTGACCCCCTGGGAAGTCCTCGTGTTGCACCCCCTTTTTCGTTGCCCGTCTGCGTTTTTTTATGTTTTAGGTGCGTTTTTTTTTCTTTCTTGCTATATCCATGCTCGGGCGGCCTCCGGTTCAATGTTGATTGTTTTCTTGTTTCCCGAACCGAGCCGATCCATCACGTGGGTCCCACGCCTCGCGTCCGAAAGCAAACGAGGTTCTGCGTCTTGTAAGACATAAAAACAATAAGCATGGATAGTATTTCGGGTGCGATCATACCAGCACTAATGCACCGGATCCCATCAGAACTCCGCAGTTAAGCGTGCTTGGGCGAGAGTAGTACTAGGATGGGTGACCCCCTGGGAAGTCCTCGTGTTGCACCCCCTTTTTCGTTGCCCGTCTGCGTTTTTTTATGTTTTAGGTGCGTTTTTTTTTTCTTTCTTGCTATATCCATGCTCGGGCGGCCTCCGGTTCAATGTTGATTGTTTTCTTGTTTCCCGAACCGAGCCGATCCATCACGTGGGTCCCACGCCTCGCGTCCGAAAGCAAACGAGGTTCTGCGTCTTGTAAGACATAAAAACAATAAGCATGGATAGTATTTCGGGTGCGATCATACCAGCACTAATGCATCGGATCCCATCAGAACTCCGCAGTTAAGCGTGCTTGGGCGAGAGTAGTACTAGGATGGGTGACCCCCTGGGAAGTCCTCGTGTTGCACTCCCTTTTTCGTTGCCCGTCTGCGTTTTTTTATGTTTTAGGTGCGTTTTTTTTTTCTTTCTTGCTATATCCATGCTCGGGCGGCCTCCGGTTCAATGTTGATTGTTTTCTTGTTTCCCGAACCGAGCCGATCCATCACGTGGGTCCCACGCCTCGCGTCCGAAAGCAAACGAGGTTCTGCGTCTTGTAAGACATAAAAACAATAAGCATGGATAGTATTTCGGGTGCGATCATACCAGCACTAATGCACCGGATCCCATCAGAACTCCGCAGTTAAGCGTGCTTGGGCGAGAGTAGTACTAGGATGGGTGACCCCCTGGGAAGTCCTCGTGTTGCACCCCCTTTTTCGTTGCCCGTCTGCGTTTTTTTATGTTTTAGGTGCGTTTTTTTTTTCTTTCTTGCTATATCCATGCTCGGGCGGCCTCCGGTTCAATGTTGATTGTTTTCTTGTTTCCCGAACCGAGCCGATCCATCACGTGGGTCCCACGCCTCGCGTCCGAAAGCAAACGAGGTTCTGCGTCTTGTAAGACATAAAAACAATAAGCATGGATAGTATTTCGGGTGCGATCATACCAGCACTAATGCATCGGATCCCATCAGAACTCCGCAGTTAAGCGTGCTTGGGCGAGAGTAGTACTAGGATGGGTGACCCCCTGGGAAGTCCTCGTGTTGCACTCCCTTTTTCGTTGCCCGTCTGCGTTTTTTTATGTTTTAGGTGCGTTTTTTTTTTCTTTCTTGCTATATCCATGCTCGGGCGGCCTCCGGTTCAATGTTGATTGTTTTCTTGTTTCCCGAACCGAGCCGATCCATCACGTGGGTCCCACGCCTCGCGTCCGAAAGCAAACGAGGTTCTGCGTCTTGTAGGACATAAAAACAATAAGCATGGATAGTATTTCGGGTGCGATCATACCAGCACTAATGCACCGGATCCCATCAGAACTCCGCAGTTAAGCGTGCTTGGGAGAGAGTAGTACTAGGATTGGTGACCCCCTGGGAAGTCCTCGTGTTGCACCCCCTTTTTCGTTGCCCGTCTGCGTTTTTTTATGTTTTAGGTGCGTTTTTTTTTCTTTCTTGCTATATCCATGCTCGGGCGGCCTCCGGTTCAATGTTGATTGTTTTCTTGTTTCCCGAACCGAGCCGATCCATCACGTGGGTCCCACGCCTCGCGTCCGAAAGCAAACGAGGTTCTGCGTCTTGTAAGACATAAAAACAATAAGCATGGATAGTATTTCGGGTGCGATCATACCAGCACTAATGCATCGGATCCCATCAGAACTCCGCAGTTAAGCGTGCTTGGGCGAGAGTAGTACTAGGATGGGTGACCCCCTGGGAAGTCCTCGTGTTGCACTCCCTTTTTCGTTGCCCGTCTGCGTTTTTTTATGTTTTAGGTGCGTTTTTTTTTTCTTTCTTGCTATATCCATGCTCGGGCGGCCTCCGGTTCAATGTTGATTGTTTTCTTGTTTCCCGAACCGAGCCGATCCATCACGTGGGTCCCACGCCTCGCGTCCGAAAGCAAACGAGGTTCTGCGTCTTGTAGGACATAAAAACAATAAGCATGGATAGTATTTCGGGTGCGATCATACCAGCACTAATGCACCGGATCCCATCAGAACTCCGCAGTTAAGCGTGCTTGGGAGAGAGTAGTACTAGGATTGGTGACCCCCTGGGAAGTCCTCGTGTTGCACCCCCTTTTTCGTTGCCCGTCTGCGTTTTTTTATGTTTTAGGTGCGTTTTTTTTTCTTTCTTGCTATATCCATGCTCGGGCGGCCTCCGGTTCAATGTTGATTGTTTTCTTGTTTCCCGAACCGAGCCGATCCATCACGTGGGTCCCACGCCTCGCGTCCGAAAGCAAACGAGGTTCTGCGTCTTGTAAGACATAAAAACAATAAGCATGGATAGTATTTCGGGTGCGATCATACCAGCACTAATGCACCGGATCCCATCAGAACTCCGCAGTTAAGCGTGCTTGGGCGAGAGTAGTACTAGGATGGGTGACCCCCTGGGAAGTCCTCGTGTTGCACCCCCTTTTTCGTTGCCCGTCTGCGTTTTTTTATGTTTTAGGTGCGTTTTTTTTTTCTTTCTTGCTATATCCATGCTCGGGCGGCCTCCGGTTCAATGTTGATTGTTTTCTTGTTTCCCGAACCGAGCCGATCCATCACGTGGGTCCCACGCCTCGCGTCCGAAAGCAAACGAGGTTCTGCGTCTTGTAGGACATAAAAACAATAAGCATGGATAGTATTTCGGGTGCGATCATACCAGCACTAATGCACCGGATCCCATCAGAACTCCGCAGTTAAGCGTGCTTGGGAGAGAGTAGTACTAGGATTGGTGACCCCCTGGGAAGTCCTCGTGTTGCACCCCCTTTTTCGTTGCCCGTCTGCGTTTTTTTATGTTTTAGGTGCGTTTTTTTTTCTTTCTTGCTATATCCATGCTCGGGCGGCCTCCGGTTCAATGTTGATTGTTTTCTTGTTTCCCGAACCGAGCCGATCCATCACGTGGGTCCCACGCCTCGCGTCCGAAAGCAAACGAGGTTCTGCGTCTTGTAAGACATAAAAACAATAAGCATGGATAGTATTTCGGGTGCGATCATACCAGCACTAATGCACCGGATCCCATCAGAACTCCGCAGTTAAGCGTGCTTGGGCGAGAGTAGTACTAGGATGGGTGACCCCCTGGGAAGTCCTCGTGTTGCACCCCCTTTTTCGTTGCCCGTCTGCGTTTTTTTATGTTTTAGGTGCGTTTTTTTTTTCTTTCTTGCTATATCCATGCTCGGGCGGCCTCCGGTTCAATGTTGATTGTTTTCTTGTTTCCCGAACCGAGCCGATCCATCACGTGGGTCCCACGCCTCGCGTCCGAAAGCAAACGAGGTTCTGCGTCTTGTAAGACATAAAAACAATAAGCATGGATAGTATTTCGGGTGCGATCATACCAGCACTAATGCACCGGATCCCATCAGAACTCCGCAGTTAAGCGTGCTTGGGCGAGAGTAGTACTAGGATGGGTGACCCCCTGGGAAGTCCTCGTGTTGCACTCCCTTTTTCGTTGCCCGTCTGCGTTTTTTTATGTTTTAGGTGCGTTTTTTTTTTCTTTCTTGCTATATCCATGCTCGGGCGGCCTCCGGTTCAATGTTGATTGTTTTCTTGTTTCCCGAACCGAGCCGATCCATCACGTGGGTCCCACGCCTCGCGTCCGAAAGCAAACGAGGTTCTGCGTCTTGTAAGACATAAAAACAATAAGCATGGATAGTATTTCGGGTGCGATCATACCAGCACTAATGCACCGGATCCCATCAGAACTCCGCAGTTAAGCGTGCTTGGGCGAGAGTAGTACTAGGATGGGTGACCCCCTGGGAAGTCCTCGTGTTGCACCCCCTTTTTCGTTGCTCGTCTGCGTTTTTTTATGTTTTAGGTGCGTTTTTTTTTTTCTTTCTTGCTATATCCATGCTCGGGCGGCCTCCGGTTCAATGTTGATTGTTTTCTTGTTTCCCGAACCGAGCCGATCCATCACGTGGGTCCCACGCCTCGCGTCCGAAAGCAAACGAGGTTCTGCGTCTTGTAAGACATAAAAACAATAAGCATGGATAGTATTTCGGGTGCGATCATACCAGCACTAATGCACCGGATCCCATCAGAACTCCGCAGTTAAGCGTGCTTGGGCGAGAGTAGTACTAGGATGGGTGACCCCCTGGGAAGTCCTCGTGTTGCACCCCCTTTTTCGTTGCCCGTCTGCGTTTTTTTATGTTTTAGGTGCGTTTTTTTTTCTTTCTTGCTATATCCATGCTCGGGCGGCCTCCGGTTCAATGTTGATTGTTTTCTTGTTTCCCGAACCGAGCCGATCCATCACGTGGGTCCCACGCCTCGCGTCCGAAAGCAAACGAGGTTCTGCGTCTTGTAAGACATAAAAACAATAAGCATGGATAGTATTTCGGGTGCGATCATACCAGCACTAATGCACCGGATCCCATCAGAACTCCGCAGTTAAGCGTGCTTGGGCGAGAGTAGTACTAGGATGGGTGACCCCCTGGGAAGTCCTCGTGTTGCACCCCCTTTTTCGTTGCCCGTCTGCGTTTTTTTATGTTTTAGGTGCGTTTTTTTTTCTTTCTTGCTATATCCATGCTCGGGCGGCCTCCGGTTCAATGTTGATTGTTTTCTTGTTTCCCGAACCGAGCCGATCCATCACGTGGGTCCCACGCCTCGCGTCCGAAAGCAAACGAGGTTCTGCGTCTTGTAAGACATAAAAACAATAAGCATGGATAGTATTTCGGGTGCGATCATACCAGCACTAATGCACCGGATCCCATCAGAACTCCGCAGTTAAGCGTGCTTGGGCGAGAGTAGTACTAGGATGGGTGACCCCCTGGGAAGTCCTCGTGTTGCACCCCCTTTTTCGTTGCCCGTCTGCGTTTTTTTATGTTTTAGGTGCGTTTTTTTTTTCTTTCTTGCTATATCCATGCTCGGGCGGCCTCCGGTTCAATGTTGATTGTTTTCTTGTTTCCCGAACCGAGCCGATCCATCACGTGGGTCCCACGCCTCGCGTCCGAAAGCAAACGAGGTTCTGCGTCTTGTAAGACATAAAAACAATAAGCATGGATAGTATTTTGGGTGCGATCATACCAGCACTAATGCATCGGATCCCATCAGAACTCCGCAGTTAAGCGTGCTTGGGCGAGAGTAGTACTAGGATGGGTGACCCCCTGGGAAGTCCTCGTGTTGCACTCCCTTTTTCGTTGCCCGTCTGCGTTTTTTTATGTTTTAGGTGCGTTTTTTTTTTCTTTCTTGCTATATCCATGCTCGGGCGGCCTCCGGTTCAATGTTGATTGTTTTCTTGTTTCCCGAACCGAGCCGATCCATCACGTGGGTCCCACGCCTCGCGTCCGAAAGCAAACGAGGTTCTACGTCTTGTAAGACATAAAAACAATAAGCATGGATAGTATTTCGGGTGCGATCATACCAGCACTAATGCACCGGATCCCATCAGAACTCCGCAGTTAAGCGTGTTTGGGCGAGAGTAGTACTAGGATGGGTGACCCCCTGGGAAGTCCTCGTGTTGCACCCCTTTTTTCGTTGCTCGTCTGCGTTTTTTTATGTTTTAGGTGCGTTTTTTTTTTCTTTCTTGCTATATCCATGCTCGGGCGGCCTCCGGTTCAATGTTGATTGTTTTCTTGTTTCCCGAACCGAGCCGATCCATCACGTGGGTCCCACGCCTCGCGTCCGAAAGCAAACGAGGTTCTGCGTCTTGTAAGACATAAAAACAATAAGCATGGATAGTATTTCGGGTGCGATCATACCAGCACTAATGCACCGGATCCCATCAGAACTCCGCAGTTAAGCGTGCTTGGGCGAGAGTAGTACTAGGATGGGTGACCCCCTGGGAAGTCCTCGTGTTGCACCCCCTTTTTCGTTGCTCGTCTGCGTTTTTTTATGTTTTAGGTGCGTTTTTTTTTCTTTCTTGCTATATCCATGCTCGGGCGGCCTCCGGTTCAATGTTGATTGTTTTCTTGTTTCCCGAACCGAGCCGATCCATCACGTGGGTCCCACGCCTCGCGTCCGAAAGCAAACGAGGTTCTGCGTCTTGTAAGACATAAAAACAATAAGCATGGATAGTATTTCGGGTGCGATCATACCAGCACTAATGCACCGGATCCCATCAGAACTCCGCAGTTAAGCGTGCTTGGGCGAGAGTAGTACTAGGATGGGTGACCCCCTGGGAAGTCCTCGTGTTGCACCCCCTTTTTCGTTGATCGTCTGCGTTTTTTTATGTTTTAGGTGCGTTTTTTTTTTCTTTCTTGCTATATCCATGCTCGGGCGGCCTCCGGTTCAATGTTGATTGTTTTCTTGTTTCCCGAACCGAGCCGATCCATCACGTGGGTCCCACGCCTCGCGTCCGAAAGCAAACGAGGTTCTGCGTCTTGTAGGACATAAAAACAATAAGCATGGATAGTATTTCGGGTGCGATCATACCAGCACTAATGCACCGGATCCCATCAGAACTCCGCAGTTAAGCGTGCTTGGGCGAGAGTAGTACTAGAATGGGTGACCCCCTGGGAAGTCCTCGTGTTGCACCCCCTTTTTCGTTGCCCGTCTGCGTTTTTTTATGTTTTAGGTGCGTTTTTTTTTTTCTTTCTTGCTATATCCATGCTCGGGCGGCCTCCGGTTCAATGTTGATTGTTTTCTTGTTTCCCGAACCGAGCCGATCCATCACGTGGGTCCCACGCCTCGCGTCCGAAAGCAAACGAGGTTCTGCGTCTTGTAAGACATAAAAACATTAAGCATGGATAGTATTTCGGGTGCGATCATACCAGCACTAATGCACCGGATCCCATCAGAACTCCGCAGTTAAGCGTGCTTGGGCGAGAGTAGTACTAGGATGGGTGACCCCCTGGGAAGTCCTCGTGTTGCACCCCCTTTTTCGTTGCCCGTCTGCGTTTTTTTATGTTTTAGGTGCGTTTTTTTTTTCTTTCTTGCTATATCCATGCTCGGGCGGCCTCCGGTTCAATGTTGATTGTTTTCTTGTTTCCCGAACCGAGCCGATCCATCACGTGGGTCCCACGCCTCGCGTCCGAAAGAAAACGAGGTTCTGCGTCTTGTAAGACATAAAAACAATAAGCATGGATACTATTTCGGGTGCGATCATACCAGCACTAATGCACCGGATCCCATCATAACTCCGCAGTTAAGCGTGCTTGGGCGAGAGTAGTACTAGGATGGGTGACCCCCTGGGAAGTCCTCGTGTTGCACCCCCTTTTTCGTTGCCCGTCTGCGTTTTTTTATGTTTTAGGTGCGTTTTTTTTTTTTCTTTCTTGCTATATCCATGCTCGGGCGGCCTCCGGTTCAATGTTGATTGTTTTCTTGTTTCCCGAACCGAGCCGATCCATCACGTGGGTCCCACGCCTCGCGTCCGAAAGAAAACGAGGTTCTGCGTCTTGTAAGACATAAAAACAATAAGCATGGATAGTATTTCGGGTGCGATCATACCAGCACTAATGCACCGGATCCCATCAGAACTCCGCAGTTAAGCGTGCTTGGGCGAGAGTAGTACTAGGATGGGTGACCCCCTGGGAAGTCCTCGTGTTGCACCCCCTTTTTCGTTGCTCGTCTGCGTTTTTTTATGTTTTAGGTGCGTTTTTTTTTTCTTTCTTGCTATATCCATGCTCGGGCGGCCTCCGGTTCAATGTTGATTGTTTTCTTGTTTCCCGAACCGAGCCGATCCATCACGTGGGTCCCACGCCTCGCGTCCGAAAGCAAACGAGGTTCTGCGTCTTGTAGGACATAAAAACAATAAGCATGGATAGTATTTCGGGTGCGATCATACCAGCACTAATGCACCGGATCCCATCAGAACTCCGCAGTTAAGCGTGCTTGGGCGAGAGTAGTACTAGGATGGGTGACCCCCTGGGAAGTCCTCGTGTTGCACCCCCTTTTTCGTTGCCCGTCTGCGTTTTTTTATGTTTTAGGTGCGTTTTTTTTTTCTTTCTTGCTATATCCATGCTCGGGCGGCCTCCGGTTCAATGTTGATTGTTTTCTTGTTTCCCGAACCGAGCCGATCCATCACGTGGGTCCCACGCCTCGCGTCCGAAAGCAAACGAGGTTCTGCGTCTTGTAGGACATAAAAACAATAAGCATGGATAGTATTTCGGGTGCGATCATACCAGCACTAATGCACCGGATCCCATCAGAACTCCGCAGTTAAGCGTGCTTGGGCGAGAGTAGTACTAGGATGGGTGACCCCCTGGGAAGTCCTCGTGTTGCACCCCCTTTTTCGTTGCCCGTCTGCGTTTTTTTATGTTTTAGGTGCGTTTTTTTTTTCTTTCTTGCTATATCCATGCTCGGGCGGCCTCCGGTTCAATGTTGATTGTTTTCTTGTTTCCCGAACCGAGCCGATCCATCACGTGGGTCCCACGCCTCGCGTCCGAAAGCAAACGAGGTTCTGCGTCTTGTAAGACATAAAAACAATAAGCATGGATAGTATTTCGGGTGCGATCATACCAGCACTAATGCACCGGATCCCATCAGAACTCCGCAGTTAAGTGTGCTTGGGCGAGAGTAGTACTAGGATGGGTGACCCCCTGGGAAGTCCTCGTGTTGCACCCCCTTTTTCGTTGCCCGTCTGCGTTTTTTTATGTTTTAGGTGCGTTTTTTTTATCTTTCTTGCTATATCCATGCTCGGGCGGCCTCCGGTTCAATGTTGATTGTTTTCTTGTTTCCCGAACCGAGCCGATCCATCACGTGGGTCCCACGCCTCGCGTCCGAAAGCAAACGAGGTTCTGCGTCTTGTAAGACATAAAAACAATAAGCATGGATAGTATTTCGGGTGCGATCATACCAGCACTAATGCACCGGATCCCATCAGAACTCCGCAGTTAAGCGTGCTTGGGCGAGAGTAGTACTAGGATGGGTGACCCCCTGGGAAATCCTCGTGTTGCACCCCCTTTTTCGTTGCCCGTCTGCGTTTTTTTATGTTTTAGGTGCGTTTTTTTTTTCTTTCTTGCTATATCCATGCTCGGGCGGCCTCCGGTTCAATGTTGATTGTTTTCTTGTTTCCCGAACCGAGCCGATCCATCACGTGGGTCCCACGCCTCGCGTCCGAAAGCAAACGAGGTTCTGCGTCTTGTAGGACATAAAAACAATAAGCATGGATAGTATTTCGGGTGCGATCATACCAGCACTAATGCACCGGATCCCATCAGAACTCCGCAGTTAAGCGTGCTTGGGCGAGAGTAGTACTAGGATGGGTGACCCCCTGGGAAGTCCTCGTGTTGCACCCCCTTTTTCGTTGCCCGTCTGCGTTTTTTTATGTTTTAGGTGCGTTTTTTTTTTCTTTCTTGCTATATCCATGCTCGGGCGGCCTCCGGTTCAATGTTGATTGTTTTCTTGTTTCCCGAACCGAGCCGATCCATCACGTGGGTCCCACGCCTCGCGTCCGAAAGCAAACGAGGTTCTGCGTCTTGTAAGACATAAAAACAATAAGCATGGATAGTATTTCGGGTGCGATCATACCAGCACTAATGCACCGGATCCCATCAGAACTCCGCAGTTAAGCGTGCTTGGGCGAGAGTAGTACTAGGATGGGTGACCCCCTGGGAAGTCCTCGTGTTGCACCCCCTTTTTCGTTGCCCGTCTGCGTTTTTTTATGTTTTAGGTGCGTTTTTTTTTTTTTCTTTCTTGCTATATCCATGCTCGGGCGGCCTCCGGTTCAATGTTGATTGTTTTCTTGTTTCCCGAACCGAGCCGATCCATCACGTGGGTCCCACGCCTCGCGTCCGAAAGCAAACGAGGTTCTGCGTCTTGTAGGACATAAAAACAATAAGCATGGATAGTATTTCGGGTGCGATCATACCAGCACTAATGCACCGGATCCCATCAGAACTCCGCAGTTAAGCGTGCTTGGGCGAGAGTAGTACTAGGATGGTTGACCCCCTGGGAAGTCCTCGTGTTGCACCCCCTTTTTCGTTGCCCGTCTGCGTTTTTTTATGTTTTAGGTGCGTTTTTTTTTTCTTTCTTGCTATATCCATGCTCGGGCGGCCTCCGGTTCAATGTTGATTGTTTTCTTGTTTCCCGAACCGAGCCGATCCATCACGTGGGTCCCACGCCTCGCGTCCGAAAGCAAACGAGGTTCTGCGTCTTGTAGGACATAAAAACAATAAGCATGGATAGTATTTCGGGTGCGATCATACCAGCACTAATGCACCGGATCCCATCAGAACTCCGCAGTTAAGCGTGCTTGGGCGAGAGTAGTACTAGGATGGGTGACCCCCTGGGAAGTCCTCGTGTTGCACCCCCTTTTTCGTTGCCCGTCTGCGTTTTTTTATGTTTTAGGTGCGTTTTTTTTTTCTTTCTTGCTATATCCATGCTCGGGCGGCCTCCGGTTCAATGTTGATTGTTTTCTTGTTTCCCGAACCGAGCCGATCCATCACGTGGGTCCCACGCCTCGCGTCCGAAAGCAAACGAGGTTCTGCGTCTTGTAGGACATAAAAACAATAAGCATGGATAGTATTTCGGGTGCGATCATACCAGCACTAATGCACCGGATCCCATCAGAACTCCGCAGTTAAGCGTGCTTGGGCGAGAGTAGTACTAGGATGGGTGACCCCCTGGGAAGTCCTCGTGTTGCACCCCCTTTTTCGTTGCCCGTCTGCGTTTTTTTATGTTTTAGGTGCGTTTTTTTTTTCTTTCTTGCTATATCCATGCTCGGGCGGCCTCCGGTTCAATGTTGATTGTTTTCTTGTTTCCCGAACCGAGCCGATCCATCACGTGGGTCCCACGCCTCGCGTCCGAAAGCAAACGAGGTTCTGCGTCTTGTAGGACATAAAAACAATAAGCATGGATAGTATTTCGGGTGCGATCATACCAGCACTAATGCACCGGATCCCATCAGAACTCCGCAGTTAAGCGTGCTTGGGCGAGAGTAGTACTAGGATGGGTGACCCCCTGGGAAGTCCTCGTGTTGCACCCCCTTTTTCGTTGCCCGTCTGCGTTTTTTTATGTTTTAGGTGCGTTTTTTTTTTCTTTCTTGCTATATCCATGCTCGGGCGGCCTCCGGTTCAATGTTGATTGTTTTCTTGTTTCCCGAACCGAGCCGATCCATCACGTGGGTCCCACGCCTCGCGTCCGAAAGCAAACGAGGTTCTGCGTCTTGTAAGACATAAAAACAATAAGCATGGATAGTATTTCGGGTGCGATCATACCAGCACTAATGCACCGGATCCCATCAGAACTCCGCAGTTAAGCGTGCTTGGGCGAGAGTAGTACTAGGATGGGTGACCCCCTGGGAAGTCCTCGTGTTGCACCCCCTTTTTCGTTGCCCGTCTGCGTTTTTTTATGTTTTAGGTGCGTTTTTTTTATCTTTCTTGCTATATCCATGCTCGGGCGGCCTCCGGTTCAATGTTGATTGTTTTCTTGTTTCCCGAACCGAGCCGATCCATCACGTGGGTCCCACGCCTCGCGTCCGAAAGCAAACGAGGTTCTGCGTCTTGTAAGACATAAAAACAATAAGCATGGATAGTATTTCGGGTGCGATCATACCAGCACTAATGCACCGGATCCCATCAGAACTCCGCAGTTAAGCGTGCTTGGGCGAGAGTAGTACTAGGATGGGTGACCCCCTGGGAAATCCTCGTGTTGCACCCCCTTTTTCGTTGCCCGTCTGCGTTTTTTTATGTTTTAGGTGCGTTTTTTTTTTCTTTCTTGCTATATCCATGCTCGGGCGGCCTCCGGTTCAATGTTGATTGTTTTCTTGTTTCCCGAACCGAGCCGATCCATCACGTGGGTCCCACGCCTCGCGTCCGAAAGCAAACGAGGTTCTGCGTCTTGTAGGACATAAAAACAATAAGCATGGATAGTATTTCGGGTGCGATCATACCAGCACTAATGCACCGGATCCCATCAGAACTCCGCAGTTAAGCGTGCTTGGGCGAGAGTAGTACTAGGATGGGTGACCCCCTGGGAAGTCCTCGTGTTGCACCCCCTTTTTCGTTGCCCGTCTGCGTTTTTTTATGTTTTAGGTGCGTTTTTTTTTTCTTTCTTGCTATATCCATGCTCGGGCGGCCTCCGGTTCAATGTTGATTGTTTTCTTGTTTCCCGAACCGAGCCGATCCATCACGTGGGTCCCACGCCTCGCGTCCGAAAGAAAACGAGGTTCTGCGTCTTGTAAGACATAAAAACAATAAGCATGGATAGTATTTCGGGTGCGATCATACCAGCACTAATGCACCGGATCCCATCATAACTCCGCAGTTAAGCGTGCTTGGGCGAGAGTAGTACTAGGATGGGTGACCCCCTGGGAAGTCCTCGTGTTGCACCCCCTTTTTCGTTGCCCGTCTGCGTTTTTTTATGTTTTAGGTGCGTTTTTTTTTTCTTTCTTGCTATATCCATGCTCGGGCGGCCTCCGGTTCAATGTTGATTGTTTTCTTGTTTCCCGAACCGAGCCGATCCATCACGTGGGTCCCATGCCTCGCGTCCGAAAGAAAACGAGGTTCTGCGTCTTGTAAGACATAAAAACAATAAGCATGGATAGTATTTCGGGTGCGATCATACCAGCACTAATGCACCGGATCCCATCAGAACTCCGCAGTTAAGCGTGCTTGGGCGAGAGTAGTACTAGGATGGGTGACCCCCTGGGAAGTCCTCGTGTTGCACCCCCTTTTTCGTTGCTCGTCTGCGTTTTTTTATGTTTTAGGTGCGTTTTTTTTTTCTTTCTTGCTATATCCATGCTCGGGCGGCCTCCGGTTCAATGTTGATTGTTTTCTTGTTTCCCGAACCGAGCCGATCCATCACGTGGGTCCCACGCCTCGCGTCCGAAAGCAAACGAGGTTCTGCGTCTTGTAGGACATAAAAACAATAAGCATGGATAGTATTTCGGGTGCGATCATACCAGCACTAATGCACCGGATCCCATCAGAACTCCGCAGTTAAGCGTGCTTGGGCGAGAGTAGTACTAGGATGGGTGACCCCCTGGGAAGTCCTCGTGTTGCACCCCCTTTTTCGTTGCCCGTCTGCGTTTTTTTATGTTTTAGGTGCGTTTTTTTTTTCTTTCTTGCTATATCCATGCTCGGGCGGCCTCCGGTTCAATGTTGATTGTTTTCTTGTTTCCCGAACCGAGCCGATCCATCACGTGGGTCCCACGCCTCGCGTCCGAAAGCAAACGAGGTTCTGCGTCTTGTAGGACATAAAAACAATAAGCATGGATAGTATTTCGGGTGCGATCATACCAGCACTAATGCACCGGATCCCATCAGAACTCCGCAGTTAAGCGTGCTTGGGCGAGAGTAGTACTAGGATGGGTGACCCCCTGGGAAGTCCTCGTGTTGCACCCCCTTTTTCGTTGCCCGTCTGCGTTTTTTTATGTTTTAGGTGCGTTTTTTTTTTCTTTCTTGCTATATCCATGCTCGGGCGGCCTCCGGTTCAATGTTGATTGTTTTCTTGTTTCCCGAACCGAGCCGATCCATCACGTGGGTCCCACGCCTCGCGTCCGAAAGCAAACGAGGTTCTGCGTCTTGTAAGACATAAAAACAATAAGCATGGATAGTATTTCGGGTGCGATCATACCAGCACTAATGCACCGGATCCCATCAGAACTCCGCAGTTAAGTGTGCTTGGGCGAGAGTAGTACTAGGATGGGTGACCCCCTGGGAAGTCCTCGTGTTGCACCCCCTTTTTCGTTGCCCGTCTGCGTTTTTTTATGTTTTAGGTGCGTTTTTTTTATCTTTCTTGCTATATCCATGCTCGGGCGGCCTCCGGTTCAATGTTGATTGTTTTCTTGTTTCCCGAACCGAGCCGATCCATCACGTGGGTCCCACGCCTCGCGTCCGAAAGCAAACGAGGTTCTGCGTCTTGTAGGACATAAAAACAATAAGCATGGATAGTATTTCGGGTGCGATCATACCAGCACTAATGCACCGGATCCCATCAGAACTCCGCAGTTAAGCGTGCTTGGGCGAGAGTAGTACTAGGATGGGTGACCCCCTGGGAAATCCTCGTGTTGCACCCCCTTTTTCGTTGCCCGTCTGCGTTTTTTTATGTTTTAGGTGCGTTTTTTTTTTCTTTCTTGCTATATCCATTCTCGGGCGGCCTCCGGTTCAATGTTGATTGTTTTCTTGTTTCCCGAACCGAGCCGATCCATCACGTGGGTCCCACGCCTCGCGTCCGAAAGCAAACGAGGTTCTGCGTCTTGTAGGACATAAAAACAATAAGCATGGATAGTATTTCGGGTGCGATCATACCAGCACTAATGCACCGGATCCCATCAGAACTCCGCAGTTAAGCGTGCTTGGGCGAGAGTAGTACTAGGATGGGTGACCCCCTGGGAAGTCCTCGTGTTGCACCCCCTTTTTCGTTGCCCGTCTGCGTTTTTTTATGTTTTAGGTGCGTTTTTTTTTTCTTTCTTGCTATATCCATGCTCGGGCGGCCTCCGGTTCAATGTTGATTGTTTTCTTGTTTCCCGAACCGAGCCGATCCATCACGTGGGTCCCACGCCTCGCGTCCGAAAGCAAACGAGGTTCTGCGTCTTGTAAGACATAAAAACAATAAGCATGGATAGTATTTCGGGTGCGATCATACCAGCACTAATGCACCGGATCCCATCAGAACTCCGCAGTTAAGCGTGCTTGGGCGAGAGTAGTACTAGGATGGGTGACCCCCTGGGAAGTCCTCGTCTTGCACCCCCTTTTTCGTTGCCCGTCTGCGTTTTTTTATGTTTTAGGTGCGTTTTTTTTTTTTCTTTCTTGCTATATCCATGCTCGGGCGGCCTCCGGTTCAATGTTGATTGTTTTCTTGTTTCCCGAACCGAGCCGATCCATCACGTGGGTCCCACGCCTCGCGTCCGAAAGCAAACGAGGTTCTGCGTCTTGTAAGACATAAAAACAATAAGCATGGATAGTATTTCGGGTGCGATCATACCAGCACTAATGCACCGGATCCCATCAGAACTCCGCAGTTAAGCGTGCTTGGGCGAGAGTAGTACTAGGATGGGTGACCCCCTGGGAAGTCCTCGTGTTGCACCCCCTTTTTCGTTGCCCGTCTGCGTTTTTTTATGTTTTAGGTGCGTTTTTTTTTTTTTCTTTCTTGCTATATCCATGCTCGGGCGGCCTCCGGTTCAATGTTGATTGTTTTCTTGTTTCCCGAACCGAGCCGATCCATCACGTGGGTCCCACGCCTCGCGTCCGAAAGCAAACGAGGTTCTGCGTCTTGTAGGACATAAAAACAATAAGCATGGATAGTATTTCGGGTGCGATCATACCAGCACTAATGCACCGGATCCCATCAGAACTCCGCAGTTAAGCGTGCTTGGGCGAGAGTAGTACTAGGATGGTTGACCCCCTGGGAAGTCCTCGTGTTGCACCCCCTTTTTCGTTGCCCGTCTGCGTTTTTTTATGTTTTAGGTGCGTTTTTTTTTTCTTTCTTGCTATATCCATGCTCGGGCGGCCTCCGGTTCAATGTTGATTGTTTTCTTGTTTCCCGAACCGAGCCGATCCATCACGTGGGTCCCACGCCTCGCGTCCGAAAGCAAACGAGGTTCTGCTTCTTGTAGGACATAAAAACAATAAGCATGGATAGTATTTCGGGTGCGATCATACCAGCACTAATGCACCGGATCCCATCAGAACTCCGCAGTTAAGCGTGCTTGGGCGAGAGTAGTACTAGGATGGGTGACCCCCTGGGAAGTCCTCGTGTTGCACCCCCTTTTTCGTTGCCCGTCTGCGTTTTTTTATGTTTTAGGTGCGTTTTTTTTTTCTTTCTTGCTATATCCATGCTCGGGCGGCCTCCGGTTCAATGTTGATTGTTTTCTTGTTTCCCGAACCGAGCCGATCCATCACGTGGGTCCCACGCCTCGCGTCCGAAAGAAAACGAGGTTCTGCGTCTTGTAAGACATAAAAACAATAAGCATGGATAGTATTTCGGGTGCGATCATACCAGCACTAATGCACCGGATCCCATCATAACTCCGCAGTTAAGCGTGCTTGGGCGAGAGTAGTACTAGGATGGGTGACCCCCTGGGAAGTCCTCGTGTTGCACCCCCTTTTTCGTTGCCCGTCTGCGTTTTTTTATGTTTTAGGTGCGTTTTTTTTTTTCTTTCTTGCTATATCCATGCTCGGGCGGCCTCCGGTTCAATGTTGATTGTTTTCTTGTTTCCCGAACCGAGCCGATCCATCACGTGGGTCCCACGCCTCGCGTCCGAAAGAAAACGAGGTTCTGCGTCTTGTAAGACATAAAAACAATAAGCATGGATAGTATTTCGGGTGCGATCATACCAGCACTAATGCACCGGATCCCATCAGAACTCCGCAGTTAAGCGTGCTTGGGCGAGAGTAGTACTAGGATGGGTGACCCCCTGGGAAGTCCTCGTGTTGCACCCCCTTTTTCGTTGCTCGTCTGCGTTTTTTTATGTTTTAGGTGCGTTTTTTTTTTCTTTCTTGCTATATCCATGCTCGGGCGGCCTCCGGTTCAATGTTGATTGTTTTCTTGTTTCCCGAACCGAGCCGATCCATCACGTGGGTCCCACGCCTCGCGTCCGAAAGCAAACGAGGTTCTGCGTCTTGTAGGACATAAAAACAATAAGCATGGATAGTATTTCGGGTGCGATCATACCAGCACTAATGCACCGGATCCCATCAGAACTCCGCAGTTAAGCGTGCTTGGGCGAGAGTAGTACTAGGATGGGTGACCCCCTGGGAAGTCCTCGTGTTGCACCCCCTTTTTCGTTGCCCGTCTGCGTTTTTTTATGTTTTAGGTGCGTTTTTTTTTTCTTTCTTGCTATATCCATGCTCGGGCGGCCTCCGGTTCAATGTTGATTGTTTTCTTGTTTCCCGAACCGAGCCGATCCATCACGTGGGTCCCACGCCTCGCGTCCGAAAGAAAACGAGGTTCTGCGTCTTGTAGGACATAAAAACAATAAGCATGGATAGTATTTCGGGTGCGATCATACCAGCACTAATGCACCGGATCCCATCATAACTCCGCAATTAAGCGTGCTTGGGCGAGAGTAGTACTAGGATGGGTGACCCCCTGGGAAGTCCTCGTGTTGCACCCCCTTTTTCGTTGCCCGTCTGCGTTTTTTTATGTTTTAGGTGCGTTTTTTTTTTCTTTCTTGCTATATCCATGCTCGGGCGGCCTCCGGTTCAATGTTGATTGTTTTCTTGTTTCCCGAACCGAGCCGATCCATCACGTGGGTCCCACGCCTCGCGTCCGAAAGAAAACGAGGTTCTGCGTCTTGTAAGACATAAAAACAATAAGCATGGATAGTATTTCGGGTGCGATCATACCAGCACTAATGCACCGGATCCCATCAGAACTCCGCAGTTAAGCGTGCTTGGGCGAGAGTAGTACTAGGATGGGTGACCCCCTGGGAAGTCCTCGTGTTGCACCCCCTTTTTCGTTGCTCGTCTGCGTTTTTTTATGTTTTAGGTGCGTTTTTTTTTTCTTTCTTGCTATATCCATGCTCGGGCGGCCTCCGGTTCAATGTTGATTGTTTTCTTGTTTCCCGAACCGAGCCGATCCATCACGTGGGTCCCACGCCTCGCGTCCGAAAGCAAACGAGGTTCTGCGTCTTGTAGGACATAAAAACAATAAGCATGGATAGTATTTCGGGTGCGATCATACCAGCACTAATGCACCGGATCCCATCAGAACTCCGCAGTTAAGCGTGCTTGGGCGAGAGTAGTACTAGGATGGGTGACCCCCTGGGAAGTCCTCGTGTTGCACCCCCTTTTTCGTTGCCCGTCTGCGTTTTTTTATGTTTTAGGTGCGTTTTTTTTTTCTTTCTTGCTATATCCATGCTCGGGCGGCCTCCGGTTCAATGTTGATTGTTTTCTTGTTTCCCGAACCGAGCCGATCCATCACGTGGGTCCCACGCCTCGCGTCCGAAAGCAAACGAGGTTCTGCGTCTTGTAGGACATAAAAACAATAAGCATGGATAGTATTTCGGGTGCGATCATACCAGCACTAATGCACCGGATCCCATCAGAACTCCGCAGTTAAGCGTGCTTGGGCGAGAGTAGTACTAGGATGGGTGACCCCCTGGGAAGTCCTCGTGTTGCACCCCCTTTTTCGTTGCCCGTCTGCGTTTTTTTATGTTTTAGGTGCGTTTTTTTTTTCTTTCTTGCTATATCCATGCTCGGGCGGCCTCCGGTTCAATGTTGATTGTTTTCTTGTTTCCCGAACCGAGCCGATCCATCACGTGGGTCCCACGCCTCGCGTCCGAAAGCAAACGAGGTTCTGCGTCTTGTAAGACATAAAAACAATAAGCATGGATAGTATTTCGGGTGCGATCATACCAGCACTAATGCACCGGATCCCATCAGAACTCCGCAGTTAAGTGTGCTTGGGCGAGAGTAGTACTAGGATGGGTGACCCCCTGGGAAGTCCTCGTGTTGCACCCCCTTTTTCGTTGCCCGTCTGCGTTTTTTTATGTTTTAGGTGCGTTTTTTTTATCTTTCTTGCTATATCCATGCTCGGGCGGCCTCCGGTTCAATGTTGATTGTTTTCTTGTTTCCCGAACCGAGCCGATCCATCACGTGGGTCCCACGCCTCGCGTCCGAAAGCAAACGAGGTTCTGCGTCTTGTAAGACATAAAAACAATAAGCATGGATAGTATTTCGGGTGCGATCATACCAGCACTAATGCACCGGATCCCATCAGAACTCCGCAGTTAAGCGTGCTTGGGCGAGAGTAGTACTAGGATGGGTGACCCCCTGGGAAATCCTCGTGTTGCACCCCCTTTTTCGTTGCCCGTCTGCGTTTTTTTATGTTTTAGGTGCGTTTTTTTTTTCTTTCTTGCTATATCCATGCTCGGGCGGCCTCCGGTTCAATGTTGATTGTTTTCTTGTTTCCCGAACCGAGCCGATCCATCACGTGGGTCCCACGCCTCGCGTCCGAAAGCAAACGAGGTTCTGCGTCTTGTAGGACATAAAAACAATAAGCATGGATAGTATTTCGGGTGCGATCATACCAGCACTAATGCACCGGATCCCATCAGAACTCCGCAGTTAAGCGTGCTTGGGCGAGAGTAGTACTAGGATGGGTGACCCCCTGGGAAGTCCTCGTGTTGCACCCCCTTTTTCGTTGCCCGTCTGCGTTTTTTTATGTTTTAGGTGCGTTTTTTTTTTCTTTCTTGCTATATCCATGCTCGGGCGGCCTCCGGTTCAATGTTGATTGTTTTCTTGTTTCCCGAACCGAGCCGATCCATCACGTGGGTCCCACGCCTCGCGTCCGAAAGCAAACGAGGTTCTGCGTCTTGTAGGACATAAAAACAATAAGCATGGATAGTATTTCGGGTGCGATCATACCAGCACTAATGCACCGGATCCCATCAGAACTCCGCAGTTAAGCGTGCTTGGGCGAGAGTAGTACTAGGATGGGTGACCCCCTGGGAAGTCCTCGTGTTGCACCCCCTTTTTCGTTGCCCGTCTGCGTTTTTTTATGTTTTAGGTGCGTTTTTTTTTTCTTTCTTGCTATATCCATGCTCGGGCGGCCTCCGGTTCAATGTTGATTGTTTTCTTGTTTCCCGAACCGAGCCGATCCATCACGTGGGTCCCACGCCTCGCGTCCGAAAGCAAACGAGGTTCTGCGTCTTGTAGGACATAAAAACAATAAGCATGGATAGTATTTCGGGTGCGATCATACCAGCACTAATGCACCGGATCCCATCAGCACTCCGCAGCTAAGCGTGCTTGGGCGAGAGTAGTACTAGGATGGGTGACCCCCTGGGAAGTCCTCGTGTTGCACCCCCTTTTTCGTTGCCCGTCTGCGTTTTTTTATGTTTTAGGTGCGTTTTTTTTTTCTTTCTTGCTATATCCATGCTCGGGCGGCCTCCGGTTCAATGTTGATTGTTTTCTTGTTTCCCGAACCGAGCCGATCCATCACGTGGGTCCCACGCCTCGCGTCCGAAAGCAAACGAGGTTCTGCGTCTTGTAGGACATAAAAACAATAAGCATGGATAGTATTTCGGGTGCGATCATACCAGCACTAATGCACCGGATCCCATCAGAACTCCGCAGTTAAGCGTGCTTGGGCGAGAGTAGTACTAGGATGGGTGACCCCCTGGGAAGTCCTCGTGTTGCACCCCCTTTTTCGTTGCCCGTCTGCGTTTTTTTATGTTTTAGGTGCGTTTTTTTTTTCTTTCTTGCTATATCCATGCTCGGGCGGCCTCCGGTTCAATGTTGATTGTTTTCTTGTTTCCCGAACCGAGCCGATCCATCACGTGGGTCCCACGCCTCGCGTCCGAAAGCAAACGAGGTTCTGCGTCTTGTAGGACATAAAAACAATAAGCATGGATAGTATTTCGGGTGCGATCATACCAGCACTAATGCACCGGATCCCATCAGCACTCCGCAGCTAAGCGTGCTTGGGCGAGAGTAGTACTAGGATGGGTGACCCCCTGGGAAGTCCTCGTGTTGCACCCCTTTTTTCGTTGCCCGTCTGCGTTTTTTTATGTTTTAGGTGCGTTTTTTTTTTCTTTCTTGCTATATCCATGCTCGGGCGGCCTCCGGTTCAATGTTGATTGTTTTCTTGTTTCCCGAACCGAGCCGATCCATCACGTGGGTCCCACGCCTCGCGTCCGAAAGCAAACGAGGTTCTGCGTCTTGTAGGACATAAAAACAATAAGCATGGATAGTATTTCGGGTGCGATCATACCAGCACTAATGCACCGGATCCCATCAGAACTCCGCAGTTAAGCGTGCTTGGGCGAGAGTAGTACTAGGATGGGTGACCCCCTGGGAAGTCCTCGTGTTGCACCCCCTTTTTCGTTGCCCGTCTGCGTTTTTTTATTTTTTAGGTGCGTTTTTTTTTTCTTTCTTGCTATATCCATGCTCGGGCGGCCTCCGGTTCAATGTTGATTGTTTTCTTGTTTCCCGAACCGAGCCGATCCATCACGTGGGTCCCACGCCTCGCGTCCGAAAGCAAACGAGGTTCTGCGTCTTGTAGGACATAAAAACAATAAGCATGGATAGTATTTCGGGTGCGATCATACCAGCACTAATGCACCGGATCCCATCAGAACTCCGCAGTTAAGCGTGCTTGGGCGAGAGTTGTACTAGGATGGGTGACCCCCTGGGAAGTCCTCGTGTTGCACCCCCTTTTTCGTTGCCCGTCTGCGTTTTTTTATGTTTTAGGTGCGTTTTTTTTTTCTTTCTTGCTATATCCATGCTCGGGCGGCCTCCGGTTCAATGTTGATTGTTTTCTTGTTTCCCGAACCGAGCCGATCCATCACGTGGGTCCCACGCCTCGCGTCCGAAAGCAAACGAGGTTCTGCGTCTTGTAGGACATAAAAACAATAAGCATGGATAGTATTTCGGGTGCGATCATACCAGCACTAATGCACCGGATCCCATCAGAACTCCGCAGTTAAGCGTGCTTGGGCGAGAGTAGTACTAGGATGGGTGACCCCCTGGGAAGTCCTCGTGTTGCACCCCCTTTTTCGTTGCCCGTCTGCGTTTTTTTATGTTTTAGGTGCGTTTTTTTTTTCTTTCTTGCTATATCCATGCTCGGGCGGCCTCCGGTTCAATGTTGATTGTTTTCTTGTTTCCCGAACCGAGCCGATCCATCACGTGGGTCCCACGCCTCGCGTCCGAAAGCAAACGAGGTTCTGCGTCTTGTAGGACATAAAAACAATAAGCATGGATAGTATTTCGGGTGCGATCATACCAGCACTAATGCACCGGATCCCATCAGAACTCCGCAGTTAAGCGTGCTTGGGCGAGAGTAGTACTAGGATGGGTGACCCCCTGGGAAGTCCTCGTGTTGCACCCCCTTTTTCGTTGCCCGTCTGCGTTTTTTTATGTTTTAGGTGCGTTTTTTTTTTCTTTCTTGCTATATCCATGCTCGGGCGGCCTCCGGTTCAATGTTGATTGTTTTCTTGTTTCCCGAACCGAGCCGATCCATCACGTGGGTCCCACGCCTCGCGTCCGAAAGCAAACGAGGTTCTGCGTCTTGTAGGACATAAAAACAATAAGCATGGATAGTATTTCGGGTGCGATCATACCAGCACTAATGCACCGGATCCCATCAGAACTCCGCAGTTAAGCGTGCTTGGGCGAGAGTAGTACTAGGATGGGTGACCCCCTGGGAAGTCCTCGTGTTGCACCCCCTTTTTCGTTGCCCGTCTGCGTTTTTTTATGTTTTAGGTGCGTTTTTTTTTTTTCTTTCTTGCTATATCCATGCTCGGGCGGCCTCCGGTTCAATGTTGATTGTTTTCTTGTTTCCCGAACCGAGCCGATCCATCACGTGGGTCCCACGCCTCGCGTCCGAAAGCAAACGAGGTTCTGCGTCTTGTAGGACATAAAAACAATAAGCATGGATAGTATTTCGGGTGCGATCATACCAGCACTAATGCACTGGATCCCATCAGAACTCCGCAGTTAAGCGTGCTTGGGCGAGAGTAGTACTAGGATGGGTGACCCCCTGGGAAGTCCTCGTGTTGCACCCCCTTTTTCGTTGATCGTCTGCGTTTTTTTATGTTTTAGGTGCGTTTTTTTTTTCTTTCTTGCTATATCCATGCTCGGGCGGCCTCCGGTTCAATGTTGATTGTTTTCTTGTTTCCCGAACCGAGCCGATCCATCACGTGGGTCCCACGCCTCGCGTCCGAAAGCAAACGAGGTTCTGCGTCTTGTAAGACATAAAAACAATAAGCATGGATAGTATTTCGGGTGCGATCATACCAGCACTAATGCACCGGATCCCATCAGAACTCCGCAGTTAAGCGTGCTTGGGCGAGAGTAGTACTAGGATGGGTGACCCCCTGGGAAATCCTCGTGTTGGACCCCCTTTTTCGTTGCCCGTCTGCGTTTTTTTATGTTTTAGGTGCGTTTTTTTTTTCTTTCTTGCTATATCCATGCTCGGGCGGCCTCCGGTTCAATGTTGATTGTTTTCTTGTTTCCCGAACCGAGCCGATCCATCACGTGGGTCCCACGCCTCGCGTCCGAAAGCAAACGAGGTTCTGCGTCTTGTAGGACATAAAAACAATAAGCATGGATAGTATTTCGGGTGCGATCATACCAGCACTAATGCACCGGATCCCATCAGAACTCCGCAGTTAAGCGTGCTTGGGCGAGAGTAGTACTAGGATGGGTGACCCCCTGGGAAGTCCTCGTGTTGCACCCCCTTTTTCGTTGCCCGTCTGCGTTTTTTTATGTTTTAGGTGCGTTTTTTTTTTCTTTCTTGCTATATCCATGCTCGGGCGGCCTCCGGTTCAATGTTGATTGTTTTCTTGTTTCCCGAACCGAGCCGATCCATCACGTGGGTCCCACGCCTCGCGTCCGAAAGCAAACGAGGTTCTGCGTCTTGTAAGACATAAAAACAATAAGCATGGATAGTATTTCGGGTGCGATCATACCAGCACTAATGCACCGGATCCCATCAGAACTCCGCAGTTAAGCGTGCTTGGGCGAGAGTAGTACTAGGATGGGTGACCCCCTGGGAAGTCCTCGTGTTGCACCCCCTTTTTCGTTGCCCGTCTGCGTTTTTTTATGTTTTAGGTGCGTTTTTTTTTTTTCTTTCTTGCTATATCCATGCTCGGGCGGCCTCCGGTTCAATGTTGATTGTTTTCTTGTTTCCCGAACCGAGCCGATCCATCACGTGGGTCCCACGCCTCGCGTCCGAAAGCAAACGAGGTTCTGCGTCTTGTAGGACATAAAAACAATAAGCATGGATAGTATTTCGGGTGCGATCATACCAGCACTAATGCACCGGATCCCATCAGAACTCCGCAGTTAAGCGTGCTTGGGCGAGAGTAGTACTAGGATGGTTGACCCCCTGGGAAGTCCTCGT
Organism: Lactuca saligna; assembly: GCF_052625555.1. Lineage (NCBI taxonomy): Eukaryota > Viridiplantae > Streptophyta > Magnoliopsida > Asterales > Asteraceae > Lactuca > Lactuca saligna. The sequence continues at coordinate 157,715,415 of NC_136417.1, forward strand.
GTTGCACCCCCTTTTTCGTTGCCCGTCTGCGTTTTTTTATGTTTTAGGTGCGTTTTTTTTTTTCTTTCTTGCTATATCCATGCTCGGGCGGCCTCCGGTTCAATGTTGATTGTTTTCTTGTTTCCCGAACCGAGCCGATCCATCACGTGGGTCCCACGCCTCGCGTCCGAAAGCAAACGAGGTTCTGCGTCTTGTAGGACATAAAAACAATAAGCATGGATAGTATTTCGGGTGCGATCATACCAGCACTAATGCACCGGATCCCATCAGAACTCCGCAGTTAAGCGTGCTTGGGCGAGAGTAGTACTAGGATGGGTGACCCCCTGGGAAGTCCTCGTGTTGCACCCCCTTTTTCGTTGCCCGTCTGCGTTTTTTTATGTTTTAGGTGCGTTTTTTTTTTCTTTCTTGCTATATCCATGCTCGGGCGGCCTCCGGTTCAATGTTGATTGTTTTCTTGTTTCCCGAACCGAGCCGATCCATCACGTGGGTCCCACGCCTCGCGTCCGAAAGCAAACGAGGTTCTGCGTCTTGTAGGACATAAAAACAATAAGCATGGATAGTATTTCGGGTGCGATCATACCAGCACTAATGCACCGGATCCCATCAGAACTCCGCAGTTAAGCGTGCTTGGGCGAGAGTAGTACTAGGATGGTTGACCCCCTGGGAAGTCCTCGTGTTGCACCCCCTTTTTCGTTGCCCGTCTGCGTTTTTTTACGTTTTAGGTGCGTTTTTTTTTTCTTTCTTGCTATATCCATGCTCGGGCGGCCTCCGGTTCAATGTTGATTGTTTTCTTGTTTCCCGAACCGAGCCGATCCATCACGTGGGTCCCACGCCTCGCGTCCGAAAGCAAACGAGGTTCTGCGTCTTGTAGGACATAAAAACAATAAGCATGGATAGTATTTCGGGTGCGATCATACCAGCACTAATGCACCGGATCCCATCAGAACTCCGCAGTTAAGCGTGCTTGGGCGAGAGTAGTACTAGGATGGGTGACCCCCTGGGAAGTCCTCGTGTTGCACCCCCTTTTTCGTTGCCCGTCTGCGTTTTTTTATGTTTTAGGTGCGTTTTTTTTTTCTTTCTTGCTATATCCATGCTCGGGCGGCCTCCGGTTCAATGTTGATTGTTTTCTTGTTTCCCGAACCGAGCCGATCCATCACGTGGGTCCCACGCCTCGCGTCCGAAAGCAAACGAGGTTCTGCGTCTTGTAGGACATAAAAACAATAAGCATGGATAGTATTTCGGGTGCGATCATACCAGCACTAATGCACCGGATCCCATCAGAACTCCGCAGTTAAGCGTGCTTGGGCGAGAGTAGTACTAGGATGGGTGACCCCCTGGGAAGTCCTCGTGTTGCACCCCCTTTTTCGTTGCCCGTCTGCGTTTTTTTATGTTTTAGGTGCGTTTTTTTTTTCTTTCTTGCTATATCCATGCTCGGGCGGCCTCCGGTTCAATGTTGATTGTTTTCTTGTTTCCCGAACCGAGCCGATCCATCACGTGGGTCCCACGCCTCGCGTCCGAAAGCAAACGAGGTTCTGCGTCTTGTAGGACATAAAAACAATAAGCATGGATAGTATTTCGGGTGCGATCATACCAGCACTAATGCACCGGATCCCATCAGAACTCCGCAGTTAAGCGTGCTTGGGCGAGAGTAGTACTAGGATGGGTGACCCCCTGGGAAGTCCTCGTGTTGCACCCCCTTTTTCGTTGCCCGTCTGCGTTTTTTTATGTTTTAGGTGCGTTTTTTTTTTCTTTCTTGCTATATCCATGCTCGGGCGGCCTCCGGTTCAATGTTGATTGTTTTCTTGTTTCCCGAACCGAGCCGATCCATCACGTGGGTCCCACGCCTCGCGTCCGAAAGCAAACGAGGTTCTGCGTCTTGTAGGACATAAAAACAATAAGCATGGATAGTATTTCGGGTGCGATCATACCAGCACTAATGCACCGGATCCCACCAGAACTCCGCAGTTAAGCGTGCTTGGGCGAGAGTAGTACTAGGATGGGTGACCCCCTGGGAAGTCCTCGTGTTGCACCCCCTTTTTCGTTGCCCGTCTGCGTTTTTTTATGTTTTAGGTGCGTTTTTTTTTTCTTTCTTGCTATATCCATGCTCGGGCGGCCTCCGGTTCAATGTTGATTGTTTTCTTGTTTCCCGAACCGAGCCGATCCATCACGTGGGTCCCACGCCTCGCGTCCGAAAGCAAACGAGGTTCTGCGTCTTGTAGGACATAAAAACAATAAGCATGGATAGTATTTCGGGTGCGATCATACCAGCACTAATGCACCGGATCCCATCAGAACTCCGCAGTTAAGCGTGCTTGGGCGAGAGTAGTACTAGGATGGGTGACCCCCTGGGAAGTCCTCGTGTTGCACCCCCTTTTTCGTTGCCCGTCTGCGTTTTTTTATGTTTTAGGTGCGTTTTTTTTTTTCTTTCTTGCTATATCCATGCTCGGGCGGCCTCCGGTTCAATGTTGATTGTTTTCTTGTTTCCCGAACCGAGCCGATCCATCACGTGGGTCCCACGCCTCGCGTCCGAAAGCAAACGAGGTTCTGCGTCTTGTAGGACATAAAAACAATAAGCATGGATAGTATTTCGGGTGCGATCATACCAGCACTAATGCACCGGATCCCATCAGAACTCCGCAGTTAAGCGTGCTTGGGCGAGAGTAGTACTAGGATGGGTGACCCCCTGGGAAGTCCTCGTGTTGCACCCCCTTTTTCGTTGATCGTCTGCGTTTTTTTATGTTTTAGGTGCGTTTTTTTTTTCTTTCTTGCTATATCCATGCTCGGGCGGCCTCCGGTTCAATGTTGATTGTTTTCTTGTTTCCCGAACCGAGCCGATCCATCACGTGGGTCCCACGCCTCGCGTCCGAAAGCAAACGAGGTTCTGCGTCTTGTAGGACATAAAAACAATAAGCATGGATAGTATTTCGGGTGCGATCATACCAGCACTAATGCACCGGATCCCATCAGAACTCCGCAGTTAAGCGTGCTTGGGCGAGAGTAGTACTAGGATGGGTGACCCCCTGGGAAGTCCTCGTGTTGCACCCCCTTTTTCGTTGCCCGTCTGCGTTTTTTTATGTTTTAGGTGCGTTTTTTTTTTTCTTTCTTGCTATATCCATGCTCGGGCGGCCTCCGGTTCAATGTTGATTGTTTTCTTGTTTCCCGAACCGAGCCGATCCATCACGTGGGTCCCACGCCTCGCGTCCGAAAGCAAACGAGGTTCTGCGTCTTGTAGGACATAAAAACAATAAGCATGGATAGTATTTCGGGTGCGATCATACCAGCACTAATGCACCGGATCCCATCAGCACTCCGCAGCTAAGCGTGCTTGGGCGAGAGTAGTACTAGGATGGGTGACCCCCTGGGAAGTCCTCGTGTTGCACCCCTTTTTTCGTTGCCCGTCTGCGTTTTTTTATGTTTTAGGTGCGTTTTTTTTTTCTTTCTTGCTATATCCATGCTCGGGCGGCCTCCGGTTCAATGTTGATTGTTTTCTTGTTTCCCGAACCGAGCCGATCCATCACGTGGGTCCCACGCCTCGCGTCCGAAAGCAAACGAGGTTCTGCGTCTTGTAGGACATAAAAACAATAAGCATGGATAGTATTTCGGGTGCGATCATACCAGCACTAATGCACCGGATCCCATCAGAACTCCGCAGTTAAGCGTGCTTGGGCGAGAGTAGTACTAGGATGGGTGACCCCCTGGGAAGTCCTCGTGTTGCACCCCCTTTTTCGTTGCCCGTCTGCGTTTTTTTATGTTTTAGGTGCGTTTTTTTTTCTTTCTTGCTATATCCATGCTCGGGCGGCCTCCGGTTCAATGTTGATTGTTTTCTTGTTTCCCGAACCGAGCCGATCCATCACGTGGGTCCCACGCCTCGCGTCCGAAAGCAAACGAGGTTCTGCGTCTTGTAGGACATAAAAACAATAAGCATGGATAGTATTTCGGGTGCGATCATACCAGCACTAATGCACCGGATCCCATCAGAACTCCGCAGTTAAGCGTGCTTGGGCGAGAGTAGTACTAGGATGGGTGACCCCCTGGGAAGTCCTCGTGTTGCACCCCCTTTTTCGTTGCCCGTCTGCGTTTTTTTATGTTTTAGGTGCGTTTTTTTTTTCTTTCTTGCTATATCCATGCTCGGGCGGCCTCCGGTTCAATGTTGATTGTTTTCTTGTTTCCCGAACCGAGCCGATCCATCACGTGGGTCCCACGCCTCGCGTCCGAAAGCAAACGAGGTTCTGCGTCTTGTAGGACATAAAAACAATAAGCATGGATAGTATTTCGGGTGCGATCATACCAGCACTAATGCACCGGATCCCATCAGAACTCCGCAGTTAAGCGTGCTTGGGCGAGAGTAGTACTAGGATGGGTGACCCCCTGGGAAGTCCTCGTGTTGCACCCCCTTTTTCGTTGCCCGTCTGCCTTTTTTTATGTTTTAGGTGCGTTTTTTTTTTCTTTCTTGCTATATCCATGCTCGGGCGGCCTCCGGTTCAATGTTGATTGTTTTCTTGTTTCCCGAACCGAGCCGATCCATCACGTGGGTCCCACGCCTCGCGTCCGAAAGCAAACGAGGTTCTGCGTCTTGTAGGACATAAAAACAATAAGCATGAATAGTATTTCGGGTGCGATCATACCAGCACTAATGCACCGGATCCCATCAGAACTCCGCAGTTAAGCGTGCTTGGGCGAGAGTAGTACTAGGATGGGTGACCCCCTGGGAAGTCCTCGTGTTGCACCCCCTTTTTCGTTGCCCGTCTGCGTTTTTTTATGTTTTAGGTGCGTTTTTTTTTTCTTTCTTGCTATATCCATGCTCGGGCGGCCTCCGGTTCAATGTTGATTGTTTTCTTGTTTCCCGAACCGAGCCGATCCATCACGTTGGTCCCACGCCTCGCGTCCGAAAGAAAACGAGGTTCTGCGTCTTGTAAGACATAAAAACAATAAGCATGGATAGTATTTCGGGTGCGATCATACCAGCACTAATGCACCGGATCCCATCAGAACTCCGCAGTTAAGCGTGCTTGGGCGAGAGTAGTACTAGGATGGGTGACCCCCTGGGAAGTCCTCGTGTTGCACCCCCTTTTTCGTTGATCGTCTGCGTTTTTTTATGTTTTAGGTGCGTTTTTTTTTTCTTTCTTGCTATATCCATGCTCGGGCGGCCTCCGGTTCAATGTTGATTGTTTTCTTGTTTCCCGAACCGAGCCGATCCATCACGTGGGTCCCACGCCTCGCGTCCGAAAGCAAACGAGGTTCTGCGTCTTGTAGGACATAAAAACAATAAGCATGGATAGTATTTCGGGTGCGATCATACCAGCACTAATGCACCGGATCCCATCAGAACTCCGCAGTTAAGCGTGCTTGGGCGAGAGTAGTACTAGGATGGGTGACCCCCTGGGAAGTCCTCGTGTTGCACCCCCTTTTTCGTTGATCGTCTGCGTTTTTTTATGTTTTAGGTGCGTTTTTTTTTTCTTTCTTGCTATATCCATGCTCGGGCGGCCTCCGGTTCAATGTTGATTGTTTTCTTGTTTCCCGAACCGAGCCGATCCATCACGTGGGTCCCACGCCTCGCGTCCGAAAGCAAACGAGGTTCTGCGTCTTGTAGGACATAAAAACAATAAGCATGGATAGTATTTCGGGTGCGATCATACCAGCACTAATGCACCGGATCCCATCAGAACTCCGCAGTTAAGCGTGCTTGGGCGAGAGTAGTACTAGGATGGGTGACCCCCTGGGAAGTCCTCGTGTTGCACCCCCTTTTTCGTTGATCGTCTGCGTTTTTTTATGTTTTAGGTGCGTTTTTTTTTTCTTTCTTGCTATATCCATGCTCGGGCGGCCTCCGGTTCAATGTTGATTGTTTTCTTGTTTCCCGAACCGAGCCGATCCATCACGTGGGTCCCACGCCTCGCGTCCGAAAGCAAACGAGGTTCTGCGTCTTGTAGGACATAAAAACAATAAGCATGGATAGTATTTCGGGTGCGATCATACCAGCACTAATGCACCGGATCCCATCAGAACTCCGCAGTTAAGCGTGCTTGGGCGAGAGTAGTACTAGGATGGGTGACCCCCTGGGAAGTCCTCGTGTTGCACCCCCTTTTTCGTTGCCCGTCTGCGTTTTTTTATGTTTTAGGTGCGTTTTTTTTTTTCTTTCTTGCTATATCCATGCTCGGGCGGCCTCCGGTTCAATGTTGATTGTTTTCTTGTTTCCCGAACCGAGCCGATCCATCACGTGGGTCCCACGCCTCGCGTCCGAAAGCAAACGAGGTTCTGCGTCTTGTAGGACATAAAAACAATAAGCATGGATAGTATTTCGGGTGCGATCATACCAGCACTAATGCACCGGATCCCATCAGAACTCCGCAGTTAAGCGTGCTTGGGCGAGAGTAGTACTAGGATGGGTGACCCCCTGGGAAGTCCTCGTGTTGCACCCCCTTTTTCGTTGCCCGTCTGCGTTTTTTTATGTTTTAGGTGCGTTTTTTTTTCTTTCTTGCTATATCCATGCTCGGGCGGCCTCCGGTTCAATGTTGATTGTTTTCTTGTTTCCCGAACCGAGCCGATCCATCACGTGGGTCCCACGCCTCGCGTCCGAAAGCAAACGAGGTTCTGCGTCTTGTAAAACATAAAAACAATAAGCATGGATAGTATTTCGGGTGCGATCATACCAGCACTAATGCACCGGATCCCATCAGAACTCCGCAG